>NC_092333.1:424790000-425115000 GCF_046630445.1 Rutidosis leptorrhynchoides | reverse complement strand
GTGTGGTTCCAATTGGAGTTTTGTAGGCTGTTCTAAAAGCCCATAGTGCATCCTCCAATTTTATGGACCATTCCTTTGGATTTGATCCTACGGTTTTCTCTAGAATACGTTTTAAAGCTCGGTTGGTATTTTCAATTTGTCCACTTGTCTGTGGATGATAAGCAGTGGAGATTTTATGAGTTACTCCATATCTTTTGAGAACTTTCTCAAGTTGATTATTACAGAAATGAGTACCCCGATCACTTATTAAAGCTTTCGGTGTTCCAGACCTTGCAAAAAGACGTTTTAAAAAGTTGACTACAACTCGTGCATCATTAGTCGGGAGAGCTTGTGCTTCCGCCCATTTAGATACATAATCAATGGCAACAAGAATGTATAGATTATTATGAGATTTTGGAAATGGACCCATAAAGTCAATACCCCAGATGTCAAATACTTCACATACTTAAATGACATTTTGTGGCATTTCATCACGTTGACTTATTTTTCCGGCCCTTTGACAAGCATCACAGAATTTGCAAAGAAGGTGTGCGTCTTTGTAAATTGTAGGCCAATAGAATCCAACATCATAAACTTTTCTTGCTATTAGTTGAGGCCCATAATGCCCTCCTGTTGGTCCTGTGTGACAATGGTTTAAGATTTTACTAGCTTCCTCCCCGAATACACATCGGCGTATTATTCCATCGGGACAACTTTTAAACAAATGTGGATCTTCCCAGAAATAGTGTTTTATATCACTAAAGAATTTCTTTCATTTTTGGTACGACAATCCTTTTTCAAGGAATCCACATACTAAATAGTTTGCATAGTCTGCAAACCATGGAATTTCATTATAATCTATCTTCAATAGATATTCATCAGGAAAGTTGTCTTGTATGGTCGATTCATTTAGAACTTCTAATTCGGGATTTTCAAGACGAGAAAGATGATCAGCGGCGAGATTTTCTGCTCCTCTTTTATCTCGGATTTCAATATTGAACTCTTGTAAGAGTAAGATCCAACGGATTAATCGTGGTTTGGCATCTTGTTTCGAAAATAGGTATCTAAGAGCAGAATGGTCGGTATAGACCACCGTTTTTGCTAGAACGAGATATGAACAAAATTTGTCAAAAGCAAAGACAATAGCAAGGAGTTCTTTTTCAGTAGTTGTGTAATTTGTTTGTGCTCCTTGTAACGTCTTACTAGCATAATATATTGGTTGAAATCGTTTTTCAATCCTTTGTCCTAAAACGGCTCCCATTGCAAAATCACTTGCATCGCACATTAGTTCAAATGGTAGATTTCAATTTGGGGTTATCATGATCGGCGCATTAGTGACTTTTTCTTTAAGTATATTAAAAGATTTGATACAGTCTTCTGAAAAGATGAATGTAGCATCCTTTTCTAGGAGTTTATTCATAGGAGTGGCAATTTTAGAAAAATCTTGTATGAAACGTCGGTAAAAACCGGCATGCCCTAGAAAACTCCTAACTCCTCTAACATTGGTGGGATGTGGAAGTTTAGCAATTACATCTACTTTAGCTCTATCCACTTCATTTCCTTCCTTTGAAATTTTATGACCAAGAACGATGCCTTCTTTAACCATGAAATGGCATTTCTCTCAATTAAGTACTAGATTTGATTGTTCGCATCTAATAAGCATTCGTTCAAGATTAACTAGACATGATTCAAATGTATCACCGAAGACTGAAAAGTCATCCATGAAAACTTCCATGCATTCTTCTATCATGTCGTGAAAAATCGCCATCATGCACCTTTGAAAGGTTGTAGGGGCGTTGCAAAGTCCAAATGGCATGTGTTTGTAAGCAAAAGTACCATAAGGGCACGTGAATGTGGTTTTCTCTTAGTCTTCGGGTGCTATTAGAATTTGAAAATATCCGGAAAAACCATCAAGAAAACAATAGTAACTATTTCCGGCTAATCTTTCCAACATTTGATCAATGAAAGGTAAGGAAAAGTGATCTTTTCTGGTGGCGTCATTTAATTTTCTATAATCAATACATACACGCCATCCTGTTACAGTCCTAGTAGGAATAAGCTCATTTTTCTCATTTGTGATAACAGTCATGCCACCCTTCTTAGGCACGCATTGAACTGGGCTTACCCATGGACTATCAAAGATTGGATAAATTAAACCTACATCAAGCAGTTTAATAATTTCTTTTTTAACAACATCTTGCATATTAGGATTTAGTCTTCGTTGGCGTTGCACATACGTTTTATGACCTTCTTCCATAAGGATTTTATGTATGCAATACGAAGCACTTATTCCTTTAATATCATGAATGTTCCATGCAATAGCTAGTTTATGAGCTTTTAGCACAGAAATGAGTTGAGATTTTTCATTTTTAGTAAGAGAAGACGATATTATTACAGGTAATTCAGATTCACCATGTAAATAAGCGTATTCCAAATGGTTTGGAAGTGGCTTTAACTCTAATGTCGGTGGTTCTTCTATCGATGATTTATATTGATATCTGTCTTCCTCTTTTAGCATTTGAATTTCTTCTGTTGTTGGTTTGTATCCATTAGCCATAAGTGTAGCTAACATTTCAGTTTCATTAATTGGTTCAGTACCTTCTCCTAAAGAACATTCTCCTGTTCCTTGTAATTCTGGAAATTCTTCTAACAATTCTGCATGTGATTCTATAATTTGAATATAGTAACATGTATCATCTGCAGATTGCGGTTGTTGCATTGCTTTATCAACTGAAAAGGTAACACTCTCTTCCTCTATACTTAGGGTCAGTTTCTTATCGAACACGTCTATCATTGCTTTAGCCGTGTTTAAAAATGGTCTTCCTAATATGAGAGGAACTTGAGAGTCTTCTTCCATGTCCAGAACAACAAAATCTACTAGAAATACTAAAGTACCAACTTTAACTAGCATGTTCTCCATTATCCCTCTAGGATATTTTACTGATCTATTGGCTAGTTGTATGCTTATTCGTGTTGGTTTCCATTCTCCAAGGTCTAGTTTAGTGTATAGTGAATACGGCATTAAATTTATACTAGCACCTAAGTCTGCCAATGCTTCTATTGAACTAAGACTACCCAGAAAACATGAAATTGTGAAACTTCCTGGATCAGATAGTTTTTCTGGTATTTTATTCAACAGCACTGCAGAACAATTAGCATTCATAGTAACAGCAGAGAGTTCTTCCATTTTCTTTCTATTTGTGATTAGATCTTTCAGAAATTTAGCATATCTAGGCATTCTTGAAATCACATCAATGAAAGGAAGATTTACATTTATCTGTTTAAACATATCCAAGAATTTGGATTGCTCGGCTTCAAGTCTCTCTTTTTTCATTTTACTCGGGTAAGGAAGTGGTGGTTGGTATGGTTTAACATAAGGTTTAGCTTTAACTGTGTTATCTTCATTAACCTTTTCAACTACCGGTTCTTTTTCCTTATCTTGTTCAGGTTGTGGTTCTTGTGGAGTAGGAATAGCTTCCTCAGAAATTACAGGTATTTCAGGTGGTTTAAGTGTTGTACCACTTCTTGTGGTAATAGCTTTAGCTATTTCATTCTGGGGGTGAGCATTTGTATCACTAGGTAGACTTTCCGGGTTTCTTTCACCTATTAACCTTGCTAGGTTGCTCACTTCTTGTTCCAGATTTTGAATAGAAGCTTGTTGATTTCTAAATGCTTGAGCATTTTGTTCATTCGTTTTTTTCTGAGATTTGAAAAACTGTGTTTGAGATTCAACTAGCTTTGTCATCATATCTTCTAAATTTGGCTTTTTATCATCGGTTTGTGGTGGTTTGTTTTGAAAATTAGGTCTTTGCTGGTTGTAAGTATTATTGGATACTTGTTGATTGTTAGGACCTTGTTGGTTGTTGTATGGAACATTGCGATTATAATTCTGGTTTTGATTGTAAATCGGTCTTGGCGGTTGATAATTATTCTGGTAATTATTTCCAGGCCTTTGGTTTATGTATGAAACATTCTCTCTTTGTTCCATTGTTAGTTCAATACTGAGACAATCTTTTGTTAAATGTGGTCCTCCACACTGCTCACAACTAATTCGTATTGAGTGAATATCCTTAGTCATCTTTTCCATTCGTCTCTCGACAGCATCTATCTTTGTAGAAATGGAATCTAAGTCATGGCTAGAATCGGATCTAGCTGCTTTAGATGATCTAACGATATCTTTTTCTTGGTGCCACTCATGTGAGTGGGAAGCAGTGTTATCAATAATTTTGTAAGCATCAGTTTCTGTTTTCTTCATAATGGAACCACCAGCTGCTATATCTATGTCTTTCCTTGTAGTGATGTCGCATCCTTGGTAGAATATTTGTACTATTTGACAGGTGTCTAAACCATGTTGCGGACATCCTCTTAATAACTTACCAAATCTTGTCCATGCCTCATATAGAGTTTCATTTGGCTTTTGTGTGAATATAACAATTTCTCCTTGAAGTCTTACGGCTTTAGATGCTGGAAAGAATTGTTTAAGAAATTTTTCAACTAAAACGTCCCATGTATCAATCGCCCCTTCAGGTAACGATTCCAACCAATCTTTGGCTTCTCCCTTTAAAGTCCAGGGAAATAACATGAGATATATCTGTTCATCCTCAACTTCTCTTATTTTAAATAGAGTGCAGATCCTATTAAAGGTACGAAGATGTTCATTTGGATCTTCCTTCGGCGCACCACTAAATTGGCATTGATTAGTCACCATGTGTAGGATTTGTCCTTTGATTTCATAATCTGGCGCATTAATGTCTGGTTGAGTAATTGCGTGACCTTGGCCAGTGCGTTTAGCTCTCATTCGGTCTTTCATACTTAAAGGTTCCAGATTCTCCATGATTGAATTTGTTGAATCTGAATCACTAGAGGATTCTGATTTAATGGTTCGTTCCTCAACAATCTCTGTTTGAATGATTGGTGGTTCCGGAGGAAAAATTAATGGTTCAGGATCTATGAATTGTCCTTGAATATTCTCCGGATTCTTAATTGTGAGGTCGGGTTCAAAAAATGGATTATCGGAAATTTGAATTGGAGTACTTGGTCGACTGGATGACGATTCTAAAGAAAAATCAACGATGACAATATTAGCTAGATGTCTTGATCGAGTTACAAGTGGTGAACGTACAAAAGGTGGTGAACGTTTTGCTCGGTGCATTCACTGAATATCTTATTAGTTTTTAAAAAGAAAGAAAAATTATATAAGTTATCCAATTAATAGACTTTTCTGATTTTGTCCACGTTTCGAATAGCCAAAAGATGCAGCAGAGGGGCAGGATTCGTTTGGTCTCAATATAATTGAGTACTGTTTCGCTCCAATAACCCGGTCCACGTACAAATCCAACTATTACTACGAACCAGAAAATTTTGATGTCTATCAATTTGACCACTTAAAATAAATTTTCGTAATTTAAAGAAATATTAGATAAGAAATAGAGAAAATTCTAAGTCCTAAAAACTAGAATGGCGAGAAATAAGAAAGAAAAAGAGCGCGTCGAAAAATAAAAGATTGAAAAATAATAGGCGTCGAAAAATAAAAATAAGAAAGTAGCACGTCGAAACTTAAAAAGGAACTAAAAACTAAGAATTAAAAGTTGCGTCTAAAAATATTAAAGCTTACAAGGAATTCTATATCACAAATGGCAATATCTTAAAAAGGTACTAAAAATTAGAACATCTTCGCAAAATTCTAAAGCACCTAAATCTTAGTCTAAAGAAAAAGCACTTAAGGGATTTTACGGCAAAGCCTAAAAATCTAGAAGTAACACAAAATAACTATGGAAAAAACTATGACTTAAAACTAAATACGAGCGAAAAATACAAATATTACGCTAAAAACAAATAAAAAGGAACAAAATATAAAAATATACTTAAAGTTGTAAAAATTATAATTTTTATAAAAATATTATTTTTATATTATTTATTTTATAAAACTATTAATTTTATAAATTATTAAAACTAAATTAACTAAAAATACAAATTAAAGAATTAAAACTAAACTAATTAATAAAATATTAAAACCTAATTAGGGTTTAATTATAAAAAATAATAATACACCGTAATGATTGCTGTTTTAGGGTAAACTGTGGCGTGTCAGACACTCTCATGCGATCGCATGAGATTTTGCCTTCGGGCTCATGCGATCGCATGAGCTAAGGTTTTGGGCCAGGTTACGGGCTGTAACAGTACGGGCAGAGAGTTTTTATTATTTTTTTTCTGTTTTCTGTTTTATATATTTATATATTTTTTTTACAAACTAAAATAAAATTAAAGAAACTTTATAAAACTTATATGTTTAACAAACTCTTAAAAATATTTATATTTTTGTTTTTCTTTTTATATTTTCGAATTTTTAAAACGTATTTTTACAAAAGCGTAATTTTTATAAAAGTAGACTTAAAAATTAATAAAAATCTTTTTTTTTGTTATATATTAGCGTTGCGCTTCCGTCGTTTTAGCAGAATTGTTTCCCGGCAGCGGCGCCAAAAAAAATACTTGATGTTATGCGAGGTGTATATGAAATAGCTTATATTTTACTAGGAAATACTATTAAATATGATACAATTTTACACAAGATATTTATTTATTTATAGAATGGATATACTTAAACCTTGCTACAACACTTATAGGCAGTGTACCTAATCATACAGTAGTGTAGTTTTCAGTAAGTCCGGTTCGTTCCACAGAAAAATCTTTTAAACAAAGCTTAACGCTATATTAGTTTTATTTTATAAAAATACAAATATATATAAGTAATATTATTATTATAAAAAGGGGGTTTTTACCATTTAATGACTGGTTTGTCGATTTTAAAACTTTAGTCGCAGTTAAAACCTAATGTAAAATATTAAAAATAAATACAACTTAATTTAAAGCGTAAAGTAAATAACGATAATGAAATTGCGATAAATAAAATTGAGATAAAATAAACTTGCAATAATTAAAAAGCACGAAAATTAAAAGTGCAATTAAATACAATGACAATAAATAAAAGTGCGATAATTAAAAATGCAATTAAATATGAAAATAAAGGAATTATGCTTATTTAAACTTCCATAATCATGATGTTTGACGCGTTGATTTTAGTTTTATACCCATGGGTTAATTGTCCTTTGTCCTGGATTATTTAATATGTCCGTCTAGTTTTTGTCCATAACAGTCCATCAGTCATAAATATAAAGTGCGAGTATCCTCGTCAAATTATCCTTATACCCGAAGTCAAATATTCCAACTAATTGGGGACTTAAACTGTAACAAGGTTTTAATACTTTGTTTAATAATTACACCAGGTTATCGACTGCGTGTAACTCAAGGTTTTAATACTTTGTTATCAATTATGCCAAGTGTCCTTGTACATAATTTCACCCCTGTTTTAATAATTCTAGTGACTATTAATCCATTCCCGTGTCCGGTTAAATGAACGATTATTCGTACATATAAATATCCCGCCCATCGTGTCCGATCGAGTGTATATGGTTATTTATAGGTACGTCCAATTGTAAATCTTTATATTAAAATTAACAAACTATCATTTAGTTAAACAAATATAAAGCCCATTAATAGCCCATAGTCTAATTTTCACAAGTGTCGTTCTTTTGTCCAAACCCCAATTATGGTACAAAGCCCAATTACCCAATTTTAGTATTTAGCCCAACATCATGATTACTTCATTTTAAATAAGCATAATAATAATTTAGCTACGAGACATTAATGTAAAAAGGTTGAACATAACTTACAATGATTAAAAATAGCGTAGCGTTACACGGACAGAATTTCGACTTACACCCTTACAATATTCGCTAACATACCCTTATTATTAGGATTTAAAATTAAAATTAAAATTAAAATATAAATATATATATATATATATATATATATATATATATATATATATATATATATATATATATATATATATATTTTACGTATGATGAATGAGAAAAAGATGTGTTAAATGGTGCACCAAAACTCGAAATTTATAGGCCTGTGAGCTGAAAAAGGGGCTCATGCGATCGCATGAGCTTTGCCCTTCAAGGCCATGCGATCGCATGACCAGCTGGGGAGGCTCACATGTGTTTGTTTTTTCTGCCGACGATTTATAAATAATAATATAATATATAAATAATTATAAGAATTATTTAAATATTATATTTTATTTATGTGCATAGTTGACTTGTAATTTTTAGTCCGTTGCGTCGAGCGTTGAGAGTTGACTTTGGTCCCGGTTCCGGATTTTCGAATGTCCTTGTGTACAATTTAATATCTCGTACTTTGCGTTTTGAATCTTGTACTCTTGTAATTTTGAGACGTTTCTTATCAATAATTGGAATCATTTTGATTGTATTTTGTACTTTTGAGCTTTTTGGTCGTTTGCGTCTTCAATTCGTCGAATCTGTTTTTTGTCTTCACCTTTTATTATTTAAACGAATATCACTTGTAAATAGAACAGTTGCAACTAAAAGCTTGTCTTTCTTGAGGGATAATGCTATGAAATATATGTTCGTTTTTAGCATTATCAGTGATATAGTTTATTGATAACTTAAGTCTATATTTTGATAAAGGTACACGTCGCGAAACGTAAAATACAAGTTTTCTCAGCGTACGAAAGGACGTTCGAGAAACCGGAACCGAGACATAAATCGAGTGGCAACGCATAATTCATTGGAACTAAATTTACAAATTAACTATGTACGTGAATTTAATATAATATATAACTAATTATATAAATTAAATATAATATATATATATATATATATATATATATATATATATATATATATATATATATATATATATATATATATATATATATAATAATAATAATAATAATTAAAACTGTCGGCATAAAATGTTAAAACGATCATGAGCTGTAAAACATGCTCATGCGATCGCATGAGAAAACCACACACATCTTATGCGATCGCATGGGATGGCTGGACAGGATTTATCTATAAAACTCGATCGAAAACTGGTTACAAACACACACACATATACATTATATATCCTACTCCCTCTGTCATACTATATTTATTATTTATATTATTATTATTATTATTAAGATTAATATTATTATTAATCTTACTAGTATTATTATTATTATACATAAAATACTACGACGAGGTTCTGCTCACATGTTTCCAAAATAAGTTTTTGAGAGGGATAGAGCTAAGGAAATTATGGGTTATAGCTACGGAGGTGATGGGTATTGTTCGGGGGTATAGCTCGTGAGTCAAACTAGTGTTTATCATCTCCGTTGCATCTACGTACTTTCCTGCAATATTGGATCACAATATTGATACGTGAGCACTCATAACTTAACTTTTATATATTAAAAAGTGTATCCCTGACTAGTGCTCGAGTATATAGGATTATGCATGCTTGTATGCTTAATTTTGTCATTAGATAGTTTATGATAAATCAAAAATTAGATACATATGCTACTGAGATAAGGTATACGATATGCATGTCATTGGAAAGCTGACGAAAAATTAATAACTTTTCATTTAGAAAGCGTATGGTTTCGATGAACGGATTAAAAGATATAGCCAATTGAATTATCATCAACTTTAGTATTATTACTAAAATGATTATTATTATTATCATCGTTATTATTATCTAATTATTATTATTATTATTATTATTATTATTATTATTATTATTATTATTATTATTATTATTATTATTATTATTATTATTATTATTATTATTATCATTATTAATACAAGTATTATCATTAAAAATTGTTATTTTTACTATTGTTATTATTATTAAGGTTATTATTAATATTATTATTATTATTATTATTATTATTATTATTATTATTATTATTATTATTATTATTATTAGTATTATCATTAATATTATTATTAGTATCATTATCATTAAAACTAATATTAGTATCATCTAACTATTATAAGCACTATTATTATCATTATTATGAATGCGATATAAAAGAAGACTAAAAGCTATTAAACAATTCGATTAGAAAATAATGAGTATAAGTATCATGATGAAATTGAAATATTATAAGATATTGATTTAGATAAAAATATCATTTTTATTATTTTTATCATTATTATTATTATTAAAAGTATTATTAATATTAAAACTATCATTTTTATTAAAATTTTTATTTTAATAGAAATATCATTTTTATTATAAAATATCATTATTATTATCATTTTAGTATTATTATTATTAAAAATTATCATCTTGAATGGAATTATTATTTTTACAGTTGATATTAAAAAGTATAGTTATTATTAAAACTATAATGATTAGAATTATTACTCTATTATAATTAATATCAATTATTAGTAAATATAAATATTAGTATTATTATTATTAGTAGAATAATAATAATTATTATTATTAAAAAATAATACAATTTTTACTTATTATTATTATTATTAATATTATTTTATCAGATAAATATGTGATACAAAGATAATTTTACCACACGTAATATAATTATATTAATAACACATACCACTATATTTTTATGATATTAATTGAACTTTATAAATTATTACTTAAGATATATAAAAGTATATTTTTATTATATATAAATTTTAATATAAATTTTTATTAATAAATGATTTATATTATTTACTCTAATAAAATCTGTTAAATATATTTAAATATATAAAATGACTATATTTAAATTATATAATAATCATGTATAGATTTTGGAAGTCATTTTAGGTCAAGTTGACTTTTTTGACTTTTGCATATTAGTCTCGAGCATTAGGATTGGGATACACTACGGTTTGAACTAATTTGTTAGACATTTATTTGACCAACATATACTAATATAGGTTCGTGAATCCGAGGCCAACCTTGCACTTGTTCAATGCCGTCATATGTATTCATTTGTGACTGAGAATACATGCGCTGTTTTATAAATGTTTGACGAAATAGACACAAGTACTCGAAAATAACATATGACGGTTGGATTATCGAAATCGAATATCACCCCTTTTAGCTTGGTAGCATAAGAATTAGGGAAATGGCCCCTAATTGAAGTGAATCCTAAAAATAGATCTATAGACCCTTACAAGTCCCATTCGGGTTACGAATGTTTTAGTACTTCGACGATATATACTGATTGCGACGGTCGGTATATAGCATGCAGTTTGTGAAATGCCTGCATGTGGGGGATATTCTATATGCATCCTGTCAGTTAGGTTATCAAGCGTTCACCATATGAATGATTTTTATGCAGATAGCTATATGCATGCATGATGTTTATGAGAAATGAAAATATGAAATCTTGTGGTCTATTAAAAATGATGGAAATGAATATTAATGATAAACTAATGAACTCACCAACCTTTTGATTGACACTTTAAAGCATGTTTATTCTCAGGATTGAAAGAAATCTTTCGCTGTGTATTTGCTCATTTTAAAGATATTACTTGGAGTCATTCATGGCATATTTCAAAGACATTGCATTCAAGTCGTTAAGTTCATTAAAGATTATGATTAAGCAAATGACAGATTAGGTCTTTTATAGTTGGATATTATGAAATGGTATGCATGCCTATCAACTTTCGATGAAATGAAAGTTTGTCTTTTAAAATGAATGCAATATTTGTAAAATGTATCATATAGAGGTCAAATACCTCGCAATGTAATCATATGTTATTGTATTCGTCCTTATGGATTAGGACAGGTCGTCTCAACTATCATCATGTAATTAGCTAAGGGTAGTCTGTTGAATGAAGATATGAGAAGAAAGTCACAAGGTTCCTCTTCACAGTCAGATATCTTGGTCACAGAAACGCGGTGGAGAAGTCATAGTAGAGGTCAGGGTAAAAGAGGCAATCATCGTAGCAGCTCAAGCAAAGGTAAATTTGCTAATGTTGAGTGTTATAATTGTCATGAAAGAGGCACACAAAGTATTATTGTCCAAAGTTGAATCACAAGAAGAAAAATGTAAATTATAAGAATAAACAAAAGAAAGGTGATGGTGGTCATGATAAGGTTGAAGTTAATGCTATCATGGATGAGTTCTTTGTTTGTATTGATTATGATATGATCAATCTTACTCATGATGACACAAGTTGGATTGTTGATAGTGGTGTTACATGTCATGTTGCAACATGTAGAGATCACTACTCATCTTACACTCCAGTGACTATAGATATGCTAGGATGGGTAATGTCGGGTTATCAAAAATCATTGGTATTGAAGAAGTTTGTTTGAAATTTGACACGGGGATGGAGTTGGTTTTGCATAATTTAAAACATGTTCTGGATATGAGACTTAATGTCATTTCAACATGCATTCTTGATGATGATGGTTATCATAGCGGTTTTGATAATGGTATTTGGAAACTAACTCTTGGTTTCATGATAGTGAGAAGAGGCAAGAAAGACTCAAAATTATACATTACGCGTCCGAAGATTCTCCAGAACATTGTAAACATTGTGAACAATATTGACTCTACTGATTTGTGGCATAAAAGACTTGGCCACATGAGTGAAAAGGGTATGTCTATCTTGTTTAAGAAGATTGTGTTGTCGGGTGTTAGTGATATTAATTTGAGTAAGTGCTCTCACTGTTTGGCAGGGAAACAGACAAGAATTGTGTTTAAGAGTCATTCTCCTTTTCAAATGGAGAGTGTACTTGACCTAGTATATTCGGATGTTTGTGGGCCTATGAAGATTAGGACACTTTGTGGATGTTCCTACTTTGTTACATTCATTGATGATCATTCCAGGAAGGTGTGGGTTTACACCTTAAAGTCAAAGGATCAAGTATTTGATAAGTTTAAGGAATTTCATGCCCTAGTTGAAAGAAAAATGGGGAAGAAGCTCAAGTGTATTCGGACTGATAATGGTGGCAAATACATTGGGAGATTGGATGCTTATTGTAAGGAGAATGGTATTCACCATCAGAAGACTCCTCCAAAGACACCTCAGTTGAATGGCTTAGCAGATAGGATGAACAGAACCTTAGTTGAAAGAGTCAGATGTTTGCTTTCACATGCAGGGTTGCCTGGTTCCTTTTGGGGTGAGGCTTTGAATACGGTGATAGTGCTCTAAATGAACATATATTTAGTATCAATATCCTTCCGAAATGACAAGATTTTAGTTGTAATTGTTCCATATTCAAGTAATATTCGTTTATATTAAATAAGTGCGAAGACAAAAGGCGAAAACGACGAATTGAAGACAAAAAGGTCCAAAATGCTCAAATATACAAGATACAATTAAAAAGGCTCAAAATATTGATGAAGAACGTCTAAAAATGACAAGAGTACAAATCGCGGAACGCAAAGTACACGATAAAAAATAGTACGAAAAGACGTCCGAAAATCCGGAACCGGGACTCGAGCCAAGAAGAAACGCCCGACGCAACGGACCAAAAATATCTAGTCTACTATGCACGAGAATAAAATATAATATATAAATAATTATATTAATTATTTATATATTTATATTTATTTTAAATTATGTCGACGAATAAGAAAACAAAAATGATTGAGCTGGATTCTGGTGGCCATGCGAGTCGCATGGCCAGAAGGCCATTCTCATGCGAGTCGCATGACTAGAAAAATCAGGCCAAGTTCTATAAATTGCCAGTTTTTCGTCCGAGTTTGAGAACACACACACAAATGCATAATAATACTCCATAAGATAATAAATATATATATATATATATATAGTATAGATTAGTGTTATATTAGATTAGTTCGGGTTATGTAAAGGTTATTTTACGGGTTTTTGAAGTCGAAATTCTGTCCGTGTACCACTACGCGATAAATAATCAATGTAAGCTATGTTCTCCTTTTTAAATTAATGTCTCGTAACTAAGTTATTATTATACTTATTTAATCCGAAGTAATCATGATGTTGGGCTAATTACTAAAATGGGTAATTGGGCTTTGTACCATAATTGGGGTTTGGACAAAAGAACAACACTTGTGGAAATTAGACTATGAGCTATTAATGGGCTTTATATTTGTTTAACTAAATGATAGTTTGTTAATGTTAATATAAAGATTTACAATTGGGCGTCCCTATAAATTACCATATACACTCGATCGGACACGATGGGCGGGGTATTTATATGTACGAATAATCGTTCATTTAACCGGACACGGGAATGGATTAATAGCCACTAGAATAATTAAAACAGGGGTGAAATTACATTCAAGGGTAATTGGTGTAATTGTTAACAAAGTAGTAAAACCTTGGTTTACACGCAGTCGATAACCTGGTGTATTCATTAAACAAAGTATTAAAACCTTGTTACAATTCGAATCCCCAATTAGTTGGAATATTTAACTTCGGGTATAATAATAATTTGACGAGGGCACTCGCATTTTATATTTATGACTGATGGACTGTTATGGACAAAAACCAGACGGACATATTAAATAATCCAGGACAAAGGACAATTAACCCATGGGCATAAAATAAAAATCAAAACGTCAAACATCATGGTTACGGAAGTTTAAATAAGCATAATATATTTTATTTCATTTTTTCTCGTACTTTTATTTATTGTCATTTCAATTATTGTTATTTATTTTATATTGTTATTTAAATATCGTCATTTACTATACGCTTCGCTTAAAATATAAATCGACAAACCGGTCATTAAACGGTAAAACCCCCACTTTTATATATTATTATATATATATTTATATATTTTTGTACAAATATAATTATATAAAAATAAGTGTTTCATAAGCCCGTCTCCCTGTGGAACGAACCGGACTTACTAAAAACTATACTACTCCGCGACTAGGTACACTGCCTATTGTGTTGTAGCAAGGTTTAGGTATATCCCATCCGTAAATTAATAAAACTTGTGTCATATTTTGTAGTATTTTGTATTAAAAATAATACTATTTCGTACACCCCGCTGCACACATCAAGTTTTTGGCGCCGCTGCCGGGGAGTCGGCGAAATTTTTATATTTTGTTTTTAGAAAAACAATATAAAATATTTAAAAAAAAAAAAATAAAAATTTTTAAAACCGAAAAAAAAAAATTATATATATATATATATATAAATCTATTTTTATGTTTTTATTATAAAGTATTTTTATTTTATTTTAGTTTGTAAAATTAAGTTTTTATTTAAATTATATATATATTTTATATTTTATATATTAAAACAGAAAAATTAAAAATTAGAAAAACAGAAAATAAAAATAAATATAAATTAAATACAAATTGAACCTTTGTTTGAACCCCCATTTGAACCGGCTCTGCAGGTCATGCGACTCGCATGACCGTAGCCTGAACTCCATGCAAGTCGCATGATGGGTGCTGACAGGCCAGGTTTTACCCTAGTTACGCATTAATTACGGTGTAATATTATATTATTATTATTAAAACCCTATTTAGGTTATTTGTTTAATATTATTTAGTTTTATTAATTTATAATATTTACTTATAATTAGTTTATTAAATATATAAAATTAATACTTTTATAATTTAAAATATAAAAATAATATTTTTATAAAAATATATAATTTTATAACTTTTTATTTCTTTTTCTATTTTGTATTTTTTAATCGTTTAGCGTAATATTTGTATTTTTATCGTTCGTAGTTAGTTTTTAGTCTAGTTTTTTTTGCCATAATTATTTTATATTTCTAGATTCTTAGGCTTTGCCGTAAAATCTCTTAAGTGCTTTTTCTTTAGATTAAGACTTAGGCGCTTTAGAATTTTGTGACGCCGTTTATAGATTTTAGTGCCTAATAAATTGCCGTTTTTCCTTTAGAATTGCATTTACCTTTAGACTTTTAGGCGCAACTTTTTAGATTTAGTTTTTAGACTTTTAAGTTTCGACGTTTTTCTTTCTTATTTTTATTTTTCGACGTTTTTCGACGCGCAATCTATTTCTTTCTTATTTCTCGACGCTCTAGTTTTTAGGACCTAGAATTTTCTCTATTTCTTATCTAATTCTCAAAACGGAAAGAAAAATTATTTAAGCGGTTAAGTTAATGGACGTTGACATTTTTCTGGTTCGTAGTAATAGTTGGATTTGTTAGTGGCTAGTTGTGGGCTTCCGATTTAAAGGGTCCTGGCTACCTGCTGCATCTTTTGGCTATTCGAAACGTGGGCAAAAATCAGAAAAGTCTATTAATTGGACAACTTATATAAGTTTTTCTATTTTTTAGGATCATTTGTGAATGTAGCTAAAATTTGGCCGTCGCAATAAAATGGAAAATTTTGAAAACAAGGCCTTGGAAACTCTTTTTGAACTCCAAAATCAATTAAATCAATACTCTCAACCGAGTGTTGATGACAATTCGTTCAGTCAATCTTGGATCACAAATGACGAAACAATAACTGGTTGTGAAATCTGTGGAGATTATCACTCAACATGGGAATGTTATTATTACGTTCCTATGGAAAATTACGTACCCACAGAACCTGAATGGAACGATTATGAAGAACGCAATTCAAACTGGGATTATTCCCAAGAATATATCCAAACTCAACAACCAGAAGACGAGGAAAATTACGTGTCCGAAAATTCTTTAGACAATATGAAAATCAAACTCGAAGAACTTGATGCTCAAAAGGAACAAATGAGAGAGTTTGTAAACCGGCAAGCTGAAACTCTATCAGATTACACACCTGTTGATCTGAGGAGTCGTGTGCAAGAAAATCTCAAATCATCGAATTTTGATGAATTCGAGAGCTCCGAAATCACCAACTATCCCGATGATACTTTTTATTCAGTCTTACCAAATTCACAACATATCGACACATTAGCCTCTACCGACGAAATAATCAATCCATCAATGGAGGATGAAGAAGAAGAAAGGGTGACAAATTGGTACTCTTGGGAAAACGATAACGTTGAAAATTTTACCCCCGAGGCCAAACCGAACTTTACCATCCCACAACTTTCCAACCCAATATTCTCAATAGACGAGTCATCTACTGAAGATGAACTACGAGCTGTAATAGATAATGACACCTCGGATTTCACCCAATTGGGTAATAGAGGTGAAAACTTTAATCCCGAGAATAAACGGAAGGACACTTTTGGAATTGACCACCCTATAGATATAAGTATGTCGGTGTATATAGATCCATTTGACCAAGAACCAGAAAAGAGACATATCCATTTACTAAAAGCTACACTTAAAAAAGAATTAAGTAGTGACGATCGGGTGAGTCTAAACTTTAAACCCATTGATATATTATACACCACCCGAGATGCAAATAACTGGCTCACTATTTTAATTCGTGGAACTTATTCCACCGATTTCACATGTCGTCAGCTAAGTGTGGGGAAGTCTAACCCCACTTAACGTTAAATTAGGGGTTCGGGTTAGTGCATAACTCGTTAATAACCATGCATGATAAGTTAGGGTAAAATATGTATTTTCAAAAAAAAAAATTAGCAAACAGTTCAGAAAAGCAACCATTTTTGAAGAAAAACATGTGTGATAAAACAAAAAGGAAGGAACGATGAGGCGCGCCATCTATCATTCGACGAGCTTTGTAAGTACAAACTAGGTATTCTTAATCACTTTTCTACACTAATCACCCTCATGAATTTATAATTAGAGTCTGATTTCATGCAAATGAGGGCATTGCATGATCTTAAGTGTGGGGATATTGGTTATAAATTCTCTTGGGTTTACACTTGGTTTATTTGCCAAATTTTGTGAAAATTTGAAAAAAATTTCAACTAAATGAATTTAAAATCATGTTTATACATATTTATGAACGATGAAAACTAGGTGTTAATACCGAAATTATCGTTACCTTAAAAAGGACATAAATTGAGAAACAACCCAAAACGCTTGAATTCATTTAAGAATGGAATAGAAGAGAATAAAAAGGCAAAGAAATAAACTAAGTGTGGGGAGAATGTACCAAGTTATTCAATTAAAAATTATCTATCACATGTTTCTGTAAAGTTATTGCAGGTGCTTTTGTTTTGAACTAAATTAATAGTTTTACCCGGTTTATTGTGATACTTTTGAAAGAAAGATGGATCTACACGATGAATCAATTCCATCATTAGAAGGAAGTAAAGTCTTCCGAAAAAGACACGCGCTTCTTGATTTAGGTCATGAAGTTGTCGTCCAGACCAGCTGTAGGTTGACGAAAATCTAGAAAAGTCATCACTAAAATCGGCTGGAAATCCACGGACCTCAGCATCAAACAGGGTCGCCAAGTGGTCAGATTTATCCTAACCATGAGAAGGATTTATCTCGTACAATGGGGGGGCACCGTGCAAATTAGCTTGATAAGACTAATGAATCAGATCCCCAGAAAGGATAATCTCCTTAAAGATTAAAAATCAGCTTTTAAGACTGATATTACTCAATCCTTGAGATTGACCTTAAAGATTGAGAATTCAAACTCATGGAATTCAATGATATCTAAACTCGAGCTTGAACGAGAAAATATTTTGATCAAAAATACAAACCGATTTGTTTTCTGAAAATCCATTTTCAATGCGTTCATTACCATTGAACGTTAAATCCTAGGAATTCACCTGGAATTCATTAGGTCACCTGAACCAAATCAGGTGTCAACCGTAAGAACGGTGGTTGCATAGCATGGTCGGAGACAGGACCTTGTGCCAGACCGAAAAATCATAGGATGATCTTTACTATTGCTCCTACCAAGGATAGTTCTAGCATCCGACACGTTAAAAAGACCATAATCATCTGCATGTCACGGGACATTGCCTTAACAGTTTCTTGTTCATCGCTTTCCTTTACAACCGGATGGTAGTTTACCGAAAGGTAATATACGGAACAAGTAAACTGGATGTGTGCTTTCCGATACCGGGATAGCAGTGGATTACACGAACCTAAAAGTTTTTAGCCAAAATATTGATCCACAAATATATTTTGCAACACCGATGGTGGGTAAAATCAGAAAACTTGTCTAGGGTAAAAGCTAGAATGAATTTTCAAAAGATCAAATGTTTTCATAAAGATCCAATTTCCTTAAGGATCTAAATTTTTATAGTCATGTGGGACTGTAAACCGCCTTTCAAATGTGCACTTTGCTTTGGAAACCGAAAGTAAATCGGCTATTTGATTGCCAGTGTCGTTGACTTAAACCCGAGGCAACTATAAAAGACACACCCACCTTTAACCACATCGTTACTATCATTGTTTATACCGCTCTATCAAAATCACTGATGTACAAAGTGTGAAGAATAAAGAAGTGATTCGTATGTTTTTATTTCAAGACTGTATTGCTTGAGGACAAGCAACGTTCAAGTGTGGGGATATTTGATAGTGCTCTAAATGAACATATATTTAGTATCAATATCCTTCCGAAATGACAAGATTTTAGTTGTAATTGTTCCATATTCAAGTAATATTCGTTTATATTAAATAAGTGCGAAGACAAAAGGCGAAAACGACGAATTGAAGACAAAAAGGTCCAAAATGCTCAAATATACAAGATACAATTAAAAAGGCTCAAAATATTGATGAAGAACGTCTAAAAATGACAAGAGTACAAATCGCGGAACGCAAAGTACACGATAAAAAATAGTACGAAAAGACGTCCGAAAATCCGGAACCGGGACCCGAGCCAAGAAGAAACGCCCGACGCAACGGACCAAAAATATCTAGTCTACTATGCACGAGAATAAAATATAATATATAAATAATTATATTAATTATTTATATATTTATATTTATTTTAAATTATGTCGACGAATAAGAAAACAAAAATGATTGAGCTGGATTCTGGTGGCCATGCGAGTCGCATGGCCAGAAGGCCATTCTCATGCGAGTCGCATGACTAGAAAAATCAGGCCAAGTTCTATAAATTGCCAGTTTTTCGTCCGAGTTTGAGAACACACACACAAATGCATAATAATACTCCATAAGATAATAAATATATATATATATATATATATAGTATAGATTAGTGTTATATTAGATTAGTTCGGGTTATGTAAAGGTTATTTTACGGGTTTTTGAAGTCGAAATTCTGTCCGTGTACCACTACGCGATAAATAATCAATGTAAGCTATGTTCTCCTTTTTAAATTAATGTCTCGTAACTAAGTTATTATTATACTTATTTAATCCGAAGTAATCATGATGTTGGGCTAATTACTAAAATGGGTAATTGGGCTTTGTACCATAATTGGGGTTTGGACAAAAGAACGACACTTGTGGAAATTAGACTATGAGCTATTAATGGGCTTTATATTTGTTTAACTAAATGATAGTTTGTTAATGTTAATATAAAGATTTACAATTGGGCGTCCCTATAAATTACCATATACACTCGATCGGACACGATGGGCGGGGTATTTATATGTACGAATAATCGTTCATTTAACCGGACACGGGAATGGATTAATAGCCACTAGAATAATTAAAACAGGGGTGAAATTACATTCAAGGGTAATTGGTGTAATTGTTAACAAAGTAGTAAAACCTTGGTTTACACGCAGTCGATAACCTGGTGTATTCATTAAACAAAGTATTAAAACCTTGTTACAATTCGAATCCCCAATTAGTTGGAATATTTAACTTCGGGTATAATAATAATTTGACGAGGGCACTCGCATTTTATATTTATGACTGATGGACTGTTATGGACAAAAACCAGACGGACATATTAAATAATCCAGGACAAAGGACAATTAACCCATGGGCATAAAATAAAAATCAAAACGTCAAACATCATGGTTACGGAAGTTTAAATAAGCATAATATATTTTATTTCATTTTTTCTCGTACTTTTATTTATTGTCATTTCAATTATTGTTATTTATTTTATATTGTTATTTAAATATCGTCATTTACTATACGCTTCGCTTAAAATATAAATCGACAAACCGGTCATTAAACGGTAAAACCCCCACTTTTATATATTATTATATATATATTTATATATTTTTGTACAAATATAATTATATAAAAATAAGTGTTTCATAAGCCCGTCTCCCTGTGGAACGAACCGGACTTACTAAAAACTATACTACTCCGCGACTAGGTACACTGCCTATTGTGTTGTAGCAAGGTTTAGGTATATCCCATCCGTAAATTAATAAAACTTGTGTCATATTTTGTAGTATTTTGTATTAAAAATAATACTATTTCGTACACCCCGCTGCACACATCATACGGCGATTCATATTATGAATCTAACCCATGTGTTTCTTTACGTTTTGATGTTCGTAACAGGGTTTGGAGCTGCAAAGATGTTTCTTACTGTCATTTACGTGTCTTTGGATGTAAGGCATTTTTTTTATGTTCCTAAAGATGAGAGGTCAAAGCTTGATATGAAGACTAAGCCATGTATATTCCTCGGCTATGGTGAAGATGATTTTGGGTACATGTTGTATGATCCAGTTCAGAAGAAACTTGTACGAAGCCGAGACGTGTTTTCAGAAGATCAGATGTTGAGAAGACAGAGACAGAGTCAGTTAGTCAACATAGCGTTGATCTTGCTGATTTGGATCTGGTTACTCCACAAAATGTTGATTCACATGTTGGATATGATGTTCATGATAATGAACTTGGTACTGATGATAATGATGCTCTGAAGCAGGTAGAGATTCCAGTACCAGATATTCCCCCATTTATCCCACGTAGGCGGTCTAACCTACACCGTCATCCTTCTGTTAGATATTCTGCTAATGAGTATGTATTACTCACTGTTAGGGGAGAGCCAGAGTGTTATGCAGAAGCAATGAAAGATGAGCATAAGAAGGAGTGGGTTGAAGCGATGCGAGATGAGATGAATTCCTTACAAGAGAACAATACTTATGAGCTGGTGAATTTACCTAAAGGCTAGAGAGCTTTGAGAAACAAATGGGTTTTCAAATGAAAGTCAGAAGAGCATACTTCTCAACCAAGGTACAAAGCTAGGTTAGTTGTTAAAAGATTCAGCCAGAAAAAGGGTATTGATTTTAAGGAGACTTTCTCACCGGTTGTGAAGATGAGATCTATCCGAGTGGTTCTTGGATTAGCTGCTAGTCTTGATCTTAAGATTGAACAAATGGATGTCAAGACTGCTTTCTTTCACGGTGATTTGGATAAGGAAATCCACATGGTACAACCTGAACAGTTTCAGATTAAGGGTATAAAAGACTATGTTTGTAGACTACAAAAGTCTATATGGGTTGAAACAAGCACCGAGACAGTGGTATAAGAAGTTTGAGTCGGTTATAGGAAAGCAAGGCTACCGAAAGACAACTTCAGATCATAGTGTTTTCTTTCAGAGGTTTGGTGATGATGACTTCATCATATTGTTGCTATACGTTGATGATATGCTGATTGTTAGTAAAAATATAGAAAGAATTGCGAAGTTGAAGCAAGAATTAAGCAAGTCTTTTGTTATGAAAGACTTGGGGCCAGCAACACAGATTCTTGGCATTCGGATTTCTAGAGATAGAGGTGCTAAGATGTTACTTATATCACAAGAGTAATACATTGAAAAGGTGATTGGTAAATTCAACATAAAAAATGCTAAAGTGGTTAGTTCCCCTCTTACTAACAACTTTAAGCTAACCGATAGAGATTGCCCTTCTTCAAAGGAGGATGTTGAGGAGATGGACAGAGTTTCATATGCTTCAGCGGTTGGTAGCTTGATGTATGCTATGGGGTGTACTAGGCCTGATATAGCTCATGCGATAGGTGTTGTTAGTCGGTTTATGTCAAATCCGGGTAAGAAGCATTGAGAAGCTGTTAAATGGATTTTGAGATACTTAAGAGGTACTTCCAAGTTAGGTATCACGTTTGGAAATGGAGAGTCGATGTTTGTTGGTTATACAGACTCGGATATGGCAGGAAACAAATATAACATGAAGTCCATTTCTGGATATTTGATGACCTTCGCAGGGGGAGCTGTAACACCGTACTTTTTTTTTATTCACAGCGGAAGACTTATTAATTTACATATCATATATTAGTACATATTTATATGATTACACAAAATCACAGGTGTTACGTTATTAATACAAATCATTTTACCATATTGTTTATTACAAAACATCAGAGTTATTCACCGTGTAAAACATCTTCACTTGCCTTGCAAAACCCACCAAAAGCTGCTAATCTATACCTGCAGGGCAAAACACTGTGGGGAAATTAGCATAACACTAAGTGAATGTCAATATCTAGGTGGACATCACTACAAGCATCAAGAACAACTTAAAGGCACTGGTCACTAATCACTTAAAGCCATACACAAGAGGACCGGCAACCCATAGCTGATCAAGCTAGAATATACCGATAGCCCACACTACTGAGTCACTGGTATAGTCTTCCAGACGTGACGCACTCGTCATTCATACTATACCACTAATCAGTAGCACTTGGACCCAATACTATCACCTTAAATACACAAGGTAAATAGCATTGACCTCTTACATCAGAATTACACCCATCGACGTTCACTAGTGTGCACATAATTACATACAATCACAATACTGGTCACAGACTCATTACACAGTTTAATTATAAGCATGGCACAGATCACTATACTTGTAACTGTATAATCACATCCATAAAGATAATCCCACTAACCTGGAAGCACAAGTACTCAGTTGTCTTATATCACTGAGCCTTCACCTTTTCGTTTATCACCTGAGAATATCAGTTCTCTAGTTAGTACACTTTTCAATCAAATTACTCATTAGCATAAATATCACAGCAATACAGTAAATGGGTCAGAATTGCACTTGACCCAAACATACAAACACTGTCACTCGCACGGATGAGGTCTCACTCGTGCGACTGACTATGCTCACTCGCACGGGTGAGTATCCTCACTCACACGACATACCTATCACTTATACTAGTGATTATCAAACCTACTCATACGGTTTAGTGTCTCATTCGTGCAAATGGACACTTCACTCGCACGAGTGAGTTCCTCAGACGCACGGTTGAGCAAGTACAGCAGCACAGTTGCAAATCCAGATTTTTACATCTAACCTAAAGTTTAATTTAGTGTTTTAAAACCTTATCATTGGATACTATATCTCAAGATGATTCCAACGATAGTTTATTTGTCAAATATGGAGTTACGGTTTGAAAGTTACAGCCTTTTCAATTTTACCAAAAGCTGACCACTGCTCAACCGCGTGGTTGAGCCCTTAAAAGTGTGCTCAAAAGTGTGGGTGCTGAAGAACACCACCAGCTCACTATTTTGAGATTTTTACACCAAAAACTCGATTTCTGCTTGTTTTGATCAATCCAATGACCCAAGAAAACTATATAACACAAATATAATCTATTTCTAACCTCAAACAAGCATAACAAACACATTCAAAGCAAGAATCACACATAAAAAGCTTACTTTTTCAAAACCCACTTAAAACCCATTTCAATTTATCAAAATTGAAGATGTTTACCTTGTTTTGATTCTGAAATCATAGAGAATTTGATGAACAAAATCACTAGCTTTGATTTACACTTCTTGATTTTAGGATTTAAAAGTAGTAAGATGTGTTTAGGGTTTGAATATGCTAAACTTAGAAATGAAATGAATGTACAGGCATATATGTTTAATTTAGGTTTCTTCACACTAAGGTAAGCTCTCCCGTCTAACACACGGGTATTTACCAGTTATCTGAAACCCAAAATCTTTAATAACTTATTCATTCTAAGTCCAATTCACAAAAGGAAATATGTTCTGTGACCCTTGTCACAAAATGCACATTATTCCGTACACAATAATTATAAAATACATAATTATTAAAATCACTATTTTAGCACAGAAGGTTAAATAAGTCATTACCTACTAGGCCCAAAGCTAGGATGTTATAGGAGCGGTTTCATGGCAATCAAGATTGCAAAAGTGTGTTGCATTGTCTATGACCGAGGCTGAGTATATGGCAGCAACAGAAGCGTGCAAAGAACTTTTGTGGATGAAAAGGTTTCTACAAGACCTTGGGTTTAAGAAATCAAGATATGTGGTTCTTTGTGATAATGAGAATGCGATTCACTTGGCTAGAAACTCTATGTTTCAGAAGCGGACAAAACATATTGATGTACGGTGTCATTGGATTAGAGAATATCTTGAAAATGGGTTGTTTGAACTTGACAAAGTACATACCGACGATAATGGTTCCGACATGTTCACAAAGGCTTTGGCGAGGGTGTAACATCCCATTTTTCCCGTGCATATTTAAAGTACAAACTTAATTATTAGTACGCTTATAACTTGTGCATTTATATGATTAAAAGACCTAAGTGTTAGTTATTGTGTAAATATATATATATATATATATATATATATATATATATATATACACTAATATGTATGTATATATATATGTGTGTTTAGAATTTATGCATGTATAGGTATATGCATGAGTCCTTGTTGATGTTAAGTCTTGTGAGACTAAAAGATGAATTTTAGACGTGCATAGGAAGCGTGAACAAAGTGTACAAGTTGAATAAATCGTTAAGTTATGTAAGTTGTCGAATGGCTCAGTTGAAGGCAATTGTTGCGCCGTGGAAGCCTTTGTCGCGCCGCGACATTAAACTCAAAACAAAGTCAGGAGGCCTGTTAAGAAGGGTCGAGTTTTACCTTATATGTCGCGCCGCGGAGAATAATGTCACGCCGTGACCAATAACTAAAATCTGAGTCAGGAATGATTTAAGAAAGCTCGTAAAATATGTTAATTGTCGCGCCGTGACAATTGGGGCCGCGCCGCGACCCACTGGGTGAACTGGTTCCGGATTTTGTTTTTAAAATAAGTGGTTCAAGGGCAAAATCATCTTTTCACGTATAGATCTGATGGAGACTTTAAGTCTCAGCCACTTATCCTTTATTATTCATTTCTTTTTCATTTTCTTTCTCTAATTTCTCTCAAAACTTAAAAACCCATTTGATTTCAAGTGAGATTTGAGAGTGAAGATTTGTGAATCAAACTTGGAGCAAGAATTAAAGTTGTTCTCCTTGTTCTTAGCTACAAGAGGATAGTGTTAGAAAGTCCTAACTCTATGTTTTGAGTTTTAATTGGTTAATGGCTAGGGTTTTTTCACTAGAGACTTGTATGACCCATTTGAGGGTAAAATGGGTGAATTTGGGTCATGTTGTTGTAATGAAACCCTAATAGCTACCATCTAGGGTTTTGGTCAAATGAAATGAGATTTGTAAGTGTTAATTGTGTTGCTAAGCACTAAAACACTAGCTAAATGTTGAAAGGATTGTAAATAGGTTAAGTTGACCAAGTTTGTAAGTTTAAGTGTTGAAATGGGTCAAAATAGTAATGTTGACCTAGTTTAGGTGAAATGGGTATGAATTACCCTAAGTTTGTGTTGGTTTAAGTTAGTAGACTTTAAATCACTAGTTTTAGTGATTTAACATGTGTCTTGGCCAATTAAGGGCGGTTTTGGTGTAGGTGAGTTATTTAATGCAAGTTGGGTCATTAAATGCTCAAGTGTAAGTAATGTGGCTAGTTCCACTAGTTTGTGTATTGAAAGTGTATTTAATGTATTAGGTACATTGCTTTGAAGTTCGAAAGTGCATAATCATCATCCTTGTATTAAGGTGAGTGGAATAATTATGCGTGTACGTATATAATGTATTTATCTGTGTAGTATGAATGTGGCATTGTCGCGGTGATCAAGACACCACATTCTAAGTAATGAGTAGTATTGTCGAGGTGTTCAATACATTAATCATTGTTTGATTGACATGTGGTATTGTCACGGTGTTTAAGACGCCACATTGTCATGGGAGTGGATGCCGCGGTGTTCAAGGCACCACTCATTGTTTTGATTGACATGTGGAATCATCGCGGTGTTCAAGACGCTACATTGTCATGGGGGTGAGTTAGTCGCGGTGTTCAAGACATCACCCGGGGGATTAGTGATTACGCGGTGTTTAAGTAACACTAATGGATGATATGAACTCCGACGGTCTTTTACGAGTACCGTTCCCTTATACGATTGGTTAACCATGGTTGTGTGAATTCGTATCTAGCATATTAAATTGTGAACTATATGCTATTGTGGTTGCTAGCTTCTTGTGAATTGTGGATAGTAGTTTATGCATGATGTTTGCATGATTATCGAATTGCTAGCTTGTATGCGGTATTGTGTAAGTGATTGCAAGTAAGTAGGTTATATATGAACATGTATAATTATTGCATTCACTAAGCAATTAGCTTACCCCTCTCGTTGTTTATCTTTTTAGATGCAGGTGCGGATAGGGGAAAAGGGGTTGTTGGGCACTAGGTGTCCTTTGATGATGTTTCATTGGAGGCTTCGAAGTTGGCCTAGCGTTTTGGGTAGTTTAGCCCCAAACCATGCTCGAAGTGTTGTTTGGATTAAAACTATCGTTTTTGGATAGGTTAAACTTGTATCACATTTATTAATGGCCTCGTGCCTTTTGTAAACACTAAACTTGTTGTATGTTTTAACGAAACGTGTGGAATGGTTTACATATTTAATTGGCGCATAAATGTGTATTATAAAAAAAAAATTATCGTATGGAATACGGGTTGGGTTGTTTCAAGTGGTATCAGAGCATGGTCTAAGGGATTTAGTCGACTTGAGATAGGTGCCTAGACTTAGACTTTATTATGTATGCGTTTTTATGCGGGACTTGTAGGACTTCGGGTCGGATCGGGAATTGTTAGTGCTTAGGTTTATGTGATCTAACCTTGCACTAATTGTTTTGTGTTGTAGTTGTAATCATCAAGCGAGATAGACGTTGTACTAACGAGTTAATGTGACGTGCTCGCGTAGCAATGACTAGCTACCATTGTTACGGGTGCAAATCCTGTCAAACAATCGATACGACGAATGTTGAGCAAGATCGGGCGGTAAGGTGTATATGTTTATATGCGTGTCATGTCTTTTCATTCGTTGTTTAACCTCTTTCGTTTTATAGAATGAAGATGAGAAATGGACACGACACCGATAATGGGGGCACGAGCGAGGACCCCGAGTTCACGGCCAAAGTTGAGGCCATCTTTAAACGTCAAAAAGTGGAGTTTCTCGAAGACGTTAAGAAGATGTTTCTAGATACGATCGACGAGCAACTAGTTAATGTGGTTAGGGAACAAGTTAAGCTTGTTCTACAAGGGGATAATGTGGGGAGACGGGACTTCTTTTTTAAGAATTTCAAGGACTCTCAACCTCCCACCTTCAATGGTGAACGGGACCCACTTAAGAGTACCCGTTGGATCTCCGATATGGAGGGGGCCTTTCGTACATGTGAATGCCCTCTCGATTAAAAAGACGAGATATGGTTGTAGCATGTTAAGAGGCGATGCTAAATTGTGGTGGGACGCGAAAATCTAAGTCTATGGTGAAGAACAATGCATGGATTTTACTTGGGACGAGTTCAAGGCGGAGTTTTTTGATGAATACCGAACTCCGACCAATCTTACAAGTCTTAAGAACGAGTTACGTTCCTTGAGGCAAGGGTCGATGGATTTGAACACTCTCAAATTCGTGTTTTTGTCCAAGACCCAATTTTGCCCGGAGTATGTCGGGAATGATAAAATGTTGAAAGAAGATTTATATCTAATCTTGAATGATAGTTATCAAGAGAAGATTAGTGTGAACGTGGTAAAGAGTTTCGATGAGTTGTTTAATATGGCCAAAGGTTTTGAGGCGCTCGTGTTAAGAAAGAGTGGCTTTACTTTTGGGAAGAGGAAGTTCGAAGCTACAAGTCATTCGAACAAGAAGAGTAAGGGTTGTAGTGACCCGAACTTTTCCATGTTTATATATATTAATTGAGATTGATATTTACATGATTAAATGTTTCCAACATGTTAAGCAATCAAACTTGTTAAGACTTGATTAATTGAAATATGTTTCATATAGAGAATTGACCACCCAAGTTGACCGGTGATTCACGAACGTTAAAACTTGTAAAAACTATACGATGACATATATATGGTTATATATATAGTTAACATGTTTTTATTATAAGTATGTATCTCATTAGGTATTTTAACAATGAGTTATATACATAAAAATGAGACTATTAATTTAAGAAACTCGAAAACGATATATATAACGATTATCGTTATAACAACGTCTTACTAGGTACATATGAATCATATTAAGATATTGATACACTTGGTTAATTATGTTAAATGATAAGTAAATATATTATTAAGTGTATTAACAATGAAATACATATGTAAAAATAAGACTACTAACTTAATGATTTCGAAACGAGACATATATGTAACGATTATCGTTGTAACGACATTTAACTGTATATACATCATACTGAGATATATTATATATCATAATATCATGATAATATAACAATTTAATATCTCATTTGTTATAATAAACAATGGGTTAACAATATTCAACAAGATCGTTAACCTAAAGGTTTCAAAACAACATTTACATGTAACGACTAACGATGACTTAACGACTCAGTTAAAATGTATATACATGTAGTGTTTTAATATGTATTCATACACTTTTGAAAGACTTCAAGACACTTATCAAAATACTTCTACTTAACAAAAATGCTTACAATTACATCCTCGTTCAGTTTCATCAACAATTCTACTCGTATGCACCCGTATTCGTACTCGTACAATACACAACTTTTAGATGTATGTACTATTGGTATATACACTCCAATGATCAGCTCTTAGCAGCCCATGTGAGTCACCTAACACATGTGGGAACCATCATTTGGCAACTAGCATGAAATATCTCATAAAATTACAAAAATATGAGTAATCATTCATGACTTATTTACATGAAAACAAAATTTCATATCCTTTATATCTAATCCATACACCAACGACCAAAAACACCTACAAACACTTTCATTCTTCAATTTTCTTCATCTAATTGATCTCTCTCAAGTTCTATCTTCAAGTTCTAAGTGTTCTTCATAAATTCCAAAAGTTCTAGTTTCATAAAATCAAGAATACTTTCAAGTTTGCTAGCTCACTTCCAATCTTGTAAGGTGATCATCCAACCTCAAGAAATCTTTGTTTCTTACAGTAGGTTATCATTCTAATACAAGGTAATAATCATATTCAAACTTTGGTTCAATTTCTATAACTATAACAATCTTATTTCAAGTGATGATCTTACTTGAACTTGTTTTCGTGTCATGATTCTGCTTCAAGAACTTCGAGCCATCCAAGGATCCATTTAAGCTAGATCCACTTTTCTCTTTTCTAGTAGGTTTATCCAAGGAACTTAAGGTAGTAATGATGTTCATAACATCATTCGATTCATACATATAAAGCTATCTTATTCGAAGGTTTAAACTTGTAATCACTAGAACATAGTTTAGTTAATTCTAAACTTGTTCGCAAATAAAAGTTAATCCTTCTAACTTGACTTTTAAAATCAACTAAACACATGTTCTATATCTATATGATATGCTAACTTAATGATTTAAAACCTGGAAACACGAAAAACACCGTAAAACCGGATTTACGCCGTCGTAGTAACACCGCGGGCTGTTTTGGGTTAGTTAATTAAAAACTATGATAAACTTTGATTTAAAAGTTGTTATTCTGGGAAAATGATTTTTATTATGAACATGAAACTATATCCAAAAATTATGGTTAAACTCAAAGTGGAAGTATGTTTTCTAAAATGGTCATCTAGACGTCGTTCTTTCGACTGAAATGACTACCTTTACAAAAACGACTTGTAACTGATTTTTCCGACTATAAACCTATACTTTTCTGTTTAGATTCATAAAATAGAGTTCAATATGAAACCATAGCAATTTGATTCACTCAAAACGGATTTAAAATGAAGAAGTTATGGGTAAAACAAGATTGGATAATTTTTCTCATTTTAGCTACGTGAAAATTGGTAACAAATCTATTCCAACCATAACTTAATCAACTTGTATTGTATATTATGTAATCTTGAGATACCATAGACACGTATACAATGTTTCGACCTATCATGTCGACACATCTATATATATTTCGGAACAACCATAGACACTCTATATGTGAATGTTGGAGTTAGCTATACAGGGTTGAGGTTGATTCCAAAATATATATAGTTTGAGTTGTGATCAATACTGAGATACGTATACACTGGGTCGTGGATTGATTCAAGATAATATTTATCGATTTATTTCTGTACATCTAACTGTGGACAACTAGTTGTAGGTTACTAACGAGGACAGCTGACTTAATAAACTTAAAACATCAAAATATATTAAAAGTGTTGTAAATATATTTTGAACATACATTGATATATATATGTATATATTGTTATAGGTTCGTGAATCAACCAGTGGCCAAGTCTTACTTCCCGACGAAGTAAAAATCTGTGAAAGTGAGTTATAGTCCCACTTTTAAAATCTAATATTTTTGGGATGAGAATACATGCAGGTTTTATAAATGATTTACAAAATAGACACAAGTATGTGAAACTACATTCTATGGTTGAATTATCGAAATCGAATATGCCCATTTTTATTAAGTCTGGTAATCTATGAATTAGGGAACAGACACCCTAATTGACGCGAATCCTAAAGATAGATCTATTGGGCCTAACAAACCCCATCCAAAGTACTGGATGCTTTAGTACTTCTAAATTTATATCATATCCGAAGGGTGTCCCGGAATGATGGGGATATTCTTATATATGCATCTTGTTAATGTCGGTTACCAGGTGTTCACCATATGAATGATTTTTATCTCTATGTATGGGATGTGTATTGAAATATGAAATCTTGTGGTCTATTATTATGATTTGATATATATAGGTTAAACCTATAACTCACCAATATTTTTATTGACGTTTTAAGCATGTTTATTCTCAGGTGATTATTAAGAGCTTCCGCTGTCGCATACTTAAATAAGGACGAGATTTGGAGTCCATGCTTGTATGATATTGTGTAAAAACTGCATTCAAGAAACTTATTTTGTTGTAACATATTTGTATTGTAAACCATTATGTAATGGTCGTGTGTAAACAGGATATTTTAGATTATCATTATTTGATAATCTACGTAAAGCTTTTTAAAACCTTTATCTATGAAATAAAGGTTATGGTTTGTTTTAAAAATGAATGCAGTCTTTGAAAAACGTCTCATATAGAGGTCAAAACCTCGCAACGAAATCAATTAATATGGAACGTTTTTAGTCAATAAAAACGGGACATTTCAGTTGGTATCAGAGCCTTGGTCTTAGAGAACCAGAATTTTTCATTAGTGTGTCTTATCGAGTTTGTTAGGATGCATTAGTGAGTCTGGACTTCGACCGTGTTTACTTGAAAAATGATTGCTTAACAAATTTTGTTGGAAACTATATATTTTTAACATGTGAATATTATGTGATATATTAATCTCTTAACGCGTTTGATATTATGTGATAGATGTCTACCTCTAGAACAAGTCCCATTGACTCACCTAATAATAATGAAGAGTCAAATGTAAATTGGAATGATTCGTGGACTGATTCACAAGTTCCCGAAGAGGAACCGGAAGAAGAGTCGGAACCGGAAGAAGAATCGGAACCGGAAGAAGAATCAGAACCGGATGTAGAAATAGAACCGGTGGGGGAAATAATAAAACGGTTAAGTAAAAGAAAATCCTCAACCAACCGACCAAGGTTAATTATGGTCAATGGTGTTTCCGCCAAGGAAGCAAAATATTGGGAGGATTACCAATTCTCCGATGAATCGGATTCCGACGAGAATTCCGATGATGTTATAGAAATTACCCCAACTGAATTTAAAAAGGCAAAAGAAAATAATAAGAGAAAGGGCATAAAAATAGAGAAATCTAATTCCAACCCCGATGAACTTTATATGTATCGTCAACGCCCGAAGTCCTTAAGTTGTAACAATGACCCGGGAACCTCTAAACCACCAGGTTTTTCTAAACCAATGTGGACAACGACGGCTCGTATTAGGGGAACATCATATATCCCTAAAAACTTGGCAAAACGAACCAAAACCGAAGAAGAAGAAACGAGCGAGTCGGAATAAGATAGTTGTATTCGTGTGGTGTAATATATGTAATATAGTGTTCTTATGCTTTATGATATATGTAAAAATTGCTTGTATTAATAAGTATTTTTTTATGAATCTAACTCTTGTCTATTTTACAGTTTAAAAACACAAAATGGATAGACAACCCAATATTTTAAGAGACCTACCCGGAGACATGATTGATGAAATCTTGTCTAGAGTCGGCCAGAATTCCTCGGCACAACTATTTAAGGCGAGATCAGTTTGTAAGACATTCGAAGAACGTTCCAAGAATGTCTTGGTTTATAAGAGACTTTTGTTTGAAAGATGGGGGATATCACATTGGGAAACCCATAAGTTACGATGTGTTTACTTTGACGCATATATTGCGGGGAACCCAAATGCTATTTTACGCAACGGGTTAAGAAATTATTTTGACTCAATATATCCGAATATTGGACTTCGTGATTTAGAAAAAGCGGCTAACATGCAACATAAAGAAGCATGTTATGCTTACGGATTAGTAATGTTCGCTTCTCACCAAAGTGAGAACAAGAACATCGGGCTACAACTATTAAACAAAACGTTTCCACAAGTGACAGAGTCGGTAATTGGGGTAAGAAATGAGGTTTTTAGATTATTACGGGACTGTTGGACATTACGTAACCCTCGTCCCTTTGACGACGTTACAACATGCTGTCTTATCAACGGCCATAACGGTTATGTTGCACAAGACCAAGGATGGGAAGTAGTCCTAGTAAAACCAGAATGCATGACTTGTTTCTGGACGTATGAATTACGTGTCTTTATTGCCTTTGCTGAACGACTTGTGTACTAGCTAGAATTATCTTCACAACTATCTTGTATCAAAGTTATTGTGTGCTATATTTCATGCTTTATGTAAAATAAGCGGTATTGTAAGTTTGTAAAATATTGTATAAAAGTTTGAACGCGAAATATTATTATAATCAGTTTTTCATATAGAATTGTAGTAGTTGAATTGTATATTAGCTACTAAGTATGAACTTAACGGGTAGGTACTACCCGAATTTAAACTTATAAAATGCTAATATGAAGAAAAAGCTTTTATAAATGAGTTCATATTATGCTACGAAATACTATTAACTACTCTTAATATTCTGTATGATTAACTTGTTCCATTTAACTATTTTGAAGGAAATGGCACCGACTACTCGACACACTGTGAATATGAATGAAGAGGAATTCCGTACTTTTCTAGCTTCAAACATAGCCGCAGTACAGGCTGCGCTACATACCAACAATAACCTTGGATCTAGCAGTACAGGAAATCGTGTAGGATGCACCTACAAAGAATTCACTGCCTGCAAACCTTTGGAATTTGATGGAACCGAAGGACCGATCGGATTGAAACGGTGGACCGAGAAGGTCGAATCGGTGTTTGCCATAAGTAAGTGTACTGAAGAGGACAAAGTAAAGTACGCTACGCATACCTTCACAGGTTCTGCGTTAACATGGTGGAATACCTATCTAGAGCAAGTGGGACAAGACGATGCGTACGCACTACCGTGGTCAGCATTCAAGCACTTGATGAACGAGAAGTACCGTCCCAGAACCGAGGTCAATAAGCTCAAGACAGAACTTAGAGGGTTACGAACCCAAGGATTTGATATTACCACGTACGAAAGACGATTCTCAGAATTGTGCCTATTGTGTCCGGGAGCATTCGAAGATGAGGAAGAGAAGATCGACGCGTTTGTGAAAGGATTACCGGAAAGAATCCAAGAAGATATAAGTTCACACGAGCCCGCCTCCATACAACAGGCATGTAGAATGGCTCACAAACTCGTGAACCAAATTGAAGAAAGAATTAAAGAACAGACTGCTGAAGAGGCCAATGTGAAGCAAGTCAAAAGAAAGTGGGAGGAAAACGGTGATAAGAATCACCAATACAACAACAACAGCAATTACAACAATAATCGCAACAATTATCCCAACAATCGCAACATCAATCGCAACTACAACAAACGGCCCAACAACAACAACAACAACAACAACAACAGCAACTACAACAATCATCCCAACAACAATAATAACCGCAACAACAACAACAATCAGAAGCAGCTATGCCAAAGGTGTGAAAAGAATCACTCGGGGTTCTGCACCAAATTTTGCAACAAGTGTAAAAGAAATGGTCATAGCACGGCGAAGTGTGAGGTCTACGGACCAGGGGTTAATAGAACGAAAGGAACAAATGGTGTCGGAACGAGTAATGGCAGAGCAAGTAGTGTCGGAGCAAGTTATGCCAATGTAGTTTGTTATAAATGTGGAAAACCGGGCCACATTATTAGAAATTGCCCGAACCAGGAGAACACGAATGGACAAGGCCGTGGAAGAGTTTTCAATATTAATGCGGCAGAGGCACAGGAAGACCCGGAGCTTGTTACGGGTACGTTTCTTATTGACAATAAATCTGCTTACGTTTTATTTGATTCGGGTGCGGATAGAAGCTATATGAGTAGAGATTTTTGTGCTAAATTAAGTTGTCCATTGACGCCTTTGGATAGTAAATTTTTACTCGAATTAGCAAATGGTAAATTAATTTCAGCAGATAATATATGTCGGAATCGAGAAATTAAACTGGTTAGCGAAACATTTAAGATTGATTTGATAAAAGTAGAGTTAGGGAGTTTTGATGTGATAATCGGTATGGACTGGTTGAAAGAAGTGAAAGCGGAGATCGTTTGTTACAAAAATGCAATTCGCATTATACGAGAAAAAGGAAAACCCTTAATGGTGTACGGAGAAAAGGGCAACACGAAGCTACATCTTATTAGTAATTTGAAAGCACAAAAACTAATAAGAAAAGGTTGCTATGCTGTTCTAGCACACGTCGAGAAAGTACAAACTGAAGACAAGAGCATCAATGATGTTCCCGTCGCAAAAGAATTTCCTGATGTATTTCCGAAAGAATTACCGGGATTACCCCCACATCGATCCGTTGAATTTCAAATAGATCTTGTACCAGGAGCTACACCAATAGCTCGTGCTCCTTACAGACTCGCACCCAGCGAGATGAAAGAACTACAAAGCCAATTACAAGAACTTTTAGAGCGTGGTTTCATTCGACCAAGCACATCACCGTGGGGAGCTCCTGTTTTGTTTGTCAAGAAGAAAGATGGTACATTCAGGTTGTGTATCGACTACCGAGAGTTGAACAAACTTACCATCAAGAACCGCTACCCACTACCGAGAATCGATGACTTATTTGATCAACTACAAGGCTCGTCTGTTTATTCAAAGATTGACTTACGTTCCGGGTATCATCAAATGCGGGTGAAAGAAGATGATATTCCAAAGAATGCTTTCAGAACACGTTACGGTCATTACGAGTTTATGGTCATGCCGTTTGGTTTAACTAATGCACCAGCTGTGTTCATGGACCTTATGAACCGAGTGTGTGGACCATACCTTGACAAGTTTGTCATTATTTTCATTGATGACATACTTATTTACTCAAAGAATGACCAAGAACACGGTGAACATTTGAGAAAGGTGTTAGAAGTATTGAGGAAGGAAGAATTGTACGCTAAGTTTTCAAAGTGTGCATTTTGGTTGGAAGAAGTTCAATTCCTCGGTCACATAGTGAACAAAGAAGATATTAAGGTGGATCCGGCAAAGATAGAAACTGTTGAAAAGTGGGAAACCCCGAAAACTCCGAAACACATACGCCAGTTTTTAGGACTAGCTGGTTACTACAGAAGGTTCATCCAAGACTTTTCCAGAATAGCAAAACCCTTGACTGCATTAACGCATAAAGGGAAGAAATTTGAATGGAATGATGAACAAGAGAAAGCGTTTCAGTTATTGAAGAAAAAGCTAACTACGGCACCTATATTGTCATTGCCTGAAGGGAATGATGATTTTGTGATTTATTGTGATGCATCAAAGCAAGGTCTCGGTTGTGTATTAATGCAACGAACGAAGGTGATTGCTTATGCGTCTAGACAATTGAAGATTCACGAACAAAATTATACGACGCATGATTTGGAATTAGGCGCGGTTGTTTTTGCATTAAAGACTTGGAGGCACTACTTATATGGGGTCAAAAGTATTATATATACCGACCACAAAAGTCTTCAACACATATTTAATCAGAAACAACTGAATATGAGGCAGCGTAGGTGGATTGAATTATTGAATGATTACGACTTTGAGATTCGTTACCACCCGGGGAAGGCAAATGTGGTAGCCGATGCCTTGAGCAGGAAGGACAGAGAACCCATTCGAGTAAAATCTATGAATATAATGATTCATAATAACCTTACTACTCAAATAAAGGAGGCGCAACAAGGAGTTTTAAAAGAGGGAAATTTAAAGGATGAAATACCCAAAGGATCGGAGAAGCATCTTAATATTCGGGAAGACGGAACCCGGTATAGGGCTGAAAGGATTTGGGTACCAAAATTTGGAGATATGAGAGAAATGGTACTTAGAGAAGCTCATAAAACCAGATACTCAATACATCCTGGAACGGGGAAGATGTACAAGGATCTCAAGAAACATTTTTGGTGGCCGGGTATGAAATCCGATGATGCTAAATACGTAGGAGAATGTTTGACGTGTTCTAAGGTCAAAGCTGAGCATCAGAAACCATCAGGTCTACTTCAACAACCCGAAATCCCGGAATGGAAATGGGAAAACATTACCATGGATTTCATCACTAAATTGCCAAGAACTGCAAGTGGTTTTGATACTATTTGGGTAATAGTTGATCGTCTCACCAAATCAGCACACTTCCTGCCAATAAGAGAAGATGACAAGATGGAGAAGTTAGCACGACTGTATTTGAAGGAAGTCGTCTCCAGACATGGAATACCAATCTCTATTATCTCTGATAGGGATGGCAGATTTATTTCAAGATTCTGGCAGACATTACAGCAAGCATTAGGAACTCGTCTAGACATGAGTACTGCCTATCATCCACAAACTGATGGGCAGAGCGAAAGGACGATACAAACACTTGAAGACATGCTACGAGCATGTGTTATTGATTTCGGAAACAGTTGGGATCGACATCTACCATTAGCAGAATTTTCCTACAACAACAGCTACCATTCAAGCATTGAGATGGCGCCGTTTGAAGCACTTTATGGTAGAAAGTGCAGGTCTCCGATTTGTTGGAGTGAAGTGGGGGATAGACAGATTACGGGTCCGGAGATTATACAAGAAACTACCGAGAAGATCATCCAAATTCAACAACGGTTGAAAACCGCCCAAAGTCGACAAAAGAGCTACGCTGACATTAAAAGAAAAGATATAGAATTTGAAATTGGAGAGATGGTCATGCTTAAAGTTGCACCTTGGAAAGGCGTTGTTCGATTTGGTAAACGAGGGAAATTAAATCCAAGGTATATTGGACCATTCAAGATTATTGATCGTGTCGGACCAGTAGCTTACCGACTTGAGTTACCTCAATAACTCGCGGCTGTACATAACACTTTCCACGTCTCGAATTTGAAGAAATGTTTTGCTAAAGAAGATCTCACTATTCCGTTAGATGAAATCCAAATCAACGAAAAACTTCAATTCATCGAAGAACCCGTCGAAATAATGGATCGTGAGGTTAAAAGACTTAAGCAAAACAAGATACCAATTGTTAAGGTTCGATGGAATGCTCGTAGAGGACCCGAGTTCACCTGGGAGTGTGAAGATCAGATGAAGAAGAAATACCCGCATCTATTTCCAGAAGAATCGTCAACACCTTCAACAGCTTAAAATTTCGGGACGAAATTTATTTAACGGGTAGGTACTGTAGTGACCCGAACTTTTCCATGTTTATATATATTAATTGAGATTGATATTTACATGATTAAATGTTTCCAACATGTTAAGCAATCAAACTTGTTAAGACTTGATTAATTGAAATATGTTTCATATAGACAATTGACCACCCAAGTTGACCGGTGATTCACGAACGTTAAAACTTGTAAAAACTATACGATGACATATATATGGTTATATATATAGTTAACATGTTTTTATTATAAGTATGTATCTCATTAGGTATTTTAACAATGAGTTATATACATAAAAATGAGACTATTAATTTAAGAAACTCGAAAACGATATATATAACGATTATCGTTATAACAACGTCTTACTAGGTACATATGAATCATATTAAGATATTGATACACTTGGTTAATTATGTTAAATGATAAGTAAATATATTATTAAGTGTATTAACAATGAAATACATATGTAAAAATAAGACTACTAACTTAATGATTTCGAAACGAGACATATATGTAACGATTATCGTTGTAACGACATTTAACTGTATATACATCATACTGAGATATATTATATATCATAATATCATGATAATATAACAATTTAATATCTCATTTGTTATAATAAACAATGGGTTAACAATATTCAACAAGATCGTTAACCTAAAGGTTTCAAAACAACATTTACATGTAACGACTAACGATGACTTAACGACTCAGTTAAAATGTATATACATGTAGTGTTTTAATATGTATTCATACACTTTTGAAAGAATTCAAGACACTTATCAAAATACTTCTACTTAACAAAAATGCTTACAATTACATCCTCGTTCAGTTTCATCAACAATTCTACTCGTATGCACCCGTATTCGTACTCGTACAATACACAGCTTTTAGATGTATGTACTATTGGTATATACACTCCAATGATCAGCTCTTAGCAGCCCATGTGAGTCACCTAATACATGTGGGAACCATCATTTGGCAACTAGCATGAAATATCTCATAAAATTACAAAAATATGAGTAATCATTCATGACTTATTTACATGAAAACAAAATTTCATATCCTTTATATCTAATCCATACACCAACGACCAAAAACACCTACAAACACTTTCATTCTTCAATTTTCTTCATCTAATTGATCTCTCTCAAGTTCTATCTTCAAGTTCTAAGTGTTCTTCATAAATTCCAAAAGTTCTAGTTTCATAAAATCAAGAATACTTTCAAGTTTGCTAGCTCACTTCCAATCTTGTAAGGTGATCATCCAACCTCAAGAAATCTTTGTTTTTTAAAGTAGGTTATCATTCTAATACAAGGTAATAATCATATTCAAACTTTGGTTCAATTTCTATAACTATAACAATCTTATTTCAAGTGATGATCTTACTTGAACTTGTTTTCGTGTCATGATTCTGCTTCAAGAACTTCGAGCCATCCAAGGATCCATTGAAGCTAGATCCACTTTTCTCTTTTCCAGTAGGTTTATCCAAGGAACTTAAGGTAGTAATGATGTTCATAACATCATTCGATTCATACATATAAAGCTATCTTATTCGAAGGTTTAAACTTGTAATCACTAGAACATAGTTTAGTTAATTCTAAACTTGTTCGCAAATAAAAGTTAATCCTTCTAACTTGACTTTTAAAATCAACTAAACACATGTTCTATATCTATATGATATGCTAACTTAATGATTTAAAACCTGGAAACACGAAAAACACCGTAAAACCGGATTTACGCCGTCGTAGTAACACTGCGGGCTGTTTTGGGTTAGTTAATTAAAAACTATGATAAACTTTGATTTAAAAGTTGTTATTCTGGGAAAATGATTTTTATTATGAACATGAAACTATATCCAAAAATTATGGTTAAACTCAAAGTGGAAGTATGTTTTCTAAAATGGTCATCTAGACGTCGTTCTTTCGACTGAAATGACTACCTTTAAAAAAACGACTTGTAACTGATTTTTCCGACTATAAACCTATACTTTTCTGTTTAGATTCATAAAATAGAGTTCAATATGAAACCATAGCAATTTGATTCACTCAAAACGGATTTAAAATGAAGAAGTTATGGGTAAAACAAGATTGGATAATTTTTCTCATTTTAGCTACGTGAAAATTGGTAACAAATCTATTCCAACCATAACTTAATCAACTTGTATTGTATATTATGTAATCTTGAGATACCATAGACACGTATACAATGTTTCGACCTATCATGTCGACACATCTATATATATTTCGGAACAACCATAGACACTCTATATGTGAATGTTGGAGTTAGCTATACAGGGTTGAGGTTGATTCCAAAATATATATAGTTTGAGTTGTGATCAATACTGAGATACGTATACACTGGGTCGTGGATTGATTCAAGATAATATTTATCGATTTATTTCTGTACATCTAACTGTGGACAACTAGTTGTAGGTTACTAACGAGGACAGCTGACTTAATAAACTTAAAACATCAAAATATATTAAAAGTGTTGTAAATATATTTTGAACATACATTGATATATATGTATATATTGTTATAGGTTCGTGAATCAACCAGTGGCCAAGTCTTACTTCCCGACGAAGTAAAAATCTGTGAAAGTGAGTTATAGTCCCACTTTTAAAATCTAATATTTTTGGGATGAGAATACATGCAGGTTTTATAAATGATTTACAAAATAGACACAAGTATGTGAAACTACATTATATGGTTGAATTATCGAAATCGAATATGCCCATTTTTATTAAGTCTGGTAATCTATGAATTAGGGAACAGACACCCTAATTGACGCGAATCCTAAAGATAGATCTATTGGGCCTAACAAACCCCATCCAAAGTACTGGATGCTTTAGTACTTCGAAATTTATATCATATCCGAAGGGTGTCCCGGAATGATGGGGATATTCTTATATATGCATCTTGTTAATGTCGGTTACCAGGTGTTCACCATATGAATGATTTTTATCTCTATGTATGGGATGTGTATTGAAATATGAAATCTTGTGGTCTATTATTATGATTTGATATATATAGGTTAAACCTATAACTCACCAACATTTTTGTTGACGTTTTAAGCATGTTTATTCTCAGGTGATTATTTAGAGCTTCCGCTGTCGCATACTTAAATAAGGACGAGATTTGGAGTCCATGCTTGTATGATATTGTGTAAAAACTGCATTCAAGAAACTTATTTTGTTGTAACATATTTGTATTGTAAACCATTATGTAATGGTCGTGTGTAAACAGGATATTTTAGATTATCATTATTTGATAATCTACGTAAAGCTTTTTAAAACCTTTATCTATGAAATAAAGGTTATGGTTTGTTTTAAAAATGAATGCAGTCTTTGAAAAACGTCTCATATAGAGGTCAAAACCTCGCAACGAAATCAATTAATATGGAACGTTTTTAGTCAATAAGAACGGGACATTTCAAGGGTGCAATCGAGAGTGTCGGTAGTGTGAAGAAAAGTATTCCCGGGGAGTTCCGTTATTCTTGTCACAATTGTGGACGAAAGGGACATATGGCCCATGATTGCACCAACCCTTCTTCTACAACCAAACTCACTTGTTATAATTGTGGTAAAGAAGGGCATAAGAGGCCAGAATGTCCCAATTTTAACAATGATCATGTTAAGAAATTGGAGAAAGCGGCGGATACGGCTAGGGGTCGCAACTACTTGATGACGAATGAAGAAGCCAAACAATCAAATGAAGTTGTCTCAGGTACTTTTATGGTTAACTCTAGTCCAGCACGTATACTTTTTGATAGTGGTGGTAACTTGTCGTTTGTGTCTCCAAGATTTGTGCCTAAGTTGAATAAACCGCTAGCTAAGTTAAGTCATCCGGTAGAAGTCGAAATATCGGATGGTAAAACGGTACTAGGGGTTGATGTTTGTAAAAATTGTAATGTTGTGTTTGGTACCGAAACTTTTGAAATCGATCTCATTCCGATGACTTTGGGTGATTTTGATATTGTTGTTGGTATGGATTGGCTCGATCGTAAAAGAGCCGATATTGCATGCCATGATAAATTCATTCGGGTGAAGACCCCAAGTGGGGGACAGTTAATTATTCATGGCGATAAGCGAAGAAGGCTTGTGCCGATATGCACTTTTGCACGGGCACGTCGTTTCCTTGTTAGTGGTGGCATGGCTTTTCTTGCCCATGTAGTTGATACTCGTGATGAGCCACCACCCATTCGTGAAATTCCGGTGGTAAATGAATTTGAAGACGTTTTTTCGGATGAGTTACCGGGTGTCCCGGCGGAAAGACAAGTTGAATTTCGCATCGAGTTGGTTCCAGGGGCTACCCCCATTGCTAAAACTCCTTATCGTTTAGCGCCGACGGAAATGCAAGAATTGTTAAATCAAACCCAAGAGTTGCTTGAAAAGGGTTTTATTCGACCGAGTTCCTCGCCATGGGGTGCTCCGGTTTTATTTGTGAAGAAGAAAGACGGTAGCATGCGGATGTGCATCGATTATCGGGAGTTGAACAAAGTGACGATCAAGAATCATTATCCATTGCCTCGGATTGACGATTTGTTTGACCAACTCCAAGGTGCAACGTATTTTTATAAGATTGACTTATGGTCCGGCTATCACCAAGTGCGGGTCCGTGAGGAAGACATAGAGAAAACGGCTTTTCAAACTCGTTACGGGCATTTTGAGTTTGTAGTTATGCCTTTTGGTCTTACGAATGCACCGGCGGCATTCATGGATCTTATGAATCGAGTGTGCCAACCTATGTTGGACAAGTCGGTAATTGTGTTCATTGACGACATACTTGTTTATTCTAAGAGTATGAAGGAACATGAACATTATTTGCGTGAAGTGTTGAAGACTTTGCGGAAGGAGAAGTTGTATGCTAAATTCTCCAAATGTGAATTTTGGCTAAGGGACGTTCAATTCCTTGGCCATATTGTGAATAAAGAAGGTATTCAAGTAGATCCGGGGAAGATAGAAACGGTGAAGAGTTGGGGACGACCGACTACGCCTACGGAAATCTGAAGTTTTCTCGGATTGGCCGGTTATTATCGTCGGTTTATCCAAGACTTTTCTAAAATTGCTTCTCCTTTGACGAAGTTGACGAGGAAGAACATAAGGTTCAATTGGGAAAACGAGCAAGAAATTGGTTTTCAATTGCTAAAAGAGAAGTTATGTCAAGCTCCGGTGTTAGTGTTGCCGGAAGGGGTAGAAGACATGACAGTTTATTGTGATGCTTCTTTAAATGGGCTCGGGTGTGTTCTAATGCAAAGGGGTAAATTCATCGCTTACGCCTCTAGACAATTAAAGGAACACGAAAAGAGATACCCGACTCATGATCTTGAATTGGCGGCGGTGGTACATGCGTTGAAAATTTGGTGCCACTATTTGTATGGTGTCAAGTGTATGATTTATTCGGATCATAAGAGTTTGAAACATCTCTTTAATCAACGAGATTTGAATTATCATCAACGTAGGTGGATGGATGTGGTAAAAGATTATGATTGTGAGATACTTTATCATCCGGGTAAGGCGAACGTGGTCAAAATGCGTTAAGTCGAAAGAGTCAACATCCAGCAATACGAGTAGGATCGTTACGCATGATTATTACTAACGATTTCCTTGTAAAGCTTGGTGAGATTCAAATTGAGGCTTTTGTCAACAAAAAGAATGAGGAACGAATCGTGGGGCAAACGGAGTCTATTACTTTAGGCCCGCACGGCTTGTTATCTTTTCAAGGAAGAGTGTGGGTGCCTAAGATGGGTGGTTACCGACAAGTGCTCCTTGATGAAGCACATAAGTCAAAATATTCCATTCATCCGGGTGCGACGAAAATGTACCTTGAGTTAAAGAAGGAGTATTGGTGGCCGGGCATGAAACGTGATGTTGTTAAGTATGTTGAACAATGCGTCACATGTTTGCAAGTTAAAGTCGAACACCAAAAGCCATACGATAAGTTACAACCATTGGAAGTCCCGAAATGGAAATGGGAGCACATTACCATGGACTTCATTACCAAGTTACCAAAGACGGCGAGAACCCAATATGATACGATTTGGGTGATAGTTGATCGATTGACGAAGAGTGCTTTGTTTATTCCCATTCTGGAGACGATATCGTCAGAGACTTTGTCCAAGTTGTTCATCAAGGAGGTGATATCGAGACATGGGGTTCCTATATCTATTGTTTCGGATCAAGATACTCGTTTCACGTCTCGGTTTTGGAATAATTTTCATGAATATATGGGTACTCAATTGAAAATGAGCACGGCGTATCATCCTCAAACGGAAGGTCAAACTGAGCATATGAACCAAACGTTGGAGGATATGTTAAGGGCGTGTATTATTGATTTTGGTGGAAGTTGGGATGAGCACTTACCATTGGTGGAATTCTCGTACAATAATAGTTACCACACTAGTATTGGAATGCCACCTTATGAGATGCTTTATGGGCGTAGGTGTCGAACTCCTATTTGTTGGGGTGAAGTGGGACAACGAGAAATCGGGAGTACCGATTTGGTCCTCGAGACGAATAGTAAGATAGAGATGATTTGGGCTCGACTTAAGGCGGCGCAAGATAGACAAAAATCTTATGCTGATAAAGGTAGATGAACGATCGAATTTCAAGAAGGTGACATGGTGATGCTTAAGGTTTCTCCATGGAAAGGTGTTATTCGGTTTCGAAAGCGAGGAAAGTTAGCTCCTTGATTTATTGGTCCTTTCAAGGTTTTGGAACGTGTTGGTGAGGTTGCTTATAGAATAGAGTTGCCTGAAGAGCTTGCGGGGATCCATAACACGATTCATGTTTCCCATCTCCGTAGGTGTCTTGCGGATGACTCGACTTGGGTGCCGTTAGATGAGATTGCGTTGAATAATAAGCTAAAATACGTTGAAGAGCCGATAGCCATTCTTGATGAAAAGGTTAAATTGTTGCGTAACAAAGAAGTTAGAACTTACAAGGTGCAATGGCGACATCGAAAGGGTTCCGAGTTTACGTGGGAATCCGAAGAGTTTGTCTTGGTTTATCTTCCGGCTTGTCATGCGGCTTGGATCGCGAGGACGCTCTCCGATTCAAGTGGGGGAGAGTTGTAACATCCCGTTTTTCCCGTACATATTTACAGGTACAAACTTAATTATTAGTACGCTTATAACTTGTGCATTTATATGATTAAAAGACCTAAGTGTTAGTTATTGTGTAAATATATATATATATATATATATATATATATATATATACTAATATGTATGTATATATATATGTGTTTAGAATTTATGCATGTATAGGTATATGCATGAGTCCTTGTTGATGTTAGGTCTTATGAGACTAAAAGATGAATTTTAGACGTGCATAGGAAGCGTGAACAAAGTGTACAAGTTGAATAAATCGTTAAGTTGTGTAAGTTGTCGAATGGCTCAGTTGAAGGCAATTGTCGCGCCGCGGAAGCCTTTGTCGCGCCGCGACATTGAACTCAAAACAAAGTCAGGAGGCCTGTTAAGAAGGGTCGAGTTTTACCTTATATGTCGCGCCGCGGAGAATAATGCCGCACCGCGACTAATAACTAAAATCTGAGTCAGGAATGATTTAAGAAAGCTCGTAAAATACGTTAATTATCGCGCCGCGAAAATTGGGGCCGCGCCACGACCCACTGGGTGAACTGGTTCCGGAATTTGTTTTTAAAATAAGTGGTTCAAGGGCAAAATCGTCTTTTCGCGTATAGATCTGATGGAGACTTTAAGTCTCAGCCACTTATCCTTTATTATTCATTTCTTTTTCATTTTCTTTCTCTAATTTCTCTCAAAACTTAAAAACCCATTTGATTTCAAGTGAGATTTGAGAGTGGAGATTTGTGAATCAAACCTTGGAGCAAGAATTAAAGTTGTTCTCCTTGTTCTTAGCTACAAGAGGATAGTGTTGGTAAGTCCTAACTCTATGTTTTGAGTTTTAATTGGTTAATGGCTAGGGTTTTGGTCACTAGAGACTTGTATGACCCATTTGAGGGTAAAATGGGTGAATTTGGGTCATGTTGTTGTAATGAAACCCTAATAGCTACCATCTAGGGTTTTGGTCAAATGAAATGAGATTTGTAAGTGTTAATTGTGTTGCTAAGCACTAAAACACTTGTTAAATGTTGAAAGGATTGTAAATGGGTTAAGTTGACCAAGTTTGTAAGTTTAAGTGTTGAAATGGGTCAAAATAGTAATGTTGACCTAGTTTGGGTGAAATGGGTATGAATTACCCTAAGTTTGTGTTGGTTTAAGTTAGTAGACTTTAAATCACTAGTTTTAGTGATTTAACATGTGTCTTGGCCAATTAAGGGCGGTTTTGGTGTAGTTGAGTTATTTAATGCAAGTTGGGTCATTAAATGCTCAAGTGTAAGTAATGTGGCTAGTTCTACTAGTTTGTGTATTGAAAGTGTATTTAATGTATTAGGTACATTGCTTTGAAGTTCGGAAGTACATAATCATCATCCTTGTATTAAGTTGAGTGGAATAATTATGCGTGTACGTATATAATGTATTTATTTGTGTAGTATGAATGTGGCATTGTCGCGGTGCTCAAGACACCACATTCTAAGTAACGAGTAGTATTGTCGAGGTGTTCAAGACATTACTCATTGTTTGATTGACATGTGGTATTGTCGCGGTGTTTAAGACACCACATTGTCATGGGAGTGGATGCCGTGGTGTTCAAGGCACCACTCATTGTTTTGATTGACATGTGGAATCGTCGCGGTGTTCAAGACGCCACATTGTCATGGGGGTGAGTTAGTCGCGGTGTTCAAGACATCACCCGGGGGATTAGTGATTACACGGTGTTTAAGTAACACTAATGGATGATATGAACTCCGACGGTCTTTTACGAGTACCGTTCCCTTGTACGATTGGTTAAACATGGTTGTGTGAATTCGTATCTAGCATATTAAATTGTGAACTATATGCTATTGTGGTTGCTAGCTTCTTGTGAATTATGGATAGTAGTTTATGCATGATGTTTGCATGATTATCGAATTGCTAGCTTGTATGTGGTATTGTGTAAGTGATTGCAAGTAAGCAGGTTATATATGAACATGTATAATTATTGCATTCACTAAGCAATTAGCTTACCCCTCTCGTTGTTTATCTTTTTAGATGCAGGTGCGGATAGGGGAAAAGGGGTTGTTGGGCACTAGGTGTCCTTTGATGATGTTTCGTTGGAGGCTTCGAAGTTGGCCTAGCCTTTTGGGTACTTTAGCCCCAAACCATGCTCGAAGTGTTGTTTGGATTAAAACTATCGTTTTTGGATAAGTTAAACTTGTATCACATTTATTAATGGCCTCGTGCCTTTTGTAAACACTAAACTTGTTGTATGTTTTAACGAAACGTGTGGAATGGTTTACATATTTAATTGGCGCATAAATGTGTATTATAAAAAAAAAAAAATTATCGTATGGAATACGGGTTGGGTTGTTTCAGAGTGAAAAGCTCAAGGTTTGTTGCTCGATCGCCGGGATGGCGATCCTTTCCTCATAATTGGAAAGGGGGAGATTTGTTGGGTTTTTTTTAATGAGTTTTCATTTGTGAGCAAGTCTAGCCCAAGCCAAAGCCCAACAAATAATAGGCCCATATGCTAGTTGACTTCGTAAAGCATTTTAGGGCATCATTTAAATAGAAAAAGTGCAGCCATTTCACATTCAAGAGAGTGGAGAGATCAAAGAAAAAGAGAGAAACCATAAATCCCGTATTTGAAGACTGCAGCTCACAAATCAGACGATCCCCGGAGATTCGACCGTTGAATATTCACCATTTTTGGACAGCGTGTTCCTTACATCAGAGCGCAGGTTTTCAACCGTTGAATTCGTATCAAGTGGTCTCTAGCTCGATTTAAAGTCGGTCAAACAGTATCAGTTTTTGGGTGACGAATTTCCTCTTTTGTCTTTAGGTTTTTTTATATACTTGTTGATTGTTGTAGTTCAAGAGTATGATGATGTTGTATGCCTCTAGTTGATCTAGAGAAGACCTATTGTATTGCTCTTTTGTTGGTGATAGTGAAATTTAAGTGGCCTACGGGTCCCATGGTTTTTTACTCTCGATTTTGAGAGGTTTTTCCACGTAGAAAGCTCATGTTTTGGTGTGTGCTCAATTATCCTTTAATTTGCTGATTGAGGTAGATTTGAATTGCATTTTGTATAATTTATTTGTTTGCATCCTCACGTTTTCATATGGGTCGGGAAATGTTTGTCAAACGGATGTTAGTTTCCGCTTTGCAGATTGCCCGTTATGATTTATTTTCCTATCAATCTGCACGTTTTTATGTTTATGTTGATCTTTTGGAGCGCGAATATTGTAATCATCTCGGGCTACTCTCTTGAAATTACATTGCTCTTGAAGCTTCTCTTTCCTTTTTTCCATTGGGGTACGATTCATGTTTCTCTCTGGATTTTGATATATTCAGTGAAGGGTTGTTTGAGTTATATGTGAAGTTAACTTGAGTTACTTAAAAAGTCCCTAGCATACTTCTAAAGTTTCGGTCGTTATTTAAACTTAAGTAATAAAAACAAATAAAAAAAATTCAAAACTGTTGTGAATACAAAGTAAGAAACGACACTCATTAAAAGTACAACAACACACAAACGTGTCTGTTTTAGTGTACATAAAAACATATAAATGTATCATTTTTTATTATCGATGACATTGTAGTTAAATGACATGTCATATACTTTTAGTAAAAGAAAAAAATATGTGTAAAAGAATACTACAGTATTTTTATTTAATTTAATAACTTGAAATACTAGATAGCTTGAATGGTTTTATCATTATAATTAATTAAAGACACTAAAGCGATATAAACTATTTTTAAATGTATATAAGACTGTGTATTAGAAAGCTTTCGAAGCGTACGTGTTTCAAAATGATGAAAGTACGGCTACATAAAGAAGGTTTATGGTCCTTATCTTTTGAAATTGCTATCAGGGGTCGTATTTACATAAGAATTGTTCAATTGCTAACATAAACTACACAGTTTGCAATTTTAGTCCTCAAATAATTTTTTTTTCCTAGATACAACATGCTTTTATTTTATTTTATTTTATGACTATTAATTAGAATAAGAATTTGAACAGAAACAAGAAACTAAATCCTCCAATCACAGGAGATGAAAATCTCCAATCACGGGAGTTAAAAAAAGTATCAAAACAATACAAGATTCTTACAATGATTCACACAACCTCACAGTAATCTCTCTCAAGCTATCAAAAAGATAACTATGAATACGGAGAACGAAAAAATATGAAACCCTAGAATGAATTTCACACAGTTACAGAAATAAAACAAATGAATTAAGATGATAAAAGAATAAATTAGATAACTTAAATAATAAATTAATTTATTTTCTGGTCCCTCAAGTTCCAAATAGCTGTTCAGCAACAAAGTCTTCCCTTTAATACTTTGACCACCAAACTATCTTTCAAAAAATGACTGCAAGGACCCTGCAATTATTCTTAACCCAGAAATAAGAAGAAATACAAAAAATCATATGATCTTACATGTTTAGATTATGAATATGTATATAAATTTAACATCCCCCTTAATCTAAACATGAAATAGATCATAAAGAGTTAACTTGTTGCACAAAAAATCATGTTGAGCTCTTAAAAGTGGTTTAGTAAAAATATCTGAAGTATTCTCTTCAGAATATACTTGAATAGTTTGAATTACACCAGAACTAATCTTTTTGTTTTTATGTTCAAATCTTTGAAAAGTTTTAATATTCAAATGAGCTCACATGTGACAGAAGCTAAAGCCTTATACTCAGCTTCTGCAGATGATCTTGAAACAGTTGACTGTTTCTTACTTTTCCATGAAACTAAAGATTTTCCTAAATAAACACAGAAACTATTAACTGACCTTCTTGTAGAAATACATTTTGCATAGTCAGCAAAATTGTCACTTTTTGTTATAAAAATGCCTTTTCCAGGTGAAACTTTAAGATATCTAAGAACTCTAAAAGCAACATTTAAGTGTGAATTTAAAGGAGCATGCATATGTTGACTTAAACAATGAACAGCATAAGCAATATCAGGCCTGGTCAGTGTAATGTAAATAAGTTATCCAATAAGTTTTTGATAATCACTTATATTAGATAAAGAATAATCAGTATCAGAATGATTATCAATACTGAAAAAAACAACACCAGATTTCATAGGAGTAATAGCAGGCTTACTAGCTAACAAACCAAATTCATCAATTACTTCTAAAGTATATTTTCTTTGTGTCATACTTAAACCTCCATTTTGATCTAAAATTTCAATACCAAGAAAATATTTTAATAAACCCAATTCATTAACTTTGAATTTAGTTTGCAAGAAATGCTTACACTGACTAATACAACTTTCACTATTCCCAGTAATAACAATATCAACAACATAAACAAGCAGAAATAAAGATCAATCATCAGTATGTTTGGTAAAAAGAGAATAATCATTCACACTTTGAACAAAGCCATATTCAAACAATGTTTCATAAAATTTCTCATTCCATTTCCTAGGAGCTTGTTTTAAACCATAAAGAGACTTAACAAATTTACAGACTCTTTTGTCATCTTTATCAAAATATCCCTCAGGTAAAGTTATATAAACATCTTCAGTTAAGTCACCATAAAGAAAGGCATTATTTATGTCAAGTTGATGTAAAGACCAGTCATTTTGAATAGCAACAGTAATAATAACTCTAACAGTAACCATTTTAACAACAAGAGAGAAGGTTTCATCAAAATCCAGACCTTCTCTTTTATTATAACCTTTGGCAACTAATCTAGCCTTGTATCTACCTATTTCCCTAGAAGGTTTATATTTGATTCAATAAACCCACTTTGACCCTATAGGTTTTCTATCACAAGACAAATCAGTAATAATCCAAGTATTATTTCTAAGAAGGGCTTCAATTTCCTCATTCATAGCATTAACCCAATTCTTATCCTTTGATGCCTCTTGGTATGACATAGGTTCTTGACTTTTATTTAAACAAGTGATAAAACAGAAATTTTTAGAACCAAGTTTAGAATATGTTAAGTAATTTTTAAGATCATACTTTACCTTATTATCAAGTACATAATCATTTAATCTTTTTGGTAAAGTTGTTCTTCTGCTTGTTCTTCTTAAATTTTCAGCATTTAAATTTACAGTATCTTCTAATGTATCATCTACATTAGAAGTGCCCTCAGGGACAGCATTATGTCCACCAGATGTTCCTTCATAGGAAGTTGCATGTCTGCCATCACCTGTTGACTCAGAAGTGTCAACTGGAGTAACATGTCTGCCATCATCCTTTGGACTGTGTCTCCCTTCATCATTGGGACTTGTAGGATCCATTTGGTTTAAAACAGTTGACTTATCTATATTAGACTCATGTACAATTTCATAATCATTTTCAAACATTGTAAAATCAAAGAAGTTTAAATGATTTACACCATTTTCATCAAGGTTCACTTTGTAAATAGACTCAATTTTGAAAGGATAAACATGTTCATAAAACTTAACATCTCTTGAAAAAATAAAGCATTTATTTTCTAAATCAAACAATTTATATCCTTTTTGAGAAGTAGAATAACCTACAAAAACACATTTAAGAGACCTTGAAGAAAATTTATCAGTTTGATTTAAAATAGTAGCAAAACAAAGACAACCAAAGGATCTTAAATGGGAGAAATTAGGACAAGAACCATAAATCAACTCATAGGGACACTTTCCAGATAAGACAGAGGATGGAAGCCTGTTAATCAAGTAAGTAGCAGTTAAAATACACTCAGACCAAAGATACAAAGGAATTCCCCCCTGAAACATAAGGGACCTAGCAACATTTAGAAGGTGCCTATGTTTCCTTTCAGCAATCCCATTCTGATGAGGTATGTAAGCACAAGATGTCTGATGTACAATACCTTTAGTTCTAGTAAACATTTTCATTTTTGTGTTAACAAATTCAGTTCAATTATCAGTTCTTATAGTTTTAATTTTGACATTAAATTGATTGAATAAAAGATTGTAAAGACTTTCAATATGATCAAACACGGTATCTTTGGTTTTTAAAAGATAAGTCCAAACAGCTCTAGAAAAATCATCCACAACAGTTAAGAAATACCTAAAACCTTCCTTACTTTTGATTTTATATGGACCCCAGACATCTAAATGCATCAACTCCCCAACACCTTTTGTTTTATGTTCACTTAATGGAAAAGGTTCTCTGGTTTGTTTAGCTTTGTGACATATATCACAAGGTTCATTAAAATCAGTATTTGTAACAACCCAACCCAATATCCAAACGAATACGCGAATTTTTTTTTATATAGAACAGTGTGCGGCGCGCAGCACCCTAGGGTGCGCGGCGCGCACTGTCACACCCCCAGTTAGGGCCTGGGTGAAATGTGACTTAATATCAAATCAACCAACATATTATAATATACGAGAACAATACTAAATGATAAAACAAACTTTATTGAGCACGCAGCGGAAAATGAAACGTAGTTACAATGATAGGAATAACAATAATGGAAATGTTCACATGCAGAAGTAATAAATGCGATATCTCTTGATCCTATGTCCAAGTAGCATCACATAAGCAGTAAGTATAAGAGCTTGAATCAAACAGCACCTGAGACAAAACATGCTAAAGTGTCAACCAAAAGGTTGAGTGAAGTTCATAGGTTTAACAAATAAGTTTGACCGTTTGTTTTAGACCACAAGATTTAATTTGTAAGGTTGATCTCCCGCAGGATCAAAAAGTAGATCTCGCAGATCCAAAAGTTATGCCAGTGCGTGATATTTAGACTAAACGTTCAAGTTTGCCCCATGACAAGTTGTGTCTGTCCTTGTCGGTTTAAATTTCATTATCAAGTAATACAAAGACTGAGTCAAATGTATCGGGGACGTTACTCCCGATAGGCCTACCCCCAATAAATAAGCATGCCGCAGCACTTAAAAATATCACTGTAGGGACTTAGTCGGACATAGCCGGGTATAGCATAGTTTTAGCAGTTGGTACTTGTGTCTAAATTGTAAATAGTAAAAGCAGCATGTGTCTCACCCCAAAAAGTTAAATAAGTTTGCTAGCAATAAAGAGTGGGGCTATGAATTCACCTTAGTAAGTAGAGAGAGTTATTCCTCAGAATAGAGAGTTGAACGAGTGAGCAGGAAAGTCAACCTATTGACATTTAAGAGTAGTTAAGTGTTTTGCCCATGTTTAAGTTTAAGTATGTGTTTAAGTATAGTTTGTTTTACTAAGTTTCTATTCCTAGTAAGTTACTATTTTTATAAAGTTTCTATTTTTAGAAAGTTTCTTATTTTACTAAGTTTCTATGACTAGAGAGTTTCTACTTTTATGAGTGTTTCCATTTTAGGATACTTGCCGTATTAGATAAGCTTCCAATCACCCCTTTCCCTTCGAATGGCTAATTTAGATCTAGGGGCTTGAGCCATAGGACCCTTTAAATCGGAAGTCCAAACCCTCTGCCTAGAATCTCGTAGAAACCATTCGTCAAGAAAGTTCGAAGATCTATACATCTCTAATACATATCCCAAAATGTTTGTGTGCTACAATATAAGTAGTAGGTTATAGGTGCTAGTAATAGTAATAGTATATACATGTTAAGTACTAGTATAAGTAGTATTAGGGTTTAAGGTTTTAATATGTATATGTATATATAAAAATATATATATATATTTTTTTTTTTACATGTATATATGTATATATAAATCTAGGTGTGTTTATGGATAACAAGTTTATAATATGAATATGAATTAACAAAGATTAAAGTTTATGTAAATAGTTTAGGGTTTATGTTATACCTTTGAAGATTCAAGATAATTAACAAAGAAAAGATGAACACGATGAAGATGGAAGATCAAAGCCTTGAAAATCTTGAAGAACTCCTTGAAGATTCTTGAAGAACACGAAGAACAAGCTTGAAGATCCGAATACCACAAGAGAGGGAGAGGGAGAGATTGTTTTTTTTTAGAGAGGATTTTGGTGTGATTTGTGAATGAGAAACTAGGAGTTTATATAGTGCAAGTATTAGAGTGTTAGTCAACATAAGGATGTTCTAATTAATAATTTTATTTTGTTTTATATTTTTTAGTCAACAAAAGGTGGTACTAGTTTATACCTTATTTTTAGTCAACATAAGGATGTAATGGTTTAAGATTCTTTAGTCTCATTATTATTACTATTATTATTTTTACATTTACTACATTGATAAGTATTATTTTCTTTTTACTAATTCATGACTTGTATATATTTAGTTCCCAATTGTTTTATTATTTATATAAATGTCACTTTTTATTTATTACTTACAGGTTATTAGTTATAATATTACATAAATGCATAAATTTTAGTTAGTAGCGAGTGTCGACTAACAGTTTATTATTTTCATCTTTTATTAACTTGTCAATTATTGCACAAAGTTAATTAATATGTTTTCTAACTCTTAACACTTAACAATTGTTGATTAAAGTTTGATCATTAAGTTTTAATTATATTGTTTGGGCATTTAATATTGAAAAAATATAGAATGGAAAAATGAGGGTCGTTATAGTACCTCCCCGTTATTGAAAACTTCGTCCCGAAGTTTTTAGGTAGTTTTCTCGTTTGCATCAGCAGTTGAGAAGAGATGGGGATATTTCCGTTTCATATGGTCTTTGCGTTCCCAGGTATATTCGGGGCCTCTACGCGAATTCCACCGGACTTTAACGATAGGTATATTGCTTTTACGCGTTTGTTTGACCTCTCCTTCCATGATTTCTATAGGTTCTTCAACGAAGTGCATTTGCTCATCAATGCGGACATCATCCAGAGGAATAACGAGTGTGTCATCGGCAAGACACCGTTTAAGATTTGAGACATGAAACACATCATGTACTTGACTAAGTTCGGTTGGCAGTTCTAATCGGTATGCCACGGGACCGACTCTTTCAGTGATTGTGAATGGTCCAACATATCGTGGACTGAGTTTACTTCGCTTACCGAAGCGGACAACACCTTTCCAAGGGGATACTTTCAACATGACTTTATCTCCAACTTGGTATTCGATGTCTTTTCGTTTCTTATTGGCATAGCTTTTCTGTCGGCTACGGGCAGTTTCTAAACGTTGCTTGATTTGAACGATCTTTTCGGTAGTTTCGTGAATAATTTCAGGACCAGTTAAATGTCTGTCCTCAAGTTCATCCCAACACAAAGGGGATCTACACTTCCGTCCATATAAAGCTTCAAAAGGTGCAGCCTTAATGCTGGAGTGATAACTGTTATTATAAGAAAATTCAACCAAAGGTAGATGTCTATCCCATCCTTTGCCGAAATCGATTGCACAAGCACGTAGCATATCCTCCATAGTTTGAATGGTTCGTTCACTTTGACCATCGGTTTGCGGATGATAAGCTGTACTCATGTCGAGTTGAGTTCCAAGAGCAGATTGTAAAGTTTTCCAAAATCTAGAAACAAATCGACTATCGCGATCAGAAATGATCGAGATAGGAACACCATGACGTGAGACGATTTCTTTAATATAAAGCTGTGCTAATCTCTCCATCTTGTCGGTTTCCTTGATCGGTATGAAATGTGCAGATTTAGTAAGACGATCAACTACGACCCAAATAGTATCGTTACCGTTCGAAGTCTTAGGTAACTTAGTAACGAAGTCCATAGTGATACCTTCCCACTTCCACTGCGGAATGTCGGGTTGTGTCAACAGACCAGAAGGCTTTTGATGTTCGGCCTTGACTTTCAAACAAGTGAGACACTTACTAACATAAGTAGCAATATCGGCTTTCATGTTAGGCCACCAGTAGAATTCCTTCACATCGTGATACATCTTACTGGAACCGGGATGGATAGAATATCTAGTCTTATGTGCTTCATCCAAGACTAGTTCGCGAAGATTACCAAAACGAGGAACCCAGATTCTATTGCCAAAGTACCGTATACCATTAGCTTTCATTTGAAGTTGGTTCTCAAAACCAATAGGTCCTTCACCTTCGATAAGTGTCGGTCTAATAGCTTCCAATTGAGCTTCACAGATTCGTGAAATAAGATTCGATTTGATTTTTAGGTTTAAAGCACGAACACGTTTAATATCGTCTTTTCGACTAAGGGCATCGGCAACTACATTCGCCTTGCCAGGATGATATTTCAGCTCACAATAATAATCGTTCAATGTCTCGAGCCATCGACTTTGCCTCATATTCAGCTGTTTTTGATCAAAGATGTGTCGAAGACTTTTATGGTCAGTGTACACCGTAAAGTGATTACCATAGAGATAATGTCTCCATATCTTTAATGCAAATACCACGGCACCTAACTCTAGGTCATGTGTGGTATAGTTTACTTCATGTTTCTTCAACTGTCTAGATGCATAGGCGATAACCTTCTCTCGTTGCATTAAAACACAACCAAAGCCATGCTTTGAGGCATCGCAGTAAACAACAAAGTCGTCGGTACCTTCAGGTAAAGAAAGAATCGGGGCTGTGGTCAACTTCTCCTTCAGAATCTTGAAAGCAGATTCCTGTTCTTCGGACCACTCAAATTTCTTCCCTTTTTGAGTCAGCTTTGTAAGAGGTTTGGCAATGAGAGAAAAATCTTTTATAAACCTTCGATAGTAACCGGCAAGTCCCAAAAATTGACGAATATGCTTTGCAGTCTTTGGTATCTCCCAGTTCTGAATAGCAGTAATCTTAGCTGGATCGACATGTATTCCGTTTCTATCAACAACATGTCCGAGAAATTGTACGGTTTTGAGCCAAAACTCGCACTTAGAAAATTTAGCATAAAGTTGTTCCTTTCGTAAGAGTTCAAGAATCATGCGCAAATGTTGCTCATGCTCTTTCTCATTCTTCGAATAGATCAAGATGTCGTCAATGAATACGATGACAAATTTGTCAAGATACGGTTTACAAACACGATTCATGAGGTCCATGAACACGGCAGGAGCATTAGTTAAACCAAAAGGCATGACACAGAATTCATAGTGCCCATAACGAGTGCGAAAAGCAGTCTTAGGAATATCGGATTCCTTGACCTTGAGTTGGTGATAACCGGATCTTAAATCAATCTTTGAATAAACACTTGACCCTTGAAGTTGGTCAAATAGATCATCAATACGTGGCAACGGATAACGGTTCTTGATAGTAAGCTTGTTAAGTTCGCGGTAATCAATGCACATCCTTAATGTACCATCCTTCTTTTTAACAAACAGAATAGGAGCTCCCCAAGGGGACGAGCTTGGACGAATGAAACCTTTATCCAATAGTTCTTGGAGTTGGTTGGATAATTCCTTCATTTCGGAAGGTGCTAAACGGTATGGTGCTTTAGCAACAGGAGCAGCACCAGGAGTTAAATCAATTTGGAATTCAACTTGTCGAGGAGGTGGAATACCCGGAAGATCTTCGGGAAACACATCGGGAAAGTCTTTAACTACTGGTACATCTTCAATTCGCTTCTCTTTCGATTCAATCAGATTAACGTGGGCTAGAATAGCTGGATAACCTTTCATAAGGTATTTGCGGGTTTTAATACAGGAGATAATATTGAGATTGGAACCACTCTTTTCACCTTGGATAATAAGAGTCTCTCCATTTCCTAATGGAACATGAACGGTTTTATCGTAACACATGATCGCAGCTCTTAATGGACGTAACCAATCCATTCCAACTACGACATCGAAACTTCCTAGCTCGACCGGCAAAAGGTCTATCTTAAATTCTTTGCTGGCTAAGATTAGGTTGCAGTTTTTATAAATTTTATCAACTTTCATGATCTTTCCATTGGCTACTTCTACTAATCGTTTAGTTTCTAAGGGTTGAGGCTTTTCAGTAAATAGGGTACAAAATTCATTAGATACGTAACTTCGGTCGGCACCAGTATCGAATAAAATAGTTGCGTAGCAATTATTGACGAGATACGTACCCGTGATGACCTCATCTTCATCTCGGGCTTCAGCAGCAGTAATAACAAATGCACGACCCTTTGCAGCAGTAGTATTGGCTCCAGTAGCAGGATTATCTCTCTTCTTAGGGCAATTTGGACTAATGTGTCCCTTTTCCCCACAAGTATAACAAGTAGGAGGAGCTTTGGCAGGAACAATAGATTTATTCTTTGGAGGAGTCCTACACGTCTTAGCTACGTGTCCCACTTTCTTACACAACGAACAAGTGGCAGTGCACTGCCCCGGGTGATGCCTTTCACAACGAACACAAAAAGGATAAGTGCCCTTATAATTCGTCCTTGTACTATCCATAAGCTTTTTACTAACATTCTGAGTTGAACCTTGAGACGGCTCAAACTTCCTCTTACCATCATTACCCTTGGTTTCAACTTGCTTATTGGCCGACGCCCTTCTTCTCTTGGCCAACATGAGATTTTGTGCCATGAGAATCACAGCATCCAAAGTAACCTTCTCAGCAGCAATAACATTCCCTTGAACATCCTCGGGAAGACCTTCAATATACCGCTCAATTCTTCTAGCTTCAGTAGGAAACATTTCAGGACATAGAGTAGAAAGCTCCAGATAACGATTGGTATAATTCTCAATGTCAGTACCCTTGACCCTGAGTTCCCAGAACTCAGCTTCAAGCTTCTGAACTTGACTCCTTGGGCAGAATTTGTTGACCATCATACTTTTGAGTTCGTCCCATGGAATTGCATTAGCATTATCAATTCCTACGGACTTGGCATAAGCAGTCCACCAAGTTAAAGCATTACCACCCAACGAGCTAGTGGCATACTTTACTCGATCATCATCACCACAGTTGCAAATACGGAAAATAGATTCCATCTTTTCGAACCAACGAACTAGTTCGACAGCTTCTTCGTTTCCCTTAAAAGCGGGAGGGTGACAGTTTGTAAAGTCCTTGTAGGAACAAGGTTTTGGTTGAGTATTAGCATGATTAGCTTGGGCGTTGCCTTGGGCAGCAGCGAGTAACTGTTGGAATTGCTCAGTAGTTAACACAACGTTGTTAACGGTAGGTGCAGCTGGACGAACCATGATGTCACTACATAAAAGTGAACATATATTTGATAAGTTTAACAAGTTATAAGTTTGAGTAATCACAAGTATGAATAAACTAAAGTATTGATATCGCATGATATTAATAAAACACTTTATATTATTAGAACGAGGCATTAAATAAGCCTTTATTACACGATTCGGAAATAGAAATTGTTTAAGGCACAGCCTTTACATAGATGGAAAATAGGAAAAATAACTAGGAAATATTAAGATTGAAGTAGTCTTCATATTTCGTCTCCAACCTTCTTCATAAACTCCTCAACTTTCTCATTTTTCGACTTTTGTTTCTCATAGAGATACTCGAAGTTGTCATAAAGGTTGGTAACACGACTGTTTACGGCATTAGTGTTGTACTCTCTTATGGCAAGTTGTTCGTCGACTCGACCTTTCTCCATTTTCATTCGGACATCAACATCCTCCTTGAGGTAAGCAAGTGATTGCTTTCCCCAGCGAGTGTTGCGTTCTTCCTCGCACTTTAGCATCAGCAACTCCTTTCTTAGCTCGACGTTTTCTTTCATAAGTTTCTTCATTCGACGATCCACTCTTTCCATGTGGCGAAGTAGACCTCCAATGTTTCTCTCGGTATTGTTTCGTAATCTCATGATTTCATACTTAGGACCATCATAAAAAGGAGATCGGGCTCTCTTCCTTGATGGACCAACTTCTTCATGCCGTTTTCCCTTATCTTGGGTTCTCGGAGTTGGGTAGTATTGAGGAGACCCATGTGAATCTAAAATAGTATTCGGGCTATAATTTAGCGGTGGTGAAGCAGGACTATAAAGAGGACTTCGAACTGGTCTCGAAGTTGAAGAGTGTCCAACACCTACTTCGGTGGTAGGGTTGTGAGTTGCTTTGTTGGACTTGTTAACGCTTGAGCTTGACATCCTATCATTAGGAAAGAGACCTTGATTAGAATCTTTGAGTCAAGTTTATTAAAGCATAATTGTTAAGATTATACGACAATCCTAAGTGCTTTAAGTCCAAGGCAGGAAAGGTTATAGTTTCCTAGATTGCTAAGGCACCCTAGCTAACAAGTAAGGCACACATAAAAATGCAATCCTGGTTCTCTATAACAGCCTGGTTTGCTCTGATACCAATCTGTCACACCCCCAGTTAGGGCCTGGGTGAAATGTGACTTAATATCAAATCAACCAACATATTATAATATACGAGAACAATACTAAATGATAAAACAAACTTTATTGAGCACGCAGCGGAAAATGAAACGTAGTTACAATGATAGGAATAACAATAATGGAAATGTTCACATGCAGAAGTAATAAATGCGATATCTCTTGATCCTATGTCCAAGTAGCATCACATAAGCAGTAAGTATAAGAGCTTGAATCAAACAGCACCTGAGACAAAACATGCTAAAGTGTCAACCAAAAGGTTGAGTGAAGTTCATAGGTTTAACAAATAAGTTTGACCGTTTGTTTTAGACCACAAGATTTAATTTGTAAGGTTAATCTCCCGCAGGATCAAAAAGTAGATCTCGCAGATCCAAAAGTTATGCCAGTGCGTGATATTTAGACTAAACGTTCAAGTTTGCCCCATGACAAGTTGTGTCTGTCCTTGTCGGTTTAAATTTCATTATCAAGTAATACAAAGACTGAGTCAAATGTATCGGGGACGTTACTCCCGATAGGCCTACCCCCAATAAATAAGCATGCCGCAGCACTTAAAAATATCACTGTAGGGACTTAGTCGGACATAGCCGGGTATAGCATAGTTTTAGCAGTTGGTACTTGTGTCTAAATTGTAAATAGTAAAAGCAGCATGTGTCTCACCCCAAAAAGTTAAATAAGTTTGCTAGCAATAAAGAGTGGGGCTATGAATTCACCTTAGTAAGTAGAGAGAGTTATTCCTCAGAATAGAGAGTTGAACGAGTGAGCAGGAAAGTCAACCTATTGACATTTAAGAGTAGTTAAGTGTTTTGCCCATGTTTAAGTTTAAGTATGTGTTTAAGTATAGTTTATTTTACTAAGTTTCTATTCCTAGTAAGTTACTATTTTTATAAAGTTTCTATTTTTAGAAAGTTTCTTATTTTACTAAGTTTCTATGACTAGAGAGTTTCTACTTTTATGAGTGTTTCCATTTTAGGATACTTGCCGTATTAGATAAGCTTCCAATCACCCCTTTCCCTTCGAATGGCTAATTTAGATCTAGGGGCTTGAGCCATAGGACCCTTTAAATCGGAAGTCCAAACCCTCTGCCTAGAATCTCGTAGAAACCATTCGTCAAGAAAGTTCGAAGATCTATACATCTCTAATACATATCCCAAAATGTTTGTGTGCTACAATATAAGTAGTAGGTTATAGGTGCTAGTAATAGTAATAGTATATACATGTTAAGTACTAGTATAAGTAGTATTAGGGTTTAAGGTTTTAATATGTATATGTATATATAAAAATATATATATATATTTTTTTTTTTACATGTATATATGTATATATAAATCTAGGTGTGTTTATGGATAACAAGTTTATAATATGAATATGAATTAACAAAGATTAAAGTTTATGTAAATAGTTTAGGGTTTATGTTATACCTTTGAAGATTCAAGATAATTAACAAAGAAAAGATGAACACGATGAAGATGGAAGATCAAAGCCTTGAAAATCTTGAAGAACTCCTTGAAGATTCTTGAAGAACACGAAGAACAAGCTTGAAGATCCGAATACCACAAGAGAGGGAGAGGGAGAGATTGTTTTTTTTTAGAGAGGATTTTGGTGTGATTTGTGAATGAGAAACTAGGAGTTTATATAGTGCAAGTATTAGAGTGTTAATCAACATAAGGATGTTCTAATTAATAATTTTATTTTGTTTTATATTTTTTAGTCAACAAAAGGTGGTACTAGTTTATACCTTATTTTTAGTCAACATAAGGATGTAATGGTTTAAGATTCTTTAGTCTCATTATTATTACTATTATTATTTTTACATTTACTACATTGATAAGTATTATTTTCTTTTTACTAATTCATGACTTGTATATATTTAGTTCCCAATTGTTTTATTATTTATATAAATGTCACTTTTTATTTATTACTTACAGGTTATTAGTTATAATATTACATAAATGCATAAATTTTAGTTAGTAGCGAGTGTCGACTAACAGTTTATTATTTTCATCTTTTATTAACTTGTCAATTATTGCACAAAGTTAATTAATATGTTTTCTAACTCTTAACACTTAACAATTGTTGATTAAAGTTTGATCATTAAGTTTTAATTATATTGTTTGGGCATTTAATATTGAAAAAATATAGAATGGAAAAATGAGGGTCGTTATACGCACAGGCCATTCCAGCTTCTGTCCGGTTTGTTCATTTTTCAAATAAAGATCTCCCACTTCCCGACGTATTTAGACGAAACGCTTTTCACAACATGTTCAAATATGTAAAACTAACACATTTCAATGATAAAACAAGTTTTACGAACCCGGGCCCACATATGGCCGAAATACGAGTTTCGTACAAAATATATAAGTTTCAACCGAATTAGTTTAAATTCCAAACGACACTAGAGCATGATGTTTGGGGGTTAAACTACCCAACTCTCGGTCAAACTTCAAAAGCTTACACATCCAAACGCGTCCCCTATCAAAACAAAGCGGGATCTCTAATCCAATCGAACGCCCTTACCCTTGTCAACGCCCGAGCCTATAAAAAGATAAACAACGAGAGGGTAAGCAAAGCTTAGTGAATGCAATAATTATACATATACATATATAATATACCTACTTGCATACACTTGCATACACTGTATAATCGCTAGCAATAACAATTAGCATACAAACTCCGAGTATAGGCTAATAACCTCCAAATACCGCAACTAGCGTAATCAATAGCATATTCACTGAAATAATATATTATGCTATACAACGACACATACACAAACTATATGGTTAACCATAAACGCATCATGGTGCTACTGGCTCCGTGGTTCACACCATACGAAATGCTATGACGCTACCGGCTCTGTGGTTCACGTCACTACGCATTTGAGTCATACCCTTTTATAGTGCTACCTGCTCCGTGGTTCACACTTCGGTGCTACCGGCTCCGTGGTTCACACTTCATTTTATAGTGCTACCGGCTCCATGGTTTACACTTTGATGCTACCGGCTCCGTGGTTCACACTTTAACGACTCGTGCTGTAGTGCTACCGGCTCCGTGGTTCACACTACAACACACGTAACATGATGCTACCGGCTCCGTGGTTTACATCATAGCACACTTGCACATACTATGGCACTACCGGCTCCGTGGTTCGTACCATAGCACACAAATAAATACACTATATACATACATGCATAATTATTCCACTCACCTTAACGATTCGGTGACGGTTTTACACTTCCGCAAGCTTCAAAGCAAAGTACCTATTACAATAAGTTCTCAATCAACACACAAACTAGTTGGACTAAACACCAACCATTCACTAATGTGCATTTAATGACTTAATGCATTAAACCACCCATTTACTCCAAAACCGTCCATTTAAGGTCAAGACCATCACGAACTGTGATGCCCCGTACAAAACCATCGTGTACGAATCATCAACAACAGGATCATTACAAGGTTAAGTACTATATGCTGTAATAAAAGAAGTTGCATTCACGATAGAAAGATGACGTCATAATCGACATCAAATGTTTTACACCAACAGTATGCTTCTACGAATAGCAAGCATGAATAAATGTATATGACCCTTAGGTCGTTACAAAACATAGTTTCAAATGTAATTAAGTTTGAATGCAAGATAAAGTAGTTCATGCGGTGATAATACTAGAGCAGCGGGTGTCTACGGCAAGACTAGTACACAGCGGAAGCAAACCTTAAGCACCTGAGAAAAACATGCTTAAAACGTCAACACAAAGGCTGGTGAGCTATAGTTTAAGTATAGCAGTATGTAAGGTAGGCCACGAGATTTCAGTGCTACAAAGAGCGTTTCAAAACAATATGATAAAGTATATGTTAACCGTGTGCACTTGGTAACTAACTTAACGTTTATACCCCCTGAAAGTATACTTGGCAAGTGCATATGTTTACGAAGTATTAAACACTTATTAAATGCTAGCGCTACTAGCCCGAGTAGGGTTGTCAAACCCTTTGGATCCATATCTAAGATCCGAGCTAAAGGGAATGTTTCTACCGTTATATAACCCACACATATATAAAGTTTAAGTACTCATTCCTAGTATGTAAAACATAAAATCCGCATGTATTCTCAGTTCCCAAAATAAGTTAAAGTAAAAAGGGAATGCTATAACTCACAAAGATAATGTAGCGGTAAAGTATGACTCGAAAAGTAAGCAAGTAATGAAGGTTGTCCAAACGGGTCCTCAACCTAAGTCAAATAGTACTAAGTCAGTAAATCATCCGAATAGGTTTAAAAGTATGTAAATAAGGTCTTAAGGGTCATCATCATTCATCATCAAACAAGAGGTGTAAAGTAAGTTTCGTTCAAGTAAAGAGTTTTAAACAAAGGTTGTGTTCGGTCAGTCACCACGGCCTCTATACCTACTGAAATAAGGTGAGACCAGTGGTTATGGCTCCATATATGAGTCCTTTAGTTGTGGTAAAAATTACAGAAGCAAACTCATATTCGTTTGACCGTGGCGACGGTCTAAGTGCGAGTAGGTCAGAATTTTTCAGCACAACGTTAAATGGACATAGTGACGATCGGAGGGCCATAAATCCTAAACCGTAACTCGGATTAAGACGAGTCCTATATGAAAAGTTATCTACTCGAAAAGAGCTATCGTAAAATCATAATTACAGTAGCCCAGGTCATACGGGTCAGACACAGAAACAGTAGAACAGTAGGGTCAGTAGGTTCCGGTGGTTCTTGGTGCTCGATGCTTATCATGGTTCTCATCCTTGATGCATATAGCTTAAAGTGTGCAACTCGTCGATGTGTTTGCATAATTTTCACCAAGGTTTGACCATCATAACCCAATTGTAAGTCTAAGACATGAAGCACAACTCACTTAAGTGTTGCAAGTGTTTTGATGAACCAAAGTTACATCAAGTCTTAGATCTAACACATACATGATCTTTAAAACTAATAATAAGTTACAAACTTGAAAGTAAACTTATAAAATCAAGATCTTGAGTTGTAAAACATAGTTCTTAGTTTGATCTTGAAGATCCAAGACTCAAAAGTCTAGATCTAACATAAGTGTACAAAGTTATAATTAAAGAAAGCTTACTTACATGTTCTTGAACCTTTAAAGTTAACTTTTAGTTCAAGATAGTATGAGATCAAGACTAACTTGTAATACTTGACCATTTGAACCAACAAACATGAAATTAAAGTGCATAATACAAAGAAATAAACTAAGTAAACAAGTAAATAATTCATGGGTTGTTCATACTTTAAAGATTGAAACCAAAGTTTGATCTTTAAGAAAGTAAACTTTAAAGTTTACTAACATGAATTACAAGTATGCTTTTTACAACCATGAATCTTACAATCTTTAAAACTTTAAAAGTAGAACATAAACTAGTAAGTTTATGTTCTTGAGTGTTCTTGTAAATACAACATAAATGAAGAATGAAACTAGGTAGTTTGATTCTTGTAACTAGTAAGTAAATAATAAATAACAACTAGTAAGTAAGTAATAACAACAACTAACAAGTAACAAGTAATTAATCAACAAAGAATGATGATGAAGAGATGCTAGACTTACGGTTTTAAGACAAAGAAAAGGGAAGAAAAGTCTTGCAAGAAACTCACAATTAGAGAGCAAAAGATGAGAGGGAGAATGAGAGAAAAGTGCAAGTGTTTTTGTGTGTGTGAAGTGAGATGAACATGTGAAGACTACAAGTAAGAAGTTAACAAAGTTTGAAAGTAAAATCCACTCCCCCATGAGTGCTAGTCGACGGTCAGCAGCAAAAAGAAGGAGGGGGGAGAAGTCCACAAGGTAATTGCATGTAAAAGCTAAAAAAGTTGGTTAAAATGGGTGTATGCATGGGGATAAGGTGATAACTAGATTCCTACAAGTATTTACTAACTAGTTAAGTTCTAAAGTGGTACTTACATGTTAGGTTGGGCTAGTTAAACCATTTAAGATGTAGGGTGGGCTTCCAAGCCCACTAATCACTAATAAAAGCCCATGTACAATTAAAAGCCCAAGTATGTATGTAATTAACAAGTTAATCCAATTAAAAGCCCAAGTAACTAACTAATAACCATAATTAATTAAAATGATTAATAAAACTTAATCATGAATGTAAATAATATCTGAAAATATTATTCGTGTAATGTACGCGTGTCACAAAGACGTTTCGGGCAATTAAAGTCAAGTACGGGCAATCATGGCAACATGTAAATGTAATAACATACATTCGTTTAATCACAAGTATTAATAATAACAATTATTAATAAATAAACGTTGGAAAATCCAAGGTCGTTACATTACCCACCTGTTAAAGAAAATTTCGTCCCGAAATTTAAGCTGAGGTAGATGGAGGAGTCGGGAAAAGGTGAGGATACTTCCGCATCATTCGATCCTCTCATTCCCAAGTAAACTCAGGTCCTCATTTGGAATTCCATCATACTCGGACGATCGGAATCTTGTTGCGTTTCAAAGTTTTGATCTCACGATCCATAATCTCAACTGGTTCTTCCACAAAGTAGAGTTTGTTGTCAATCGTAAGTTCCTTAAGTGGTATGATAAGTTCAGATGCAGCAAGACACTTCTTCAAGTTTGACACGTGGAAGGTAGGATGAACTGAGCTCAATTGTGCTGGTAGATCCAAACGGTAAGCAACGGGTCCAACACGTTCCAAGATTTCAAAAGGACCAATGTATCGTGGGTTTAACTTTCCACGTTTTCCAAAGCGAATCACACCTTTCCAAGGTGCAACCTTAAACATTACACGATCACCAACGTTGAATTCAAAGTCTTTACGTTTAAGATCACCATAACTCTTTTGACGATCACGGGCAGTCTTAAGTCTAGCTTAAATCTGAGCAATCTTCTCCGTTGTTTCATGGACTACCTCGGGTTCGGTGATTTGCTTTTCGCCTACTTCGGCCCAACAAATAGGAGATCGGTACTTACGGCCATACAATGCTTCAAAAGGTGCAGCATTAATGCTCGAGTGATAACTGTTGTTGTAAGAAAATTCGGCGAGTGGCAAATGCCTTTCCCAGGCCTTTCCCAAATCGATGACACATGCACGCAACATGTCTTCCAAGGTCTGAATCGTTCGTTCACTTTGCCCGTCAGTCTGAGGGTGATAAGCAGTACTCATGTCAAGACGAGTTCCCATGGCTTCTTGCAAAGAACGCCAGAATCTAGAAGCAAAACGGGGATCGCGATCTGAGATGATCAATAAAGGTACACCATGACGAGATACAACCTCCTTGATGTATAGTTGAGCAAGTCTTTCCATTCTATCTGTTTCCTTCATCGCTAAGAAGTGTGCAGATTTGGTAAGGCGGTCAACAATAACCCAAATAGTATCGTATCCGCCCACCGTCTTTGGTAGCTTGGTGATGAAATCCATCGTTATCCTTTCCCACTTCCATTGTGGGATTTTCGGTTGTTGAAGTAAACCAGAAGGTCTCTGATGCTCGGATTTAACCTTCGAGCAAGTCAAACACTTACCAACATAAGTCGCAACGTCCTTCTTAAGATTCGGCCACCAATACTGTTCTTTAAGGTCGTGGTACATTTTGCCCGCTCCAGGGTGAATCGAATATCTTGACTTATGGGCTTCATCAAGTATAAGGTTCCGTAGATCTCCATAATAAGGTACCCAAATTCTTCCGGCATAACATCGGAGTCCAGACTCCCTAACCTCGAATCGAGAGACAAGTATGTTCAAATGTTTGTGAGATATATTCTCCTCCTTGAGAGCCTCATCTTGGGCTACTCTGATCTGGCTGTTGAGGTTCGAATGGATGGTGATGTTCAGAGCCCTAACACGAAGAGGTGTCGTCCTCTCCTTTCGGTTCAAAGCGTCAGCTACAACATTGGCCTTGCCAGGATGATAACGGAGTTCACAATCGTAGTCGTTGAGTGTCTCGATCCATCGATGCTGTCTCATATTCAGTTGCTTCTGATCGAAGATGTGCTGGAGACTCTTGTGATCGGTGAAGATAGTACTCTTAGTTCCATACAAATAGTGTCTCCACAATTTGAGCGCAAAGACAACGGCTCCAAGTTCAAGATCGTGAGTGGTGTAGTTCCACTCGTGAATCTTCAGTTGACGAGAAGCATAGGCAATAACCTTTGATCTTTACATCAGTACACAATCAAAACCACTCTTCGATGCATCACAATAAACAACAAAGTCGTCACTGCCCTCGGGAAGCGATAGGATAGGTGCGGTGGTTAACTTCTTCTTCAAAGTCTGAAATGCTGATTCATGCGCGGGTTCCCAAATGAACTTCTTGCCCTTGTGAGTCAGCGCGATCAAAGGACGCGCAATCAGAGAAAATCCTTCAATGAAGCTTCGGTAGTAACCGGTGAGACCTAGGAATTGGCGAATATGAGTCGGAGTAGTGGAGGTCTCCCACTTGCTGATAGCTTCAATCTTGGTGGGATCAACTTTGATACCCTGGTCGCTCACAACATGACCCAGAAATTGTACTTCCATCAACCAAAATTCACACTTGGAGAATTTGGCGTAAAGTTGATCTTGTCTCAGGAGTTCAAGTACTAGTCGGAGGTGTTGCTCATGCTCTTCTTCGCTCTTAGAGTAGATGAGGATATCATCTATGAAGACGATAACAAACTTATCCAAGTACGGCTTGCAGACACGATTCATGAGATCCATGAACACGGCAGGTGCATTGGTTAATCCGAATGGCATCATGAGAAACTCATAATGACCATAACGAGTTCTAAATGCAGTTTTCATCATGTCACTTTCCTTCACCCTCAACTGGTGATAACCGGATCGTAAATCGATCTTTGAGTAAACGCTCGATCCTTGTAGTTGATCAAAAAGATCATCAATTCGTGGAAGAGGATACCGATTCTTGATAGTCAATTTTTTGAGCTTACAGTAGTCGATACACATACGGAAGGATCCATCCTTCTTCTTCACAAACAACACAGGTGTGCCCCAAGGCGAGAAGCTTGGTTGGATAAATCCTCGATCAAGTAGTTCTTGTAGTTGGCTTTGTAATTCTTGCATCTCGGAAGGTGCGAGTCTATAAGGTGCGCGAGCTACAGGTGCAGCTCCTGGCACTAAGTCGATCTGAAACTCTACGGCTCTCGGCGGCGGTAATCCAGGCAATTCCTCTGGGAAGACATCGGAAAATTCATTCACAATTTGAACGTCGTTCACATTCTTCACCTCAGTTTCTACCGTTTTCACATGCGCTAGGACAGCAAGACGTCCCTTCTTCATAATCTTTTGCGCTTTCACGCAACTAATGAGGTTCAACTTCGAGGTACATCTCTCTCCGTAGATAACAGTGGCTCACCGTATCCTTGTGGTATACGAAGAGCTTTATCTCCACAGATAATATCGGCCCTTATCTTGCTCAACCAATCCATACCGACGATCACGTCAAAACTTCCCAATTTGATGGGTATCAAATCAATTTCGAAATCTGCACCAGCTATGTTGATAATAGCTCCTCGACTAATATGGTCAACTTTCTCAAGTTTTCCATTGGCGACCTCGACAAGCATACTCTCTTTTAATGGGACTAACGACCAATTAATCTTATCGCAAAAATGTCTACATACATAACTTCTATCCGCACCAGTATCAAACAAGACAAAAGCTAAAAGATTGTTGATTTTGAATATACCTGTCACCAAGTCGGGGTTTTCGCGTGCGTCCCTTGCATTAACATTGAAAGCTCTAGCGCGTGGTGGTCCGCCATCTTTTCGCTTATTTGGACACGTATTTCTGAAATGGCCCGTCTGCCCGCATTCATAACACTTCTTCGGCCCGTGGTGCTTGGATTCCCATTCAAAGTGGTGACCTTGCAGTCCTTCCCGATATGCCCAGCCCGTTGGCAATTTTTGCAGACAACATTTCAATACCCAGTGTGGTGCTTGTAGCACCGCTTGCATTGTGGTAAGGTTCCTTTGTAGTCCGGGTTGGAGTTGGTGTTGTTGTTGGGGTTGGGGTTTCCACCGTTATTGTTTCCTCTGAAACCCTCATGTCGTTTAGCCGGATTTTGCTCATAGGTCCTTCCCCTGTTGTTGTTGTTATTGTTGTGGTTATCCCATTTGCGCTTCTCGCTAGTACCCGCTTCAGACTTAGTTTTCTCCGGTTCATCAATTTTTATTTGATTCATTAAAGTATGCGCCATGCGCATCGCTTCTGGGACATTTGGTGGTTTGGACGAGGTGACGTTTCCCTTAATGCTCTTAGGGAGTCCCCAGAAGTATCTCTCCATTCGCTTGAATTCTGGGGTGACCATTGTCGGACACATCAGGGCTAGTTCCAAAAATCTCCTATTGTAACCATCAAGGTCATTCCCAACGGCCTTTAACTGCATGAATTCCATTTCCATCTTTTGGATTTTGGTTCTCGGACAATACTCCTCAATCATGGCACACTTAAATTCCTCCCATGGCGTAGCATACGCCTCATCAATGCCTTGTGCCTGTGCCATTGTGTTCCACCACGTGAGCGCGCCGTCAGATAGCGTTCAAGAAGCAAATTTGGTTTTGCTGTCCTCCGAACAGTTGCTAACTCAGAATACTGATTCCAGTTTCTCGAACCATCTGGTGAGACCAACCGGTCCCTCAGTGCCGCTGAAGTTATGTGGTTTACAGCTCTGGAATTCCTTGTAAGTACACCCATTTCGAACGGGTTGAATAACAGGTGGTGGTGGCGATGGCGGTGGAGCTTGGGGTTGCATTTCCGCAATGGCTGCGGCTACACGTTCTTGGATCATCTCTTCAATTTGAGCAGCAGTAGGTGTGGATCGACCGTTAGCCATGGTGTTCTAAACAAAAATTTTGACTCAAGTCAAAATCCAGCATTCAATATATAATAATATAGTATATAGTAACCAACATGGAATCAAAACATCACATGTTATTAAATAACACATCTAGGTACAAATACCACAGAATCATCGTACAGTAATGTAAATAGAACATCGTGCAAGAATTAAATAACGCAAAGTTCCATTAATAATAATAAGTTTCATACATCTGAATAAGTCCGTACAATACATAAGTGAAACATAAAACTACAACTTGATTACATAATGAAATCTAAATACAAAAGCCCTACGGTGAAGGTGGGTGTAGGATGTCCATAACATGAGACATCTGCTCCTCAAGCTCAGCTACCCGAGCTCGGAGGATCTCCACCTCCCTTGTCAATTCCTCGACTGTGGGAGATGGTGGGGCAGGCGGTGCCGGTGGTGCAGGTGGTGCCGGTGGAGCAGGTGGTGCCGGTGGTGCAGACATTGCATAACGGGGTGCAGATGTTCCGGCTCCAGAAATAGTCAGTACGTAACGGGGTGCCTTACACACTTGTGGGTCGGCAGGATACGGCACAAGCCGCTTACGGGCAGTAACCCTACGACGCCGACCAAACGCGTCAGTGAAGGCTCGTCCTCCGTTGATCCCCGGAATGATGGTACCGTCGAAGCGATACCGCTTCTTTGGCGGGGTGGAGAGTGGCTGAACAGGTGCATCGGGGTCCTCCTCGTCGGAGTCATCTGAGGAGGTGTCGTGAGATGAAGCATCAGTGGATGACGGGTCGTCCGAATCATGTGGTGGCTGTACGGGTGGCTGAACTGGCCGTCCTTGAGTGGCCATCATCTGTTGGTAACGAGCGGTTCGATCGGAATGAGACGTCCATCAGGGGCACGTCGGCACCAATGGCGATACCGGTTACGGAATGGACCTTCCCCGAACTCCGCCGGAATCACAATCTCGCCGGAGCGAAGCTGTGATCCTGAAGGTCCAGGGGCAGATGGAGCTGGAATCTCCGAAGGGTCCTGGGCTCCGCTAGAAGTAACCACTGGGGCAGGCGCCTGGCTGCTAGTCCCGGAAGATGAAGCGTCGGGGTCACTCGTGGGTAGCGGGATCGGTGTGTCGACAGCAGCAGCAGATGGGGTGGCTGACGAGTCTGAACTGCCCAAAATGATAGCAGGTGGAGTATCCGACATCTGAACAAGGAAAATAAATTTTTCCATGTCAGTAAGTCATAAAGCAAGCACGTATTAGGCCAACAGTTTAAATCATGTATAACAATAAGTAGCATGGCAAAAATAACGAATCGTACCGAAGTAGCATGCAATCGAAAACAAGTAATATCATATGGTAGTGAAATCATGTAGTAGCATATGGCATATAGCAGTAAAATTAAGCAGCAGCATGCAGTAAGTTCAGCGGAAACAAGTAAACTAGCAAGTTGTAGATTAGTCCTATTAGCGAATCCTACTCGGGTCGGTCTTAGACTCACTAATGCAACCTAATTCCCTACAACCAATGCTCTGATACCAAATGTGATGCCCCGTACAAAACCATCGTGTACGAATCATCAACAACAGGATCATTACAAGGTTAAGTACTATATGCTGTAATAAAAGAAGTTGCATTCACGATAGAAAGATGACGTCATAATCGACATCAAATGTTTTACACCAACAGTATGCTTCTACGAATAGCAAGCATGAATAAATGTATATGACCATTAGGTCGTTACAAAACATAGTTTCAAATGTAATTAAGTTTGAATGCAAGATAAAGTAGTTCATGCGGTGATAACACTAGAGCAGCGGGTGTCTACGGCAAGACTAGTACACAGCGGAAGCAAACCTTAAGCACCTGAGAAAAACATGCTTAAAATGTCAACACAAAGGTTGGTGAGCTATAGTTTAAGTATAACAGTATGTAAGGTAGGCCACGAGATTTCAGTGCTACAAAGAGCGTTTCAAAATAGTATGATAAAGTATATGTTAACCGTGGGCACTTGGTAACTAACTTAACGTTTATACCCCCTGAAAGTACACTTGGCAAGTGCGTATGTTTACGAAGTATTAAACAATCGTTAAATGCTAGCACTACTAGCCCGAGTGGGGATGTCAAACCCTTTGGATCCATATCTAAGATTCGCGTTCACCGGTTCAAAAACCAATGACTAAACATTACCGAGCTAAAGAGAATGTTTCTGCCGTTATATAACCCACACATATATAAAGTTTAAGTACTCGTGCCTAGTATGTAAAACATAAAATCCGCATGTATTCTCAGTTCCCAAAATAAGTTAAAGTAAAAAGGGAATGCTATAACTCACAATGATAATGTAGCGGTAAAGTATGACTCGAAAAGTAAGCAAGTAATGAAGGTTGTCCAAACGGGTCCTCAACCTAAGTCAAATAGTACTAAGTCAGTAAATCGTCCGAATAGGTTTAAAAGTATGTAAATAAGGTCTTAAGGGTCATCATCATTCATCATCAAACAAGAGGTGTAAAGTAAGTTTCGTTCAAGTAAAGAGTTTTAAACAAAGGTTGAGTTCGGTCAGTCACCACGGCCTCTATACCTACTGAAATAAGGTGAGACCAATGGCCATGGCTCCATATATGAGTCCTTTAGTTGTGGTAAAAATTACAGAAGCAAACTCATATTCGTTTGACCGTGGCGACGGTCTAAGTGCGAGTAGGTCAAAATTTTTCAGCACAACGTTAAATGGACATAGTGACGATCGGAGGGCCATAAATCCTAAACCGTAACTCGGATTAAGACGAGTCCTATATGAAAAGTTATCTACTCAAACAGAGCTATCTGAAAATAATGATTACAGTAGCCCAGGTCATATGGGTCAGACACAGAAACAGTAGAACAGTAGGGTCAGTAGGTTCCGGTGGTTCTTGGTGCTCGATGCTTATCATGGTTCTCATCCTTGATGCATATAGCTTCAAGTGTGCAACTCGTCGATGTGTTTGCATCATTTTCACCAAGATTTGACCATCATAACCCAAGTGTAAGTCTAAGACATGAAGCACAACTCACTTAAGTGTTGCAAGTGTTTTGATGAACCAAAGTTACATCAAGTCTTAGATCTAACACATACATGATCTTTAAAACTAATAATAAGTTACAAAATTGAAAGTAAAATTATGAAATCAAGATCTTGAGTTGTAGAACATAGTTCTTAGTTTGATCTTGAAGATCCAAGACTCAAAAGTCTAGATCTAACATAAGTGTACAAAGTTATAATTAAAGAAAGCTTACTTACATGTTCTTTAACCTTTAAAGTTAACTTTTAGTTCAAGATAGTATGAGATCAAGACTAACTTATAATACTTGACCATTTGAACCAACAAATATGAAATTAAAGTGCATAATACAAAGAAATAAACTAAGTAAACAAGTAAATAATTCATGGGTTGTTCATACTTTAAAGATTCAAACCAAAGTTTGATCTTTAAGAAAGTAAACTTTAAAGTTTACTAACATGAATTACAAGTATGCTTTTTACAACCATGAATCTTATAATCTTTAAAACTTTAAAAGTAGAACATAAACTAGTAAGTTTATGTTCTTGAGTGTTCTTGTAAATACAAGATAAATGAAGAATGAAACTAGGTAGTTTGATTCTTGTAACTAGTAAGTAAATAATAAATAACAACTAGTAAGTAAGTAATAACAACAACTAACAAGTATCAAGTAATTAATCAACAAAGAATGATAATGAAGAAATGCTAGACTTACGGTTTTAAGACAAAGAAAAGGGAAGAAAAGTCTTGCAAGAAACTCACAATTAGAGAGCAAAAGATGAGAGGGAGAATGAGAGAAAAGTGCAAGTGTTTTTGTGTGTGTGAAGTGAGATGAACATGTGAAGACTACAAGTAAGAAGTTAACAAAGTTTGAAAGTAAAATCCACTCCCCCATGAGTGCTAGTCGACGGTCAGCAGCAAAAAGAAGGAGGGGGAGAAGTCCACAAGGTAATTGCATGTAAAAGCTAAAAAAGTTGGTTAAAATGGGTGCATGCATGGGGATAAGGTGATAACTAGATTCCTACAAGTATTTACTAACTAGTTAAGTTCTAAAGTGGTACTTACATGTTAGGTTGGGCTAGTTAAACCATTTAAGATGTAGGGTGGGCTTCCAAGCCCATTAATCACTAGTAAAAGCCCATATATAATTAAAAGCCCAAGTATGTATGTAATTCACAAGTTAATCCAATTAAAAGCCCAAGTAACTAACTAATAACCATAGTTAATTAAAATGATTAATAAAACTTAATCATGAATGTAAATAATATCTGAAAATATTATTCGTTTAATGTACGCGTGTCACAAAGACGTTTCGGGCAATTAAAGTCAAGTACGGGCAATCATGGCAACATGTAAATGTAATAACATACATTCGTTTAATCACAAGTATTAATAATAACAATTATTAATAAATAAACGTTGGAAAATCCAAGGTCGTTACACGAACCACTAAAAGCTAGTGATTAAGGTTCAACAACCCTAACTAATACACAATTAGGGTATTTCACACCCATCTTTCCCAACTAGGTCAATTATTACCCATTTGACCATTTTAAGGTCAACACACCCATTTCGGGTTATCCACAAACCCACATAACACCCATTTACTAAATATCTAGGTGTGCTAGTAATTAACTAACCAATTAAGGCTCATAAACACCAATTAACACTTTGAAACCCTAGGTTAGTTGCTATTGAGTCTTGATGACTCAATCTTACCCAAGAACACCCAAAATCACCAAATATGGGTTTTATGTTCATCACTAACCCAAACCCTAACCCTTAGAAAAATTAAAATAGGGAAATCGAGGTTAGAACAAACCACCACAATCGAAACATAGCTAAAGGCTAGATGAACAACTTTAATACTTGAGCTTTAACCCGGATCAAGCTTCTTCCTCCTTGATTCAAGCTTTCTCTCTCTGAAAGGGTTTCTCTCTCTAGATTAAAGTAGAATTGAAGATGGTGTTGGTGGTTGTGTTGAATGTGCTTCAACCACCACAAATCTGGCCATAAGTGCCCTAAAACCGGCCCCATGTGAAAGGACCATAATGCCCCTCATTAAACTTTAATTTAAAAGCTAGAATCTACCAACAGTGCAGGTGCGCAACGCGCACACCTATACCTGCGCGGCGCGCACACAGGCCTGAGCAGGCTCTGACCTCTGTTTAGCTGTACAATGTCACCCACACTCCATGTACCATATTTACACCGTTGTACACTAATTATTTGGGTCTTACAGTATTGTTTAAATTAAGGTGTGTTTTAAGTATATTTAACACTGACTAGAAGGATGACCAAGTCTAATATGCCAAATACTGGTTTTAAACTTAGAATTATTTAAAGCATTAGACATGATAGTCTTACCATTAACACATTCATCAAAAAAATAAAGACCATCACTTTCACTACCAGTCCCCATCAATCTTTTTTGAATCAAATCCTGGATATAGCATTTATTAATGTCAAAACTCACAACTAAATTGCTATGTTTTATTAATTTGTTAACAGATAACAGACTAACACAGTATTGAGGAATAACCAGAACATCATACAGTTTAATATTATTGGAAAGTTCTAAATTTCCCATTTGAAAAATCTTGGCATTAGTACCATTGGGATAATTAACAGACATATTTAAATCAGATACATTAACAATATTGCTTAAATTTTGAGAAGAAGAAACCATATGTTGGTTTGCACCAAAATCAATTATCCACCCTTTGGAAACCATATTATTATTTTTTGAACTATTAGCACAAAAGAATTTATCAAAATTTGTGTTAAAGAAAACATTATTATTTGTGAAACCACCTGACATGTTAACATCCAGGTGGTTTGAAGAAGGTTTCTCATTTACCAAGCTAAGCAACTTCATAATTTGATCACTGGTTAACTGAACAGAAGAGTCAGGACTACCAATTTTATCAGTAGCACAATTATTACTATTAAATCTAGGTGATCCTTGATTAAAAGGTTTTTTAATATATCCAGGTGGATAACCAATAAGTTCAAAACACCTATCAACAGTATGACCTAGCATATTGCAGTTAGTACACTTTAAAGGTGGATTTCTGTATTTCTTCTTGTTATTGTAACCACTATTATTGTTGCTAGTATTGCTGGTTTTACTCACAAAAGCAGATGATTGATTTTTAACAGAGTTATTGGAATGTAACCTATGAGACTCATCTCTAGAAATAATAGAGAAAGAAGTTTTAACATTAGGAACATGATCAGATGTAAGAATTTGACTTCTAATAGGCACATACACATCATCTAGACCCATTAAGAACTGCATGAGTTTCAAAAATTGATTATGTTCTTGAAAAGATTTATTAGCAGACACTATATCATCAATTTTAATCATGTCATCAAAATGTCTTCACATAGCATTCAACTTATGATAATAATCAGACAAAGGTTGGCCAGCTTGACTACAAGAATTAATATTTTGATATAGATTAAAAGTAACAGAAGCATCAATTTTATCATAGGTTTCTTTTAACTCAGTCCAAACAGATTCAGCAGTCTTAGAGAAAATTTATCCATTATAAACATCTTCAGATAATGACATTAATATCCAAGTAAGCACAACAGAATTACATCTATCCCACTGACCATGAAGAACATCATCATCTTCATATTCAAACCTAGCACAAGAACCATCAATAAATCCTAGCTTATTTTTAGTTTGTAATGCAAGTTGGGATGGATCATGAAAGATTTTGTCTTGAAATGCCGATAAAGCACAGGACCACACATTATAATTTTCAGTTCCTCTCAATTTCTGTGTAATTAATGGTGGACCAGAAGTGTCACTAGGATGTAAATATAAAGGATCATTAAATTCAAGTTTGCTAATCTTGGTTGGACCAACAGTAGAATCACTATCAGACATAATGAAACACATATAACAAACAAATAAAGAGTAAACGCAAAACACATAAAACCGTAACAAATCCACGGTTCAGACACCTGTAAGGATAAGAAAAAAACCTCACTGGACTGGTTACTAACCAGGCAACCTGTAGAGATGATTTACAAGTAAAAAAATAGGTCAAGATCAATCTACGCTTGATCAGGTTTTCATAGATCTCAAGGATCTAGATCAAGAGTTGGGCGTAGAGATCAGGACAGGGTAAACGAAGGCACGAATAAACACGAGATTCCCCTTTGAAGACAAATCTGCAGCGGAAGAACAAGAAGATCAAGACGAACAAACCCTAATTTATCAAATTAGGGTTTCTCACCAAAAATCTTCTAATCAACAGCAAATCGACCCAAAACAGAATCCACAAGTCGTTGTCGTACCCAAACACAGTAGAAACAGTAATGCTTTCAACCGATCTTGAAAGAAACAATCGAAGAAAAGAAACCCTAACTTTCCAGATCTGAAAAATTAGAATCAATTGAACACCGGATCGAACGATATCAAGCCTTGCCGCTCTGATACCATAAACAGAAACAAGAAACTAAATCCTCCAATCACAGGAGATGAAAATCTCCAATCACAGGAGTTAAAAAAGTAATAAAACAATACAAGATCCTTACAATGATTCACACACAATCAACCTCACAGTAATCTCTCTTAAGCTATCAAAAAGATAACTATGAATACAGAGAACGAAAAAATATTAAACCCTAGAATGAATTTCACACAGTTACAGAGATAAAACAAATGAATTAAGATGATAAAAGAATAAATTAGATAACTTAAATAATAACTTAATTTCTTTTCTGGTCCCTCAAGTTCCAAATAGCTGTTCAGCAACAAAGTCTTTCTTTTAATACTTTGACCACCAAACTATCTTTCAGAAAATGACTGCAAGGACCCTGCAATTATTCTTAACCCAGAAATAAGAAGAAATACAAAAAAACATATGATCTTACATGTTTAGATTATGAATATGAATATAATTTTAACAGAATTAAAATTAGATTTAGAATTAGACAAGTTAAATTTATGTTTGGCCACTCATTGGTTAAACCGCACTATCACTTTGTTACTCTTTAAAATTAACAAAATTAGCTTTCAAAGTCAAAAGAATAATCGAACTATTTTTTTTTTACAAAAGAATTTTTGGTCTAACGGTATCAAAGTAACTTATTAACATGAGATTGTTGCTTTGACTCTATGGACAATTAAAAAGTGTGTGTTCTTGCTATTTAAAAAAGAAAATAACACTACTTTTTTTATTGGTGTGTATGGACGGGGGAGGGGGAAAAGAAGGACTAGTATTTTGTCAACACTAATGCTGTATTTTCAAGATTTTTTTTGAATGGAAAGGAAAGAAAATAGACGGATTAAAAAATAATAATGATTCTCGAGTTTTTATTTTTAGCGGAAAGAAAATGATAGTAGATGATTAAGAAGGATAGTACGTTATGTTTTTGTTAAGAAAACTCTCCGCCCATATTTGAACGGATTGTGAATGATAGCAAAACACTCTCATCCCCTTTCTTTCCATTCTTTTCAGCTCAGAAAAAAAAACACGAGAATACAGCGTAAAAGTCTAAAAGTGAAAACTATTAAATAATAATAATAATAATAATAATAATAATAATAATAATAATAATAATAATAATAATAATAATAATAATAATAATAATAATAATAATAATAATAATAATAATAATAATAGTTAAGAGAAATTAGAGAACTACGAAGTGCTGGTGATGATCATGGTGGAGCTTGAATGTTGCGGTTGGAGGGGTCAAATTTTTTCTAATGTGTGATACGATTTTTAGCAAGAAAAAAAGCTAACTTTGGTGGACAAAATTGCATATTCTATACACATCTTAGGTGACAATATCGATCCTGATTATACATATCTAAGTTACCTTCTTAAACATTAGTTTTAAAACTGATTTCAAGGTAAAAACGCCCAAGAGATATGAAATAATTAGGTAGATTGTTGATGAAAACAAAATCTGCGCACCTTCACCATTTTCGTCATATCTTCTTCAAAGGACTACAAAATACCATTACTTACTGAAACTTTAGAGGGGCGAGAGCCCCTCCTGCCCTAATAAAGCTCCGCCCCTAGTAATGACTATGGATAAATATCATGGCTAATGCGTTCGTACTTTTCAGATGTCATTAGCATTAAGATTTACGATAATTGTATAGTCATACCAATGGCATGAGAAAATCTCTAAAATTGAGACCGCTAGTGAACCGGTACTAGTACCGATAATCGAATCGATAGAGATTCAGTTTCGGTTCTTGGTAAATGAGTTTGTTTCGGCACAAACGTGATCGGGATTGGTATCGGTTCGGTTCGGAGAAATCGAATAATACTATATTTGTATATCACAAGTATTTTTTTGAACGACGATATCGACATCGAATGCTCTCATTTGCACCCACACACACTCTGTATGTTTAGCTAAAATTTTAGGTTTATTTTGACTAGAAAAAACACAAGTATGCTCAATGTTTAACGAACCAAAGCATACTATCAAGTAGGAAACGTTTTTGAGTAGTTTTCCAAATGCCAATGCCTAGCTCATATATTATTGAAGTTTTATATTAAATATGTCATCAATTTTTTGGAACGACCTTTCGGTATAGGTTTTTATGCTGTCTGTATTTTTCTTCCATTGTGCGGGATAATGAGTTTTTTCCTTTTTTTTTGTATGTTGTCTGTACTTGTCGTCAATGCCAAAATTTGTTGTGAAATTTCGATTTCATGTGGTACAATCCAAAATAACTGGTACATAATTACTTCGATTCAGTGGAAGTCATCTTTCTTCAAAAGCCGTTGACTCTGCGATTGAATAATCGAAGGTGAATCAATCAGACAAGAGAAAAATTAGTCTCTTTACTAACCGAACCCTGAGTTCGGAAGTCTTCGTCAAGTCAGTTTGGGGGGTGTGAACACACTTGCGCGAATTCGGGTAACGGCGGGCTCCATTTTCCTCTTTTGGGGTAGCTAAGAACGATGTCTTTCTCTACCGGGCCCTTCTTCCGGCCCATCGGGCTCTCGGAGGATTCCTTCGGCATCAATGTGTTGTTGGAAAGCTGGCCAACTAACACAAAATTTATGCGATGCCTTCGAATCTAGCCTCCCGGTCAGTCATTATCCCGAAAGCCCTAAGAGATGCATTGAAAAGAAGGTCGGATTAACCCCGAAAAAGTGATTCAAATTTGGATTTGACCTAAAGTTTTAGTTTCAGTTTTGGTCAATTTCAATTTTGGTGCAAACCAGATAGGGGAGGTTCGATTTTTACATCAATCTCATCCCTATGGTAATGTACGTTATCAATCTTTATGGTTACAATTAACAAGATCCTTAAATTTATGAGATTTAAGATTGTGCTAATGTATATTTATGTCATATTTGAGTTTATAAATATTTTGGATTGTCTGCACACACTTTATGTTCATATATATTCTGTGTTGTGCTAATGTATATTTCCGTGTATTCTTAGCTCAGGCTTTATTCTTTGTTCATGGTTATGTATGCTCAACTAATAACCTGATTGTATACTATACTATATTCTTTATACTTAATATATAAATAAATTGCTTGCTTTTCAAAAAAAAAAAAAAAAAAAAAAAAAAAGATTGTATTGAAAACTTCAAATTTAAAATGAAGCCTTATCATATCAATACGTCTTTATGATTTTTTTCGGCTTCAAGGGCCATATGACCTTGTACTATGAGTAAGACTGTCACATAGCTCGCACCTTAGCATTCCTTATGGGTATTATTCGACCCTCTTTCCTAATTCATGCACGGGTCTTATATGACAATCACCATCTGTAGCTCGTTCTGGGTCTTTAACCCAAACTAGGACTAGACATGGAAAAACTCGATCAACGTCTGTATTACGCACTCGGGCCAATCTACTACACGCTAATAATGGTATTTCGAATTTAATATCCTACAAAGAAATTGGTTGAACGTTTGATCGAATGAGGAATTATAACAAAAAAGTGCTCTCTGAAACGAATGTGAGAGAAGCAACGCGGGGATATAGCAACTAAGCAAATGGGTTCTCCTTTTATCAAAAAACATTCTATGAACGAATTCCTTCATAGCCTTTATAGAGTATAAAAAATGGGAGCAAGCCTTTGGTATCCTGTTCTAGATGAACGTAGTTGTACATAAATCCAGAGTAATAGCGTGACGAACCAAAAAGTCTCCAAATAATTTAACCGAAAAAAGGGAGACAGTTCAACTTTGTTAATAGCGTTGCTCTGTATTTCCGTAGATAGAAAGCGGTGTTCCCCTTGTATCCAAAATAAGTAGAATAATGAAATTCTCTCTAAGAGCTGCTGAATTAACGACTCTATTAGAAAACAGAATTAACAACACTGTTGATCGAAAATAGTTACGTAATAATTCGATTAGACCACCTAGTAAAGCTCAATTGTAGCATCCAACTAGATATATTTGTAAAAAAATTCTTTATATTTATAGAAAACCTCTTTCCTCATAATATTAGGTGAATGAACTTTAACTATACCAACTAACTAAGGGTACTAAAACTGAAAACTCATGAAACCATGAGTCCTTTGTCACAAAATATTCATACATATATATTTATTATTATTATTATTATATTATTATTTAGTGTTCAATTATTTGTGTACGTTGCCCGCGTTTTCTTATCGATTAAGTTCAGTTAGGTAATGCTTCTGCTTTTTGAATTCCCTCCCTCTTTACTGTTATGGTTTCATCTGTTTCTTTTTAAAGCATAAGCTTTCTTCATCAAAAAACCTCTCTTTTTGCAACTAGCAAATCTTCCACTACCATCATATAAAGCAACTTTTTCTATATAACTTTAAACTTCAATTATTTTTCTAACTTCATCAACATAATCATCTGTTACTTTTTAGTCATCAAAAATTGTAGTCATCTGTATGTCTACTGTCTACTAGTCCATAAAAGTTGAGAAAGGTGAGAGTTCAAGTGTTTAAAAAGATTAATCCATCATATTTGATCTTAAGTAGACTCCAATTATTCCTAAGTGTGTTTGTGTTCTTCAAGTAGAGTAATTAATTTTCTTGTATTTTGTTAGTTGTGAGTTTAAGAAACAATGGCTTACAACCGAAGAGGGTCCGAAAAGCAGCAGTCGCCTGCGCGGCTGCTGCGGACTCAAACAACCGGTAATTTGGGAATCGAGTCTATGATGGATAGTGAAGTTGTTCCTTCATCTCTTGTTCAAATTGCGCCTATTCTTCGTGTTGCTAATGAAGTTGAGGCAACCAATCCACGAGTTGCATACCTTTGTAAGTTCCTATTTGTGCTTATATAGTTATATTTGTTATTTGTACAAATTTGTATGATTAAAAAAGCTATTTAGATCATTTTATCATGTAACCATTCGAGTCATTCTACGGTCCCCTGACTCTGAATAAATAATAAAATAAATATGTGAATTCTTCTATAGCTGAGTTCCTATATATGTTCCAAGTGAATATTGTTCAACATTAGAAAGGAAACATCCTTAATTTGGTGGGACCGTTTCCTAGTAAATGGTTTTCCCACCAGACCGTTTGATAGGTTACTTTAGTTTGCCGGTTGGTTGGCTAGGTTTGGATTTTCTGGTGTATCGGTTGTAGTTGTTGTGATCTTTGGATCGGTTAATATTATCGTTTTTCTCGACCAAAAAAAAAAAAAAAAAAAAAAAAATAATTTGTAGTGAACTCGCTTTGTATACTAAAATGTAATACTATAAAGCATTTCTGTGTATGCACTCAGGTCGAGTCCACGCGCTCGAAAAAGCTCATAAACTTGATCCGAAATCAAGTGGGCGTGGTGTTCGCCAATTTAAGACTTCCCTACTTCTACGCCTAGAGAAGGTATGTAAAATTTATTTTATATGTATATTTATAAATACACGTGAAATACTAGTATTGTTACTCAAGTTGTTAAAAGAAACATATGACGTGTTTATTACATGTTTTAGGAAAAAAATACAACATTAGAAGCACGAACAAAAAGTAGTGATGCTCGTGAAATGCAGAGTTTTTATCAACATTATTACAGGAAGTACATTCAAGCCTTAGAAAATGCTGAAAAAACTGACCGGTACAAGTATCTTTTAATCTATCAATATAAATATAAATACAAATAATATATAATATATGTCTTGTGATATTGGTTAATCGTTTAATGAGACGTGAAAATGTGATTCTGATATTAGGACTCGGCTTACAAAAGCTTATCAGACTGCTGCAGTTCTATTTGAAGTTTTGAAAGCGGTTAATATCACTGAGTCTGTAGACGTAGCAAAAGAGGTATACTTTTTAGATTTAATATTTTCATTCGATTATTATGAGTACATGTTTATGAAATTTTAATGAATTATTTGTAGATTTTGGAAACTCATAATGAAGTTGCTGAAAAAACAGAGATGTATACTCCTTACAACATACTTCCACTTGACCCTGATAGCGCAAATCAACCAATAATGAGATTTCCAGAGGTTAGTTTCATAATTTTTGTAGAATAACCTTAAATCTTCTAATAATATTAAAGGTGGCAATATGGTCGGGTCAGGTAACCTGTAATCACTCGATTTTTTATCTTATAATTATTGTAGATTCAAGCTTCGGTGTCCGCGCTACGTAATACCAGGGGACTTCCTTGGCCCAAGGGCTACAAAAAGAAAGCACATGATGACATTCTCGATTGGCTACAAGCTATGTTCGGTTTTCAGGTTTTTTTATTACTAGTTCGTTACAACGTCTAATATATTATGATCGCTCTTTTATAATGTGACTTATTCGGTTCACAGAAAGATAATGTCTCGAATCAGAGAGAGCACTTAATCTTGTTACTCGCAAATGTTCACATTCGTCAATTTCCAAACCCTGACCAACCACCAAAGGTATTACTATTATACTTCAAATATATCATTATGATATATCATAATTGACATATATTAAAAAATGTTGATGCTTAATACGTTTTCTCATCACGTTCTTTCGAAAAAGCTGGATGATCGTGCGGTTACTGAAGTTATGAAGAAACTTTTCAAGAATTATAAAAAGTGGTGCAAATATTTGGGTCGCAAAAGTAGTCTTTGGTAAGTCGATCTTTATGTAGTCTATCAATAAACAATTTGGGTCGCAAACGATATGAATATTATAACTATATTGCTTTAATATTCTTCGTATACAGGTTGCCAAATATTCAACAAGAAGTGCAACAGAGGAAATTGTTGTACATGGGTCTATATCTACTCATATGGGGTGAAGCTGCAAACTTGAGATTTATGCCCGAATGTCTTTGCTATATCTATCATCATGTATGCTGTGTGTGATTATGTTTAATATATAATAAATCTGTATATGTATACGTTCATTCGTGTGTTAAAGTTTATTTTTTTACATAGATGGCATATGAAGTTTATGCTATTCTGGCTGGTAGTGTTAGTCCTGTGACCGGCGAGTATATTAAACCGGCATATAGTGGTGAAAAAGAGGCGTTCTTGCGCAAAGTAGTGACTCCTATCTACAATACAATAGCACAGGTTCAATTAATTTTTGATTTTTGTATTACAGTTTTCAGTTTATATATGCTTATATTATTGTTATTAATTATTGTCATGTACAGGAAGCTAAAAAAAGTAAAGGGGGAAGATCAAAACACTCTCAGTGGCGAAACTACGATGATCTAAACGAATACTTCTGGTATCATTCTGTTAGTTCATTTATGTATTTAACGGTTTTTTAGCAATTAAAATTAATTTATTGATTGGTATAATATTTGCAGGTCAATTGAATGTTTTCGTCTGGGATGGCCAATGCGTCAGACAGATGATACTTATTTCTTTTGTCAGTCTGATGAAGACGTAAGTATAGATGCATGCTTTCTCTTTGATTCTATCTTTTTTTTTTTCTTGAGAAAAAACAGAAATTTGAATAGATAACATCAGAAAGATCTAAAGATACAACTGATACAGACCACCGTGGTCTATTGTACACAACCATATCTGAATGTGTTGATGCATATTTGTATGGCCGTCGCTGGGCGAATAACGTTTAATTTAATATTACATTGTACACCTAGTTTATGTACACGCGTGAAACTGATCAGTTACATGAGCATATGTAATTGTTGGCCCATAATGTCTAGCTGCCCATTCGTGTTAATGAGCCCCATTAGGGTTAATGTTTAGTTTGCCTATAAATATCAGTTTCATGCGTTCTTTAGGGTTAAGAGATAAGAGTCTAAACCCTAATTGGTAGTCGTTTTGGGCCTGTGCATAGGGGAGATCATGCTCGATCTCCCCTGGCCACCGATGTTTCTCTGTTTAATCAATCTTGTAAGCTCAACGTTTATATATCAATAATATTGATTAATTTTGATACATCGTGTTTATCTCTTCCGTCTTTGATCCTTGTTCCTCGTATAATGTTGTTAATGATCCTTAATCGGACCAACAGAATGCTAGTTTAATTGTGATGTTTATTGTTGATTTCAGATGAAAAAAGCTGCTGCAAGTGAAAAACCTACTACAACTGATCACTTCATTGGAAAAAACAACTTTGTTGAGATAGATTCGTATTGGCATATATTTAGGAGTTTCGATCGGATGTGGAGCTTTTTCATTTTGTGTTTACAGGTAATTTTTTCTTATAATCCTTCTGTCATACTACATACCCCTACCTTTTTGTCTTATTAACTCAATTCTTTAATGCTTAATTAAGGCGATGATTATTATAGCATGGAACGGATCGGGTGAACTAAGTTCAATTTTTGATGGAACCGTGTTTAAGAAAGTTTTGAGCGTCTTCATAACAGCAGCCGTCTTGAAACTTATACAAGGTAACCAATAATTCTATATGCATATGTATGTACTTTTAGTTAAAGATGTAATCATATTCTTACCTCCAAATTTTGCAGCCGTAATTGATGTAATTATGATGTGGAAAGCGAGATTTAACATGACATTTCATGTTAAACTTCGTTATATACTTAAGGTTCTTTCGGCCGCAGCTTGGGTGGTAGTTTTACCGATAACATATTCATACAGTTGGAAACATCCTTCTGGTTTTGAAGAGACAGTTAAAAACTGGTTTGGAAACGGAAAAAGTGCACCTTCTTTATTCATTATAGCGGTTATTGTTTACTTATCTCCAAATATTCTTTCTGGACTATTATTCCTTCTGCCCATTATACGTCGAAATCTAGAGAAATCGGACTACAAAATTGTCAAGTTCATGATGTGGTGGTCTCAGGTGATTAAAACACACCAAGTTCACATTTGCAATGCATATATTGGATTCAGTATGAAGTTTATTATAATATTCTAATACGCCGTTATATTTTGCAGCTTTCACTTTATGTTGGGAGGGGAATGCACGAAGACTCTTTGTCTCTGGTCAAGTACGAATTACGTTAAATATGCGTGTCCTCATCGGTCGAATTAGTTTTACGTCGCTTAAATTAATGATTTATTTCTTTAGGTACACCTTATTCTGGGTTCTACTCATAATGGCAAAGTTAGCTTTCAGTTACTACTTAGAGGTGCTTCTCTTGTTCCTCATATTTTTTCTTTTCAAAAAAAAAAAAAAAAAAAAAAAAAAAAAAAAAAAAAAAAAAATCATGCATTTTTATGATATTTTGAAAATTACATACCGCAGATACGGCCTCTAGTGGGCCCAACAAAGAAAATTATACAACTTCAGATAAGACGGTATCAATGGCATGAGTTCTTCCCTCAAGGTAAACGGTCAAACGCGTCAACAAATAAGTTTTTCTCTGTTCGCTAGGGAATATAGAGTTACATAAATAACTCCTCTATGTTTATGCATATACATACATTGGAAGCATATAATAAAGAAGTCCATTTTTTTTTATTTTCAGCTAAAAGCAATACTGGTGTTGTGGTTGCACTTTGGGCTCCTATCATTCTTGTACGTTATATTAATTTCAGTTATTCCTATTATATTAACACCAATACCTTTGCCCCCAAAACTTGTGTTAAATTTTGATTTTTTTTTTTTTTTTCTAACTTTTGCAGGTCTACTTCATGGACACTCAAATATGGTATGCCATATTCTCCACAATATTTGGTGGTGTTTATGGTGCTTTTCGACGTCTTGGAGAGGTTCGTACTTCAATTGGCATCAATTATCTTTTCATATATTATTTTATCGTATTAACGTTTGGGTCTGTAGATTCGAACTTTAGGGATGTTGAGAAGCCGATTTCAATCACTGCCAGGTGCTTTTAATGACTGCTTAATTCCAGCCGAAAATACTGAAAGGGCTAAAAAGGGACTCAAGGCTAGTCTATCACGTCGATTTTCTAAGGTACAGTTTATTTTTATTTATTTAATTTTTTTTTTTTTAACTTTTGGTTCATTTGCATATAGTATATCAGAGTACTACATTACCTTGAGTTTGTATTTTTAGGAACCAACTAATAAAGCGCAGACGGCAAGGTTTGCACAACTGTGGAACAAAATCATTACAAGTTTCAGGGAGGAAGATTTGATAAGTAATAGGTAGGTATTTTGATTTAAAAAAAAAAAGATTATATATATTTTAATAATTTTCAGTTGGTACTAATTTATACTTGCATTTTTATTTGTCAGAGAAATGGATCTTTTACTCATGCCATGTTGGGCTGATTTTGAATTGAATCTTATACAATGGCCTCCATTTTTACTTGCTAGCAAGGTAATTAATTTCTTAAACTTTTTTTATTCCTGAAATATGAAAGATATATATATATATATATATATATATATATATATATATATATGTTGACTAGTCAACGATACTATGCAGCTTCCGATAGCTTTGGACATGGCGAAAGATAGTAAAGGTAAAGACCGTGATCGTGAACGAGAACTGCAAAAGAGGCTAAATGCAGATGGTTATATGCTTTGTGCTGTTCAGGAATGCTATGCAACATGCAAAAATGTTTTAAATTCTCTTATCGCTGGGGAACATGAAAAGGCGTATGTTACGCAACCCGCTCATTTTACCATCTCTAGTACATGTATTAGATGCGATGTTTATGTTAATTGATTGTGTATGATTGTTTTCCAGAGTTATCACACAGATTTTCGATAAAGTTGACCGTCACATAAATGAGGGTGATCTCGTAAAGGTGTCGGATATGAGTGCCCTGCCTATCCTCACTGATCATTTCATCCGGCTTATCGAACTTTTGGTAAAAAAAAAACTACCTCATTATATTTTCTTTATTTTTTTTTCCTTATGAAGCTAATGTTAAATCCTGATTAAAATATTCGTCTACAGAAAACAAATAAAGCAAGTGACAAGGATAACATCGTAATTGTGCTACAAAACATGCTGGAAGTGGTGAATAGAGACATATTCGGCGAGCCAGATTCTAGGTCGAATGAAATAGAACCAAAGTTTTTAAAAATGTTTTCACATATATTAATTATTATTAATATATTTAATATGTCCATTTCATTTATCATGTAGCTTGCTGGATCACAAGGCTTTTGCAGAACTTAATTTTCCTGTAACACAAGTGACAGAACCTTGGGAAGAAAAAGTAAGTGGTCTTTTTTTTTTTATAAAAAACTCTATTTCCATAATAACCGATTCTTATAACTTACATATCAAGGCCATAGCTGAAATTTTAGCATCGGTTTGTATGATGTGTCAGTGGTCTGTAATAGTTTTAGTTTGTTTCATTTAGTTGTGTATTGTTGTAATGTTTTTGAATTGTTTAGGGTCTAGATCAATTGCTTGTCATATAGACCGATAGGGTCTTATCAATCAGACTTAGAGTCTGAATCAATTGCAACACTTTAGATCTCATATAATCTATTTTCATAAAAATTCTTGTTTCATTGCCATAAAAAAGGCCATAGCTGAAATTTTAGACAAATTTTCTTTAATTATTGTATCATATTATTAAACCATGCTTGTTGTTGTTGCCTGCAGATCAGAAGGCTACATCTTTTGCTTACCGAGAAAGAATCTGCAATGGATGTACCATCAAACTTAGAAGCTAGAAGACGTATATCGTTCTTCTCAAACTCATTGTTTATGGACATGCCTATGCCTCCCAAAGTTAGAAACATGATTTCTTTTTCGTAAGTTTGAATAATTCGAATGGTTCATTTTAATGATGTAGTAGTGTTCTCGTATAATAAAAAATTAATTATACTTTTGGAATTTTAGGGTATTGACTCCGTACTACAACGAAGATGTTCTTTTCTCAATGGATACGTTAGAAAAGCCGAATGAAGATGAAGTTTCCATTCTTTTCTACTTGCAGAAAATTTTCCCTGGTGATTTTATTTTCTTACTTATATATAAGTTATATTATTATATTTTATTCGCTATTACTTTCTACATTCGACACTTATATATAAATTCCTCAGACGAATGGTACAATTTTCTTGAGCGGGTGGAACATAGCAACGAAGATGAAATGAAAGGAAATCCAGATTCAGAAGAAAAACTTCGCCTTTGGGCATCTTATAGAGGCCAAACTCTTACTAAAACGGGTATAAGTCAACCATTTATTTAAAATAAAATTATTATATTGTTTCTTAAGTGGATTTTCCTATAAGTTATACATTTATTTATATGTTAACTTAATTTTATGATAATCATTTTTTATTTTCTAAACAAAAAATTTATGTAGTGCGTGGCATGATGTATTATCGACAAGCATTTGAACTTCAAGCTTTCCTTGACATGGCAACTGATGATGGTACTTGTGACCGCTAATATCATTTTCAACAAATTTGTTCATGATATATATGAATATAATATATAATATAACGCATGTTGTATAACCTTTAATCATTGTTGCAGACTTAATGAAAGGGAACAAGGCTTCTGACATTAACATTAACACAGCACAGTGTCAAGCAGTCGCAGATATGAAGTTCACATATGTCGTCTCATGTCAGCAATACGGAATCCAGAAACGATCAAAAGATCCTCGTGCAGTTGACATTTTAAGGCTTATGACAACGTAAAACTTGGCCATTTATTTAACTTCATTTTATCTTTCAAGTATTACTTCTATATTTATTAACCAATGTGTAATTTAGGTATCCTTCACTTCGAGTTTCTTATATTGATGAGGTCGAAAACCCCAACAACGATGAATCAGAAAATGTGACCGAAAAAGTTTCTTACTATTCGGTTCTTGTGAAAGCTGTACCTAAGTCTCCAGACGCGTCTGACCAAGACCAGAACTTAGATCAGGTATTATATCTTATAAATTGATTCCATTATCTTAAGGAACTAGGAAGCATATTGATAATTAGGCCCGACCCGTTTCGACCCAACCTGACCCATTTAGACCCGACTCGTTAGAAAAAATCTGACCCGTTTGAACCATGACCTGTTTCGATCTAAACCTGTTTTGACCCGTTCTAATATCTAGCTTGTTTCACCCATGACCTGTTTCGAACCAAAACCCGTTTGACCCGTTACTCAACCCGACCTGTTTTCATTCAGGGTATAAATAAAATTAAGCAACTATGACATTTTCCTTGTTCAGGTAATATATAAAATAAAACTTCCGGGACCCGCCATATTGGGTGAGGGAAAACCAGAGAACCAAAATCATGCAATCATTTTCACGCGGGGAGAAGGTTTGCAGACGATAGACATGAACCAGGTACTCTATATATTTTTCAGAATTTTATAGTATGTAATAGTAGTTTTGTAGCCCGAAATAAAGTTGTTTATTGTGTTATTAACAGGACAATTACATGGAAGAAGCTTTTAAAATGAGAAATTTGCTTCAAGAGTTTTTAACAAAACATGGTGTCAGGACTCCAACTATACTTGGACTCAGGGAGCATATATTTACTGGCAGGTGAATAATCATTCTTTGTTAAATAAAAAAAAAAAAGAAAGAAAAAAAAAACATTGCTTTATTTCTGATTAGTGATCTTTTTTATGCTGTTTTGTGCTTTTAGTGTTTCTTCTCTTGCATGGTTCATGTCAAATCAGGAGACTAGTTTTGTAACAATTGGACAAAGATTGCTAGCTAACCCATTAAAGTAAGTTTCAAGATTGACCCTTTTCAATTGATAGATTCATAATTTGATATTTATATAATTTAAACAGTCTAAAATTTCATATATCTTATTTATGTGTTCCAAATCATTCAGGGTTAGGTTTCACTATGGGCATCCTGATGTGTTCGAAAGACTATTTCACTTGACCAGAGGCGGCATCAGCAAAGCTTCAAAAATCGTTAACCTGAGCGAAGACATATTTGCAGGTATCAAAACACTTCGTATTTTTTTTTATTCATTTTTTTAATATTATAAGGTGGTTCACATTATGTTTACTTATTTCAGGTTTCAATTCGACATTGCGTGGAGGAAATGTTACTCATCACGAATACATACAAGTTGGTAAGGGAAGAGATGTCGGTCTCAACCAGATCTCGTTGTTTGAGGCGAAGATAGCGAATGGAAACGGGGAACAAACGATGAGTCGTGATGTATATAGGCTTGGACACCGTTTTGATTTCTTTCGAATGCTTTCATGCTATTTTACTACTGTAGGATTCTATTTTAACACACTGGTAAGAGTTGACTTATGCAGTCTTTACGCGATCTTGGATGTAGCAATTTGGGTAGGTCGGGTCATATCAAAATGGGTAAAAAATTTCGTATGGGTTGAATTTATGAGGAACACTTAATTTTGTCCAAGCCTCTAAAATTATTATAAATCGGGTAAACAGATAAGGTTTTTACTTGGATGTACGCGGCCTAATAAGTGAAGTTTGAACACGCGACCTCTTGTGAGGATATCAGGACCCCAACTGCTAGGCTATATTGGATGATTCTCTAAAATTATTACGTTCAAATTATTTTTTTAAAATTATAATAATTCAACTTTGTGAATAAAATGATTTAGAACCTTCTAAGATAGCCTAGCAATTTTGAGCTTTTAAAAAAAAAAAAAAAAAAAAAAACCCTACCCAAATCAACTCGGTCATTTATTAGTGAACGGGTCAAAATTGCCACCATCCTTAAAGTTAGCATACACCATCTTATAACATAAACATCTTTTACATGGCAGCTCACCGTGATTATCGTATACGTATTTCTCTACGGCCGCCTTTATCTTGTACTTAGCGGACTCGAGAGACAGTTAAGTACAAATAAATCACTTATAAACGACAAACCTCTTCAAGTAGCCCTTGCATCTCAATCGTTCGTTCAGATCGGCTTTCTTATGGCTCTTCCAATGATAATGGAAATCGGACTCGAACGAGGGTTTCGTAGCGCACTAACAGATTTCGTTCTAATGCAACTACAATTAGCTTCTGTATTCTTCACATTTTCACTCGGAACAAAAACACATTATTACGGTCGAACTTTACTTCACGGTGGTGCACAATACAGAGCAACGGGCCGTGGATTTGTTGTTTTTCATGCCAAATTCGCAGAGAATTATAGACTATACTCGCGTAGTCACTTTGTTAAAGGAATCGAACTTCTTATTTTACTAATCGTGTATGAAATATTCGGTGAATCTTATAGAAGTTCGGTTGCGTATGTATTGATTACGGTATCGATGTGGTTTATGGTGGGGACGTGGCTTTTTGCGCCGTTTCTTTTTAACCCGTTGGGATTTGAATGGCAAAAAATTGTTGATGATTGGAACGATTGGAGTAAGTGGATAAGTAACCAAGGCGGGATTGGTGTATCAGCCGATAAAAGTTGGGAATCGTGGTGGGAAAAGGAACAAGAACATCTTCAATCTTCGAGTTTTCGGGGTACTGTTATGGAGATTTTGTTATCGCTTCGGTTTTTTATTTATCAGTTTGGACTTGTGTATCATCTCAATATCACAAACAGTAAAAGTTTTCTGGTATGTATTCCATCATTCAGTGTCTTAATCCCTCCAATTACTCAGTGAGTACTTGGATTTTGCAACTAGGGGAGAACCTGGCGAGTACTTGGTCAAACTCAGTCAAACTTGGTCAAAATCGGTCAAACTCGGGATTACGCGAAAAATCATCCAAAACTCGGAAAATCAGTTGAACTTGGTCAAAACTCGGTCAAAATCGGTCAAAGTCAAAGTTGGTCAACATCCAATCCAAGTACTCCCTGAGTTGCCAAGTACGCCTTAAAAAAGTCCCGAGTTACCAAGTACTCCTTAAAAAAGTCCCGACTGAGTACTCCCTAGTAGCGATTTTTGCAACATTGAGTCCCTCATATATACAACAAAAATTGACTTCAACTAAACAGTAACGATGATTTGTTTTGTAACTGCAGGTTTATGGGATATCGTGGCTTGTGATATTTGCAGGACTTGTTGTAATGAAGGTTGGTTAATATATTGAAAAGATGTTCTGTGTGTATCTTTTGATCCTTGTTTTGATTTGGTTTGTTTTGTGTTTGTTGTAGGGGGTGTCGTACTGTAAGAAATCGCTTAGTAACGATTATCAGCTTGCTTTTCGGCTAATCAAGGGATTAATCTTTGTCACTCTTTTTTCGATATTGATTACAATTATCGCGCAACCTCAGATGACTGTAAAGGATGTAATCGTATGTGTACTCGCTTTGATGCCTACTGGTTGGGGAATGCTTCTGGTGAGCAAACCCTTTATTAAAGTATACATCATTATAATATATATGAATACAATATGATTTGTTTTTTTATCGTGTTTTTTGTCCATCAGATTGCTCAAGCGATTAAGCCTTTCTTGAAACGAACTGGATTTTGGTCGTCTGTTAGAACGCTGGCACAATATTATGAAATGATCATGGGTTTGCTTCTGTTTACACCAGTTGCGTTTTTTGCTTGGTTCCCGTTTGTGTCAGAGTTTCAAACACGAATGCTGTTTAACCAAGCATTTAGTAGAGGTCTACAAATCCAACGTATTCTAGTTGGTGGACACAAGAAAGACAAATCACGCAACAACCATTATTGAAAAAAAATACTGTTTTGAATATGTATAGTAAAGTAATACATATACATATGTAGTATTATTACTTAGTCTTATATATATCTCAAGGATAATACAGTCATGCAGCTAATTTTCGCATCATTCTATGTTTTATTGATACTCGAGGTTATCAAAATCGCTATACTAAAGATCATCCATAAAATAACTACAACAGAACTCGGAATTACTCAGCGAGTACTCAATGTTTACAACTCGGCGAGTACTCGGTCAAACTAGGTCAAAACTCTGCCAAAACTCGGAAAATCGGTTAAAATCGGGATTACTCGGAATATCAGTTAAAACTCGGGATTAATCGGAAAAATGGTCATCATAGGAAAAATGGTCAAAACCAGTTCAAAATCCGTCAAAGTCAAAATTGGTCAACATCGGATCGGAGTACGCCCCAAGTTACCGAGTACTCAATAAAAAGTAAAAGTCCGAACCGAATACTCTCGAGTAACAATGTATTCAACCTTGCATAAAATTAACTTAAACAAAAAGTATAAAACAAAAATAACGTCCCACGTTTTGTTTTTATTAAGCAAAGTTGGATCATCATTCTGATTAATAGAAAGGGACAGTTAGAATTGCATCCTCTAACTTGCTAAATCTATGTTTGAAACTAAAAGTCTCAATAACAACTTGCACAACAGGTCCAGTTACAAACTAGAGTTAATTTCACATGCAGACTATAGACGATAATGATTCGAAAAAGATTTCACAAGAAAATACAGAAAAAAGTATAACGAGTTATTTAGAAAACAACAAACTCAAAAGACCAATAAGCCATGACACAATAGATCCAACAACCCAAAGTAGAAGGGCAAATGCGACAATACCAGCCAAAATGGTAAGAAAAGGGGGTCCTTGGGGAGTACTGGTATCACCACTCGTAATTGCATCTGTCTTCCCTATCGATTCTTCTGAAGGCTTGTTTGTAGCACGCACAAAAGGCAATCTTATACTTGTCACTAATTTTCCAGCATTTTTGAACCTTTAAAATTGATTAAAAAACTCATTCAATGATAAAGTAAGAAGGTATATGTAAAAAATAAAACCACTTACAAATAGGTGGAATAGCTCATTTGGTCAAATATGGTCTATGCCTCTATGTTCTTAACTAAAAGGCTTAATTTATCTCACATTTTCTATAACTTGGAGGGGTCAGGCTAACCGTCTAGACATTTTTGTCCCTATTGTTAACTCCATTAAGAATAACAAATAATAAATAACTGTTAATGCATTATGATTTACAAGTAATGATCTAAGTTTCTTTAATAAAGCAATTTAGGAGGTACAAAATAAACATTAGGTGACTCATCCCATTTGACCTGGTTGAAGCATTTCCAAATAAGCTAAGTTTATAAATTTTATCCATTTGAACCATTAGAGATAACAACTGTCGCAAAAAAAAAAAAAAAAAAAAAAAAAAAAAAAAAAAAAAAAAAAAAAAAAAAAAATTTGACTACCGAAATTTAAGTGAATGGGTTGAAATTTCCAACCCGTTTAACAACCCGTAATTTTATGTTTAGTAGACATACTGCATCTATACAAGGACATCAGTGTAGTAAACGGCTGCCATTTTGATCGACTAGTCGGTTTAGTGACTAGTTTCGCCCAAAAACGTCTAATTAGTCAGCCAACGCTAAAAAGTTAGGTCAAAGTCGGTCAGAGTCGGTCAAAATCAAGGTTGGTCAAAGTTAGATCAAAATTTTAATATTTTTATACCAAGACTTGTGAAATATATTTATGTTTGATATATTTATGTGCAATATATATGTTAAATATGTATATTACTAAAAGTCAACGTTAGTCAATGTACGACCCCCCGATTCAACGGACTAGTCATTTCAAAGTCCCAATGGTTGCGGGACATGCAGCATAAAGCGGAGGTCATGGGTTCAATCCCAGCCCCATGTCCCTTTAAGCATGGGTTATGCGATTTTCGTCTCACATGTTGGTCGTGGAATCGGTCGGTGTGGGGCCGCCAGAGGGTCGATTTTTCCCTTTTTGTGCTTTATCCCTTAAACAATCGGAAGCATAGCTGTCGTTGAGAACTTCTCCAAACCATCTCCGACGAGCATCCATATACCATTGTACTCCGTATATGATTTTACATAACAGTACATAAACTAACTGATGCCAAGAATGTGCTGCTACTTTCACAAGTAGTCAAGTAGATAATACAGCATTTTCTTATTTATGTTTAGAGGCAATTAACAGTCTTACACGATAAACAATCATCTGCATGATATTTTATGATATCTCCAATAATATTTTACTCAATTTTTATTCTTTATCATCTTGCACGCAAAGTGAAGTTAAAAAAAAGCAATAAACAGATATAGTATTGATGAAGTACACATTATACAACGGAAATTACAATCCACAAATATGCTGCTACTGCCGAAAACTAGTACTAGCATTTATATGCTTATGTTTTTATATATTCAACGTTTATAAAGACATCCTTCCATCTTACAATCTAACTTCACATTTGATAATGGAAACTACAATTCAAATTTGACGTGCACAGTTTCTTCATCTTATCTCCAATTGTTTTCTATGGTACAATTTTGAAGGTTTCTTAAAAGTTGAAATATTCATCTAGGACACCAAATTTGAATACTTTTTAAAGAAAACAAATTTTTTTTTAACAGCAGTACGGGATCACTCAGGGGGACTTAACCACCCACGCGTTCATCCAGCAATTGCATAATTATGGGCACAAGAGTTGAAGAATTTAATCAGGAACTCAGAAAATCGAATCTCTTGCGCCTAAATCGATTTAAACAAATTACAATACTCAAAACCACTCGCATTTTTGAGTTAAAGATTCCCAACTAAAACCTAAAATGTAATACTAATAAAAGTGAATAGCAACAGAACGGCTACCAATTAATTATTAATATATTTAATTAATAGAGATGGTACCTAAATAATTCAATATCCAAACTCGAATTGAAACCCTAGACCTTGTTTTATTACATTGCAAACCCCACAAACATAAATGTGCATTATTAGCAATGCAGATGAACACTGAAGCATAATAATGGCAGTTATGACAAACTCAATTAATTTGCGAATTAATTTACAAAAAACAAAAAAAGTAACATACATGCATTATGAAATTGAGAAGGATGATAGATAGTGTGAATTTTTAACCTGAAAACTGAAGTAGATTGAAGATTGAGTGAAGGAGAAGTAGCAAGGCAATTGGGACTATGATGAAACCCTAATTTAATTGATTGAGCTGGGATTGCATTACAATATAGGGAAAGGGATCCCATTTTCTGTATCTATATCTGTATATCTCTTTGTATCTATATTTTTTATCTTCAACTTGAAAAATAAGTGGTGAACTTTAGGTACTTCCAAATTCCAACTGCATCTTATGATGATTCCCAAATTTTTTACTCTTCTTTTTTCTTCCGAAAAAAAAAAAGAAATTAAATTGAAAATAACTTTTTATATTTTGTTTTTTTAAGGGAAAAAAAGAGGTTTTATATTACTAAGTTTCCTTTTGATAGATCACCATAATTTTACACTATCTTTCAACAATACCTTCAAATTATCATATTATTTAATAGACAAAATTTATGAATAGTAATTAGGGTCATTTTCGTACTTTCACTTTTTTTTTTACTTTTAACTAAATTTCATTACACCAACAAAGTCCCGCACATTTTTTTCACAAATTTTCTAATATAAAAAATTATCCAATGCATCATTAAGGTATTACAGGTATTTTGAGTGTATCTATCAATTTCATGAGTGGATATATCATCACATATATATGTACAAGTAAAATGACCTGTAGAATCACGAGTTTTTTTAGATAAAACAGTTTAATGATATATTTTAGGTATTAAGTGATTGTAAATACTAATGTCATTTAGTTTAATGACTCGTGGAACCACATATTCCGACTAAGAAAGTTTTCATTGTTTTTACAAACATATTGATTTACTTAACTTGGTCAGAATAAATGAACTACATTTATCCTCCCACCACTTTCATCCAATTTTTATCAAAATTAATATTTTTCTTGTCATAACATTATAACATTTTATTGAGGCATGTATTTCGCATACATATGTAACGTAATTAATCCCGTAAAGAGAACCCATTTTTCAATACTAATAATAATAATAATAAAGTTTGCTCTAAAATTGAGTTTTTGTATTTTTAAAAGTAGTAATATTTATTGGTAAAAACAAATGTCTCTTTAATTTTTTTTTAAACTAAAATACAATTATTAAATGAAGGTTGTACAATATATTTCAAAGTTTGTACATGTGTTTATGGTGTGTTTTGTAAAAAATTGTACAATTTGTTTTAAAGTTTGTACATATGGTCATGGGTGTTTTATCATAAAGTTATACATAATGTTTCCAATATTGTACATATGTCATGGTGGTGTTTTACAATAAGGTTGTTGACAATGACTTCGAACGTACTGCCTTGCTTGTTGACAAAACTCCATTTTCTATAGATAAACTAAAAGTATGGCTTATAGAAAGAAAAGCAAAAATCAATAATTGTTGTATATGTGGGGTAAATTTGGATGTATAATACAATGTGTGGATAATGCAAGCTTTCAAAGCATTTGCTATGGGTCCGATATGCTCTCACAAACATACATTTTATCTTTTAAATTTATACTTAAACGTGGATTCAACTATGTGACAAGCATTCGAGAAACAATGATTCGGTAGTTGTAAGTAGCAAGTTTTCCGTTTAAGGTTCGTCCCAAGAGAGCGGTGATTGCTAGTTGAATCGATGAAAACTCATAATCATCCTAAGGTTTGTTTGATGGGGGTTTTTTGAATTTTGAGATATTAAAGAAAGCAATTGCAAATTAAACTAAGAACTAGAAATGATTAAGTAATTATCAATATTAAAAGCATGCACACTTGCTTAATCTACTTGAAGCATTCAGATTGTTCTATTGTTCACTTAAGAGCTAATTGTGTTCAAGCTTATGCTAGTATCCCTACTAGATGTTCTTATGATCCAATCAATACTTGCAAATTCCCATAAGCTTATACCAATTGATCTAGTTCAATCTTGCAATTATCATTAGTACTTAGCCTAGGTTGAAGTCCCCTAAAACCATTTGGTAATCGAAATCCCTTAAGAAAATCAAACTTCACTATTTTGACTAAGGACCAATTGAAACCAATCCAAACCAAGACTCCAATCCCTTGAAAGCCCCAATTTGATTGTCTAAATCACCTAAGTGTTGAAGTACAAGTTGTTTCACTAATCAAATCCCTAAGAGAAGCTACACAACTCATATAATCAAAGTAAAGTCCAAAACAAACATAGCAAAGGATCTTTTGGCTAATTCTAATAACAAATCATAATCATCAACTCATAGATTCATCTAAACACAATCAATAACAAATATATGAATAATAATTGGCTATCAAGCTTCATAAACAAGTGTACATAATAAAATCTAGCCAATCATGGCTAGAACAAGATCAATACAAGTAATAAGAGTAAATCTAAACATCATTAAGCAATAACTAAGAGTAGATTGTACCAAACTTATGAAAATTACAATAAAGCTAGATGAAGAAGATGAAGATGGTGAAGAACAAGCCCTAGATCTTGATTCAATCTCCAAATCCTTGATGTAGAATGAAAGAAATGATGAAAACTTGATGAAAAACTCAACAATCTAACTATCAAACCCTTGCCACCAGGTAATTTACTACTCTATTGATGATGTATATGAAAAACCCCTCATCTCATTCTATATATACTTCTTAAAAACTGCCCAGAATTTTACAGATGAACGTCGTTCCTCCTTTAGAAACGCCGTTCCTGGGCTCGTAATGAGGAACGTCGTTCTTGAATGCTTCAAACGTCGTTCCTGAATCGTGCTCTAAATGCCCATTTTTTCTGTTTCCATTTCCTTTGTAAATTCCCAGGTAGAACGTCGTTCTTGGCTTTGAAACGCCGTTCTTGATGTTGTAACGACGTTCTGAGATACAGGAACGTCGTTCCTGTTGCCAGTTCCAGCACTTTACAGTTTTCTTGATACATTTTGCACACTTTGGTCAATTTTACACCAAATTTACACTTAGAACTGCAATAGCACTCAGAACACGATTAAACCCAAGATCTTAACTTTTCGAGCATAAAGGACATGAAAACCGAGTAAAAAGAGGTAGATATTGCGTGAGAAACATAGCGTGAATGAGCAATAATATGGCCTAAAAGTGGAGGGTCTGAGTTTTTAAGTGTTATTCCAATGGCACAAAGAAGGGGCATTTTCTCAAGAGTGGCATGGATTGAAGTTCGGGGAATCCTATTTAATTATAGTGGTATAGATAACATCGGGACAACTGTTCAAAGTCTTGGACATATTTTATATATCCCCAAAGATTGTTACGAATTAAGTTAATCAGAATCTTTATTCATTTTCATGGAATTGTTCGAAGCAGCTACGATTCAGAAATCTATCAAAGCACAATCCAATAAAGGAACTTATTTAAATCTTTGGGTAAAGGTGGGTCCTGAAATCATCCCTCAAGATCATTTTGATGCAATAAATCATTATGATCTTATTGATGGTGTTAACCGGGAGGTGGACAATGCGAGTTAGAATGATAATGGTGAATCTCAACCTGAGACCCTGTAACAACCTGACCCTCGTTATACCAAAATACGACCCCAAAAAATTTTTCCGGATTAGTTAATCTGGACGGCGTCCAGTACTGAAGGCCTGGACGGCGTCCAGCCTTTTGGGACGGCGTCTCAATGATCTACCAGGGACTGATCCTCGGGTCCAACTTACATGAGCGGAAAACCCGCTTCCCGACACTTTTATTCGAAACCACTTTTACAACATGTCGATAAATATAAAACTAAAGAAATTTCATGACGAAAAACAAGTTTTACAATATTGGGCCCACAATGGCCCGTCTTACGAATTTCGTTCAAAATTACAAGTTTCGACCAAAGAGTTGAACTTCCAAACGACATCTAGAGCATGGGGTTTAGGATTAAACTACCCAAATCTTGATCGAACTTCAAAAGCCATAAACTTCTAAAAAGCACTCCCCAACCAAAACAAACGGGAGACAACTAATCCAACCGAATACCTTTGCCCTTATCCAAGCCCGAGCCTAAAAAGGTAAACAACGAGAGGGTAACCTAACGCTTAGTGAATGCAATAATTATATATATATATATATATATATATATATATATATATATATATATATATATATATATATATATATATATATATATATATATATATATATATATATATGTATAATCTATTCACCTGCAAACACTTACACAATACCGTATACGAGCTAGCAATTTAGCAACTATGCAATCACAATGCAAAACTAGATATCCGCAATCTCAATGAACTAGCATTACCAAAAGCATATAGTATACAACTTGATACGCTAAACAAACTATCACACATAAACATGGTTAACCATAACGCACACAAGGGAACGGTACTCGCACAATGACCGTTGGTACTCGCACAATGACCGTTAGCATAACTTATCCCCTCGGTGGACGTCCGCACTTACCGAACCACCCTTCACGCACATGTGGTCTCCATCGCACAAAAGAGTAGTGAATCCACATGCCCGGATAACACTATAGTGAATCCACATGCCCGGATAGCACTAACCACAAGCCCGCAAGCAAATACACTATATACGCAAATATATAATTATTCCACTCACCTTAACGCCTTCGGTGAACGAGAGATCAAGCTTGCGACCTTTAATAAAACGTACCTAATACATTACGCATATAATCAATCACACAATCAAGTTGGCCAACCAACTCACTCATCATCTTAGCAACATTTTGACCCATAGTGCAAATCTTGACCCATTTGCACTCTTAACCCCAAATTAGGTCAACTTCGCCAAAAAAAACTAACAATAGCCCAAAATGGTCTTAACCCACTTAATAGCGCAAGGTTATCGCATCCACACGCTCATTTTACAACTTAGGTCACCCAAGACTCATTTGACCCATTTCAAGGTTAACACACCCATTTGGGTCACCCACAACCCAAATAATACCCATATACTAAATCACAAGGTGTGCTAGTAATTACTAACCAATTTAAGACTCGAAAACACATTTATCATTTCAAAACCCTAGGTTAGTCATCCTTTGGGTCCTCAAGTCCCAAACCCAAACTCACCCAAAACCCCCAATTCACTAACAAAAGGGTTATATGTTCATCACTAACCCAAACCCTAACCCTTATCACTAATTAAATAGAGGAATTAGGTTTAGAACTCACCACCACAATCACAACGTAGCTAGGGAGTAGATGAACAACTTTAAAACACGCACTTTGACTCGAAACAACCTTCTTCCTCCTCGATTTGAGCTTTCTCTCACAAGGAAACTCTCTCTCTCTCTCTCTCTCTAAACTTGAAGTGGATGAAGATAAGGTAGGTAAAAGTGAAGTAAAGGCACCCACCAACTGACCCTTGGAGCCTTAAAGTCGTTCTCTAAGTGAAATTACCCATTTACCCCTTTTAAAAATCAAAAAGGAGACAGCTGGCCCGCCAGACCATTTGGACGGCGTCCAATGGTCTGGACGGCGTCCAGCCCTTCACATTGGGAAGACGTCCCGATCAACTGGGGAAAAAGGATCTTACAACTCTCCCCCACTTGAACCGGATTGCGTCCTCGCAATCCAAGCTGCATGACAAGCATGTAGATACACCAAAACAAACTTTTCAGATTCCTACGTGAACTCGGAACCCTTACTACGTCGCCATTGAACTTTCAAAGTTCTCACCGCTTTATTTCTCAACATTTTCACTTTCTCATCAAGAATGGCCATTGGTTCCTCGACATACTCTAACTTGTTGTTCAAGGAAATCTCATCCAATAGTACCCACGCCGTGTCATCCGTAAGACACTTACGGAGATGGGAAACATGGAATGTGTTATGAATCCCCGCAAGCTCCTCAGGTAACTCGAGTCTATACACGACCTCACCAACACGATCCAATATCTTAAAAGGGACAATAAATCGTGGAGCTAACTTTCCCCTCTTTCGGAACCGAATAACACCTTTTCATGGCGAAACTTTAAGCATCACCATGTCACCTTCTTGAAATTCAATCGGTTGCCTTCGTTTGTCGGCATACGACTTTTGTCTATCCTGGGTCTTTTTCAAATGATCCCGAATCATATCAATCTTACTATTCGTCTCTAAAACCAAATCGGTACTCCCGATTTCTTTTTGACCCACTTCACCCCAACAAATCGGGGTTCGGCACCTCCGTCCATAAAGCATTTTGTAAGGTGGCATCAGGGGATACTAGTATGATAACTATTATTGTACAAGAATTCCACCAAAGGCAAGTGCTCGTCCCAACTACCCCCGAAATCAATAATACACGCCCGTAACATATCCTCCAACGTTTGGTTCGTACGTTCTATTTGACCGTCCGTTTGAGGATGGTACGCCGTGCTCAACCTCAATTGTGTGCCCATATCTTCATGGAACTTTTCCCAAAACCGAGATGTGAAACGAGTATCCCTATCCGAAATAATAGATATAGGAACCCCGTGTCTCGATATCACCTCTTTGATGAACAACTTAGCCAATGTCTTTGACGAGATCGCTTCCCGAATGGGAAGAAACAAAGCACTCTTCATCAAACGATCAACTATCACCCAAATCGTATCAAATTAGGTTCTCGCAGTCTTTGGTAACTTCGTAATGAAATCCATGGTAATGTGCTCCCAGTTTCATTTCGGAATTTCTAACGGTTGTAACATACCATACGGCTTTTGGTGCTCAGCCTTAACTTGCAAACACGTGACGCATTGCTCAACATACTTAACAACATCACGTTTCATGCTCGGCCACCAATACTCTTTCTTTAAATCATAATACATCTTTGTCGCGCCCTGATGAATGGAATACTTTGACTTATGTGCTTCGTCAAGTAGCACTTGTTGGTAATCTCCCATTCTAGGCACCCACACTCGTCCTTGGAAGGAAAACAAACCATGCGGGCCTAAGGTAATAAACTCCGTTTGGCCCACAATTTGCTCCTCATGCTTATTTTTAACAAAAGCTTCAATTTGTATCTCACCGAGCTTTACAAGAAAATAGTTAGTATTAATCATGTGTAACGATCCTACTCGTATCGCCGGATGTTGACTCTTCTAACTTAACGCATCCGCGACAACATTCGCCTTACCCGGATGATAAAGTATTTCACAATCATAATCTTTCACTTCATCCATCCATCTACGTTGACGATAATTCAAATCTCGTTGGTCAAAAAGATGCTTCAAACTTTTATGATCCAAATAAATCGTACACTTGACACCGTACAAGTAATGGCGCCAAATTTTCAACGCATGAACAACCGCCGCCAACTCAAGATCATGAGTCGGATATCTCGTTTCGTGCTCCTTTAATTGTCCAGAGGCGTAAGTGATGACTTTACCCCTTTGCATCAGAACACACCCGAGCCCATTTAGAGACGCATCACAATAAACCGTCATGTCCTCTACACCTTCCGGCAACACTAACACCGGAGCATGACACAACTTCTCCTTTAACAATTGGAAAGCGATCTCTTGTTCATTTTCCCAATTAAACCTAGCGTTCTTCCTCATCAATTTCGTCAATGGAGAAGCAATCTTAGAAAAATCTTGGATAAACCGACGATAATAACCGGCCAATCCGAGAAAACTTCGAATTTCCGTAGGCGTATTCGTTCGTCCCCAACTATTCACCGTCTCTATCTTTTTCGGATCCACTTGAATCCCTTCCTTGTTCACAATATGGCCAAGGAATTGAACTTCCCTTAGCCAAAATTCGCATTTGGAGAATTTTGCATACAACTTCTCCTTACGCAACGTCTTCAACACTTCACACAAATGTCGTTCATGTTCTTTCATACTTTTCGAATAGACAAGTATGTCGTCAATGAACACAATTACCGACTTGTCCAACATAGGTTGGCAAACTCGGTTCATAAGATCCATGAATGCCGCCGGTGCATTCGTAAGACCAAAAGGCATAAATACAAACTCAAAATGCCCATAACGCCTTCGAAATGCCGTTTTCTCAATGTCTTCCTCACGAACCCGCATTTGGTGATAGCCGGACCGTAAGTTAATTTTAGAAAAATACGTCGCCCCCTGGAGTTGGTCAAATAAATCATCAATCTTAGGCAACGGATAACGATTCTTGATCGTCACCTTGTTCAACTCCCGATAATCGATGCACATCCGCATACTACCATCCTTCTTCTTCACAAATAAAACCAGAACACCCCATGGCGAAGTACTCGGTCGAATAAATCCCTTCTCAAGTAACTCTTGGGTTTGATTTAATAATTCAATCATTTCGGTCGGCGCTAAACGATAAAGAGTTTTATCAATGGGAGTAGCCCCCGGAACCAACTCAATGCGAAATTCAACTTGTCTTTCCGCCGGAACACCCGGTAATTCATCCGGGAAAACGTCTTCAAATTCACTAACCACCGGAATTTCACGAATGGACGGTGGCTCTTCGCGAGTATCAACTACGTGGGCAAGAAAAGCCATACCACCACTACTAAGAAAACGACGTGCCCGTGCAATAGTGCATAATGGCACAAGTCTTCTCTGTCGCTCGCCGTGAATAATTAACTCTCCCCCACTTGGGGTCTTCACACGAATAGATTTTTCATGGCATGCAATATCGGATCTATAACGATCGAGCCAATCCATACCAACGACAATATCGAATTCACCCAATGTCATCGGGATAAGATCAATTTTAAACGTTTCGGTGCCAAACACAATATCACAATCATTACAAACGTCAACCCCTAGCACCGTCTTACCATCCGCTATTTCAACTTCTACCGGATGACTTAACTTAGCTAACAGTTTATCAAGCTTAGACACAAAACGCGGAGACACAAACGACAAGTTTGCACCGCTATCAAATAGGATTCTTGCCGGATTAGAGTTAACCATGAAAGTACCTGAGACAACTTCGTTGGATCGTTTGGCCTCCTCATTGGTCATCAAATAATTTCGTCCCCTCACCGTTCCCGCCACCTTCTCTAGCCTTTTAATTTGATCAGTACGCAAATCAGGACACTCCGACTTCCGGTGTCCTTCTTTATTACAGTTAAAGCAAGTGATTTTGGTTGTCGCCGGGTTCGTGAATCACGGGATAGATGTCTGTATTGCCCACAATTATAACACCGAGGGTTAAATTCTTTAAAACCACCCTTCTTCACACTATTAACGCTCTTGGAACCCTTCTTGTTCTTCTTGCTTGAAAAATTTGAATGGATTGAACCTTCAAACTTTCTTTTAGAAAAAGAGAAATCACTTTTCTTTGGAACTTCCGGTTCAAAACCCCGAGCCAACTCGTATAACTCTTCAAAAGACTTAGCCATTCCCCGGCTAATCTTATGTTTCAACTCATCGTTCAGAGTACGATAAAAATCTAGCATCAACATTCGGTCATCACCCACATATTCCGGACAAAAATGAGTCTTGGACAAGTAGGTAGACTTGAGAGTAACCAAGTCCATTAAACCTTGTCGCAATTCGCGTAACTCATCTCGGATTTGATTAAGGTCGGATGGAGTTCGATATTCACCGAAAAACTCTTTCTTAAACTCCTCCCATGTCAAGCTCATACATTGTTCTTCCCCATATAATTGAATCTTATCATCCCACCACATCTTCGCCTCTTCGCGCAACATGCTAGAACCGTACCTCTTTTTCTTCTCGGGAGGACATTCCGCGATACGGAAGGCCCCCTCGATGTCAGAGATCCAACATGTACTTTTCACCAGGTCCCTCACTTCATTAAACATAGGAGGTTGGGCATCTATGAAATTTTTGTAATGGAAGTCCCGCCTTCCATACCCACCGTTACCATCACCTCCTTCACCGCGAGGATAAATATTTCTAGCATCAAGTGCCTCTTCGATTGCGGCCTTCATTCATTCATTAATTAAATCGGTCACTTGCTCATCGACCGAATCTTGGAAGACCTTTCGGACGTCCGCTAGAAACTCCGCTTTTTGTTTCTTAAAGATGGCCTCAACTTTGGCCGTAAACTCGGAATCCTCACTCGTACTTCTGTCATTGGTGTCGTGCCCGTTTCTCATCTTCATACTATAAAACAGAAATAGATTAAATAACGATACAAGGACAAGCCACAATATATACACATATACGCCTCACCGCCCCATCTTGCTCAACAATCGTCGTACATCGCTTGTTTGACGCGATTTGAACCCGTAACAATGGTAGTTAATCATTGTTACGCGAGCATGTCACATTAACTTTCTAGTACAATGTCTATCTCGCTTGATGATTGCATAACACAACACAAAACAATTAGTGCAAGGTTAGTTCACATAAACCTACGCACTAACCCATCCAGGTCCGACCCGTCTCCTACAAGTCCCGCAATAAACGCATACACAATAAAGTCTAAGTCTAGGTACCTATCTCAAGTCGCCTAAATCCCTTAGACCAGGCTCTGATACCACTTATAACAACCCAACCCTCGTTATACCAAAATACGACCCCCAAAAAAAATTTCTGGATTAGTTAATCTGGACGGCATCCAGGATTCTGGACGGCGTCCAGTACTGAAGGCCTGGACGGCGTCCAGCCTTTTGGGACGGCGTCCCAATGATCTACCAGGGACTGATCCCCGGGTCCAACTTACATGAGCGGAAAACCCGCTTCCCGACACTTTTATTCGAAACCACGTTTACAACATGTCGATATATATAAAACTAAAGAAATTTCATGACGAAAAACAAGTTTTACAATACCGGGCCCACAACGGCCCGTCTTACGAATTTCGTTCAAAATTACAAGTTTCGACCAAAGAGTTTAACTTCCAAACGACATCTAGAGCATGGGGTTTGGGATTAAACTACCCAAATCTTGATCGAACTTCAAAAGCCATAAACTTCCAAAAAGTGCTCCCCAACCAAAACAAACGGGAGACCACTAACCACAAGCCCGCAAGCAAATACACTATATACGCAAATATATAATTATTCCACTCACCTTAACGCCTTCGGTGAACGAGAGATCAAGCTTGCGACCTTCAATAAAACGTACCTAATACATTATGCATATAATCAATTACACAATCAAGTTGGCCAACCAACCCACTCATCATCTTAGTAACATTTTGACCCATAGTGCAAATCTTGACCCATTTGCACTCTTAACCCCAAATTAGGTCAACTTCGCCAAAAAAAACTAACACTAGCCCAAAATGGTCTTAACCCACTTAATAGCACAAGGTTATCTCATCCACACGCTCATTTTACAACTTAGGTCACCCAAGACTCATTTGACCCATTTCAAGGTTAACACACCCATTTGGGTCACCCACAACCCAAATAACACCCATATACTAAATCACAAGGTGTGCTAGTAATTACTAACCAATTTAAGACTCGAAAACACATTTATCATTTCAAAACCCTAGGTTAGTCATCCTTTGGGTCCTCAAGTCCCAAACTCACCCAAAACCCCCAATTCACTAATAAAAGGGTTCTATGTTCATCACTAACCCAAACCCTAACACTTATCACTAATTAAATAGAGGAATTAGGTTTAGAACTTACCACCATAATCACGACGTAGCTAGGGAGTAGATGAATAACTTTAAAACACGCACTTTGACCCGAAACAACCTTCTTCCTCCTCGATTTGAGCTTTCTCTCACAAGGAAACTCTCTCTCTCTCTCTCTCTCTCTAAACTTGAAGCGGGTGAAGATAAGGTAGGTAAAAGTGAAGTAAAAGCACCCACCAACTGACCCTTGGAGCCTTAAAGTCGTTCTCTAAGTGAAATTACCCATTTACCACTTTTAAAAATCAAAAAGGAGACAACTGACCCGCCAGACCATTTGGATGGCGTCCAATGGTCTGGACGGCGTCCAGCCCTTCACATTGGGATGGCGTCCCATCATTCTGGACGGTGTCCCGATCAACTGGGGAAACAGGATCTTACAGACCCAGGTGAACGGTCAGACCGAGGGGAATGGGTGTGTTGACTCACATGAGTTGAATAATGGTGTTAATGAAGCTACAAACTCATGAAGAATTTAGGTTCGTACAAGGTCAACTCCCACTTATTCTTTGAAATTCAAATTTTGAATTAATTAAAGGTCAAACGGTTGTTTCTTCTAATTTTGGGACAAGCATGGGGGAGTCTAACGTTAAACATAACACCGTTGAAGAGTTAAGGTAGCTTTGGATAAAGTGAAAGGAAATGGTACATTGGGCAAAGGTTCTTTATTTTCAACCCCTCCTAGATCTGCTTATGTTCAAAATTCACCCCTTAATCTTTTTTTAAGAACTAAATCTGGAAACTCTTTTCATAAGTCAAATGGTTCGACCCAAGCTTTGTTGAGCCTAATAAATGCAGTTGGGCTTGACCAGTGCAATGCTGATAACTCTTTTGAGGAAGATCATGAAGCACATCAGTGTGTAGACTTGGAATGTAGAGCTTCTTGTGACTTTCTTAGAAAGAATTTTCAAAAAGCCAAGGAGAACAATAAGAAGAATTTTCAGTGTGAAAATGCCTCTACTCATAGAAGCCCTGCAAAAAAGTCAGAAAAAGAAAAAACACAAGATGAATGAGATTCAAGAGGAAGTTTCTTTGGAAGATGAATTGCAAAAGGCAGCTCTCAATAATGACTACCCTGAGGTGTTATCTCAATGACCTCGTAAACCCGTGAAATGCAAAGGTAAAATTCTAAACCCAAAAAAGAATATTAAGGAAGTTGATATATTTGGAGATTTCGTTAAAGGTATGTATGGTAGTGGGGACACTGCACACAAAAGTTAGATATGCGAATAGCCACTTGAAATACTAGGGGACTTGGTAGCAAAAGTAGAGGTAACATGGTAGGAAATTGCATTTTAAGGTTCCAAATTGAATTTATAGCAATCCAAGAAACAAAAGTGAAAGATGTACCTATAAGAGTATTCAAAGAAATTTGGAAAGGCGTAGTTTTTAATGGTGTACAAGTTGAAGCTTCAGGTACATCGGGTGGGTTGGTTTCTTGTTGGGGGGGGGACGATTGTTTTGAGTTATTGGGTCATTGGCAACATCGTAATTGGATTGCTACTTATTTGAAGTATATTCCATCTAATGTAGAGGTGTTAATCTTTCATGTATACGCACCTCGAAGTCAATCAGAAAAGAAAGATATTGTAACAGCCCAGATTTTCTACAGAGAAGGAACGTCGTACCTTTATGAGGAACGACGTTCCAAAAGCAGGAACGATGTTTCAAAAGCAGGAACGACGTTCCAAAAGATGGAACGACGTCCCAGAATCAATGAACGACGTTGTATAACAAAGAAAAGTGTAAAAATTTGAATAGAACATGTTTGGAGCAGTTTGGGGACGACGTCCCTATATGTGGAACGACATTCCTGAATGTTTGGTGGAATGACGTTCCTTATCCTGGAACGACGTTCCTGTTGCCATATTGATGTTTTAAAACCCATTTTTAGGGCTTTATATGAGGGGCATTTCGGTCTTTTCACATGGGTGTTGGGTTTGAGGCCACAAAACTGGTCCAACCCCATCCTTATCTTCATTTTCACCTTCTTCACACATTACCACTTAGATATATATATACATATATATATATATATATATATATATATATATATATATATATATATATATATATATATATATATATATATATATATATATATATATATATATATATATATATATATATATATATAGAGAGAGAGAGAGAGAGAGAAAGCTTGAAAGCTTGAAGAAGGAGCTTGATTCTCAATAAAGTTCAATCATTAAAGTTGTTCATCTCGTTTCTAGCTACATTTTGGTAGTGGTGGTAAGTCCTAAATCCGAATTTCATATAATTTGATGTTAGGGTTTGAACATGCATGTTCTTAAGAAAACCCATCTAGCTCACAAATGGGTGTTTGAAGCTAGTTGTGGGTGTTGCTGACCCTTGTTGGTGGGTTTTGGGTTGGAAAACGTTTTGACCATGTTAGGGCTTGTAATTTGGATATAATCACTAGGATTAGTGATTATGTTGGTGTTGGAACCTGTTAGTCCCAAATCTAGCTGAGGTCGATCGGTTTTGTTAGTGTAAGTGGGTTTAGTTGTTAAGAACAAGTAGTATGATGATAAGGTTGAGAGAGAGAGAGAGACTTGCAAGTAATGAAATGTGTTATAACTCAACTAGTTGTAAAGTGGGTGGGAGGTTGCTTTATATATACTAGCAACCTCCTATAGTTACAAGGGTGGTAAAATACATTTACCATGGTAAATCTAACTAATACAATTAATAAGTAAACTACCTATTACATTAGTAAGACTAAAACCACATGCCGCATATGATAGACAATATTCATTGTCAACAGAACCCAAATGGGGGACTTTAGAAGCATGATTTTCAAATGGGTCAAAATTTAGATTTCTAACTTGACTTTTGGGGAAGACAAGTGACTAGCACTTGTGTTTTGGTCTAGTTGGCTTTATAGGACCATTTTCACTAGTCTTGGTGATTATTGGTTAGTTTGGGCACGGGTTGTGCTTGGAAGTGCAATTGGGTCATAATTACACTAAGTGTCAATTTGGGTTGGTTTGTAATCCACCCTAATTGTATTGTTTGTTTATGTGATAAATGGAATAGGTACTTTCCATTGCGGGATTGCAGATTTGGTTTACATTCATCAAGGCGACAAGGTGAGTGTAAATATATTATATGCATATGTATGCATAGGATGGGTGTAACGACCCGTCAAAATCGCTATTAATGCAGCCATTAACCAACGGTCCCACAACAATGGTTACACCCTCTATATGAGACGTTTTGACCAAAACTTTCATTCATTACAATAAAGTTCTTGAAAATAGAAAGTTGACATATGTAACAAGCTTCTAAGAATAGAAAGCGACATAAATAGTACGTGACTCAACCGTCAATCGTAAACCAAATACAGAAGTACAGTTTTAATTTATTGAATGCAAGAAATAGATTTAAAAGCTGCAACACCAAACAAGAAGACCTCTAGCACAGCGAAAGTAACTGCTAAGTACCTAAGAATATGTAACGACCCGGATTTTTCCGCTAATATATAGAAGATTAATATTTACATAATTAATGTTTCCAACATGTTAAGCGATCAAACTCATTAAGATTTGGTTATTTGACTCATTAAGATTTGGTTATTTGAAATGAATTTTATACAAATGTTTGGCCACCCAGTTTGTCTGACGATTCACGAACGTGATAACTCGAAATAATTATATAATGATGTATATATGGATATATATATACTTATGATTTGATAAAATGATATTTAAGTATCTCATTACATATAATAACAATTGGTTATATACATAAAATGAGATTACTAACTTAAAGACTTCAAGATTATATACATATATATATATATAACGATTAATGTTGTAATAACTTCTAAATTAAAATGTATGTATATTTATTGTATTAATATGTATTAATACACTTTTGAAGGACTTAAACATATATACTAACATACTTATACTCAACAAAGATAGCTATACTCATAATCTCATTCAATTCCATCAAGAATTCTATTCGTATTCATTCGGTATTTATACCCGTATCATACCCAGCTTTCATACTTAAATACTATGAGTATATACCAATATGAAATACCAATTATAGCCTCCTTAGCAGCCTTATGAGTCACAATACAAGGATAAACATGATGGAGACTTGTGGGAACCAACATTTAACTTCTAGTTTGCATTATTATGCTATATTCCAAATTTTGATAAAGTCTCTTAACCATATGCATGAACCACGACTTTTAACACTCTTTTTACTCATTCATATCAGCTATTTAACTTACCTTCACTCTCATAATACTCACACACAAGAACTCCAAGTATTCTCTCCATTTCTTACTCTTTAAACACTCTTTAAACACACATACTTCAAGTACTAGAAAATCTTCATTCACTTTGATCATAAACTAGCTTCAAGAACACTTTGTTAACTCATCTACTCCTCTTTATTAAGGTAAGAATCATATATAAGCTTTGGTTCAATTCATATACTTATAACTATCTTAATTCAAGATAGAAATCTTATTCGAACTTTTGTTCATTCTATGATTCTACTCCAAGGATTACAAGCCATCAAGGATATCTTTGATCACAAGATTATCATCTTATTTTCTCAGCAACTTTGTTCATTTAATTTGAGGTAGTCACCTTATTCATAATCTTTTTCGATTCATATCCATATAGCTATCTTATTATGAGTTTATAACTTACAACAACAAGAACATAGTTTAGATTAATTCTAAACTTGTTCACAAACAAATTTAATCCTTCTAACTTGACTTTTAAAATACTTCAACACATGTATTATGACAGTATGTCAAGCTAACATAAGGATATAAAACTTGTAAATGAAATGTCCCGTTCATATTGATTATAAATGTTCCATATTAATTGATTTCGTTGCGAGATTTTGACCTCTATATGAGACGTTTTTCAAAGACTGCATTCATTTTTAAAACAACCATAACCTTTATTTTATCAATAAAGGTTTTAAAAGCATTAGGTGATTATCAAATAATGATAATCTAAAATATACTGTTTACACATGACCATTACATAATGGTTTACAATAGAAATATATTACATCGACATATGTTTCTTGAATGCAGTTTTTACACAATATCATACAAACATGGACTCCAAATCTTGTCCTTATTTTAGTATGCAACTGCGGAAGCTCTTAGTATTCACCTGAGAATAAACATGCTTTAAACGTCAACAAAAATGTTGGTGAGTTATAGGTTTAACCTATATATATCAAATCGTAACAATAGACCACAAGATTTCATATTTCAATACACATCCCATACATAGGGATAAAAATCATTCATATGGTGAACACCTGGTAACCGACATTAACAAGATGCATATATAAGAATATCCCCATCATTCCGGGACACCCTTCGAATATGATATAAATTTCGAAGTACTAAAGCATCCAGTACTTTGGATGGGGTTTGTTAGGCCCAATAGATCTATCTTTAGGATTCGCGTCAATTAAGGTGTCTGTTCCCTAATTCTTAGATTACCAGACTTAATAAAAAGGGGCATATTCGATTTCGATAATTCAACCATAGAATGTAGTTTCACGTACTTGTCTCGATTTTGTAAATCATTTATAAAACTCGCATGTATTCTCATCCCAAAAATATTAGATTTTAAAAGTGGGACTATAACTCACTTTCACAGATATTTCCTTTCTCGGAAATAAGACTTGGCCACGGATCGATTCACGAACCTATACAAATATGTACATATATATCAAAGTATGATCAAAATATAATTACAACCATTTTTATTATGTTTTAAAGATTTGAGTGTATTAAGTCAGTTGTCCTCGTTAATAACCTACAACTAGTTGTCCACAGTTAGATGTACAGAAATAAATCGATATATATTATCTTGAATCAATCCACGACACAGTGTATACACATCTCAGGCTAAATCACAACTCAAAGTATATATATTTTTGGAATCAACCTCAACCCTGTATAGCTAACTCCAACATTACTGCATATAGAGTGTCTATGGTTGTTCCAAATAATATATATACATGGGTCGATATGATATGTCAAAACATTTGTATACGTGTCTATGGTATCCCAAGATTACATAATATATTAGAATACATGTATAATACAATATAAGTTAGCTAGGATATGATTTGTATAGATTTGTTAAACATTTCCCGTAGCTAAAAAGATCAAAAATATCCAATATTGTTTTACCTATAACTTCTTCATTTTAAATCCGTTTTGAGTGAATCAAATTGCTATGGTTTCATATTGAACTCTAATTTAAGAATCCAAACAGAAAAAGTATAGGTTTATAGTCGGAAATTTAAGTTACATGTCAATTACTAAAGAGGTAGTCATTTCCGTCGAAAGAATGACATCTTGATGACCATTTTGAAAAACATACTTTCACTTTGATTTTAACCAAGATTTTTAGATATAGTTTCATGTTCATATGAAAAATCATTTTCCCAGAAGAACAACTTTTAAATCAAAGTTTATCATAGTTTTTAATTATCCAAACCAAAACAGCCCCCGGTTTCACTATGACGGCATATATCCTATTTTATGGTGTTCATCGTGTTTCCAGGTTTTAAATCATTAAGTTAGCATATCATATAGATATAGAACATATGTTTAGTTGATTTTAAAAGTCAAGTTAGAAGGATTAACTTTTGTTTGCGAACAAGTTTAGAATTAACTAAACTATGTTCTAGTGATTACAAGTTTAAACCTTCGAATAAGATAGCTTTATATGTATGAATCGAATGATGTTATGAACATAATTACTACCTCAAGTTTTCTAGATAAAACTACTGGAAATGAGAAAAATGGATCTAGCTTCAAAGGATCCTTGGATGGCTTGAAAGTTCTTGAAGCAGAATCATGACACGAAAACAGTTCAAGTAAGATTTTCACTCGAAATAAGATTGTTATAGTTGTAGAAATTGAATCCAAGTTTGAATATGAATATTACATTGAATTAGAAAGATAACCTACTGTAAATAACAAAGGTTCCTTGATCTTAGATGATTACTTGGAATAGATTAGAAAGCTTGGAAGTAGACTTGCAAACTTGGAAGTATTCTTGATTTTTATGAAACTATACTTATGGAATTTATGAAGAACACTTAGAACTTGAAGATGGAACTTGAGAGAGATTAATTAGATGAAGAAAATTGAAGAATGAAAGTGTTTGTAGGTGTTTTTGGTCGTTGGTATATGGATTTGATATAAAGGATATGTAATTTTGTTTTCATGTAAATAAGTCATGAATGATTACTAATATTTTTGTAATTTTATGAGATATTTCATGCTAGTTACCAAATGATGGTTCTCACATGTGTTAGGTGACTCACATGGGCTGGTAAGAGCTGATTATTGGAGTGTATATACCAATAGTACATACATCTAAAAGCTGTGTATTGTACGAGTACGAATACGGGTGCATACGAGTAGAATTGTTGATGAAACTGAACGAGGATGTAATTGTAAGTATTTTTGTTAAGTATAAGTACTTTGATATGTGTCTTGAAGTCTTTCAAAAGTGTAAGAATACATATCAAAACACAACATGTATATACATTCTAATGGAGTCGTTAAGTCTTCGTTAGTCGTTACATGTAAGTGTTGTTTTGAAACCTTTAAGTTAACAATCTCAATTAATGTTGTTAACCCAATGTTTATTATATCAAATGAGATGTTAAATTATTATATTATCATGATATTATGATGTATGAATATCTCTTAATATGATATATACATTAAAATATCATTACAACGATAATCGTTACATATAAGTCTCGTTTCGTAATTCTTGAGTTAGTAGTCTTGTTTTTACATATGTAGTTCATTGTTAACATACTTAATGATATATTTAAATATCATTTTATCATGTTAAATATAGTGTATCAATATCTTAATATGATACATATGTATTTAGTAGATGTTATCATAACGATAATCGTTATATATATCATTTCGAGTTTCTTAACTTAGTAATCTCATTTCTTATGTATATCACACATTGTTAATATACTTAGTGAGATATTTACTCATCATAATCTCATTTCAACCATATATATATGTCTATATATACCACAACATGTAGTTTTTACAAATTTGTAACGTTCGTGAATCGCCGATCAACTTGGGTGATCAATTATCTATATGATACTTATTTCATTTAATCAAGTCTTAACAAGTTTGATTGCTTAACACGTTGGAAAAATTTAGTCATGTAAATATCAATCTCAATTAATATATATAAACATGGAAAATTTCGGGTCACTACAGTACCTACCCGTTAAATAAATTTCGTCCCGAAATTTTAAGCTGTTGAAGGTGTTGACGAATCTTCTGGAAATAGATGCGGGTATTTCTTCTTCATCTGATCTTCATGCTCCCAGGTGAACTCGGGTCCTCTACGAGCATTCCATCAAACCTTAACAATCGGTATCTTGTTTTGCTGAAATCTCTTAACCTCACGATCCATTATTTCGACGGGTTCTTCAATGAATTGAAGTTTTTCATTGATTTGGATTTCGTCCAACGGAATAGTGAGATCTTCTTTAGCAAAACATTTCTTCAAATTTGAGACGTGGAAAGTGTTATGTACAGCCGCGAGTTGTTGAGGTAGCTCCAGTTGGTAAGCTACTGGTCCGACACGATCTATAATCTTGAATGGTCCAATGTACCTTGGATTTAGTTTCCCCCGTTTACCAAATCGAACAACGCCTTTCCAAGGTGAAACCTTAAGCATGACCATTTCTCCAATTTCAAACTCTATATCTTTTCTTTTACTATTCGCGTAGCTCTTTTGTCGACTCTGGGCGGTTTTCAATCATTGTTGAATTTGGATGATTTTCTCGGTAGTTTCTTGTATTATCTCCGGAACCTTAATCTGTCTATCCCCCACTTCATTCCAACAAATCGGAGACCTGCACTTTCTACAATAAAGTGCCTCAAACAGCGCCATCTCAATACTAGAATGATAACTGTTGTTGTAGGAAAATTCTGCTAACGGTAGGTGTCGATCCCAACTGTTTCCGAAATCAGTAACACATGCTCGTAGCATGTCTTCAAGTGTTTATATCGTCCTTTCGCTCTGCCCATTAGTTTGTGGATGATAGGCAGTACTCATGTCTAGACGAGTCCCCAATGCTTGTTGCAACGTCTGCCAGAACCTTGAAACAAATCTACCATCCCTATCAGAGATAATAGAGACAGGTATTCCATGTCTGGAGACAACCTCCTTCAAATACAATCGTGCCAACTTCTCCATTTTGTCATCTTCTCTCATTGGCAGGAAGTGTGCTGACTTGGTGAGATGATCAACTATTACCCAAATAGTATCATAACCACTTGCAGTCCTTGGCAATTTAGTAATGAAATCCATGGTAATGTTTTCCCATTTCCATTCCGGGATTTCAGGTTGTTGTAGTAGACCTGATGGTTTCTGATGTTCAGCTTTGACCTTAGAACACGTCAAACATTCTCCTACATATTTAGCAATATCGGCTTTCATACCCGGCCACCAAAAGTGTTTCTTGAGATCTTTATACATCTTCCCCGCTCCGGGATGTATTGAATATCTGGTTTTATGTGCTTCCTTAAGTACCATTTCTCTCACATCTCCAAACCTTGGTACCCAAATTCTATCAGCCCTATATCGAGTTCCGTCTTCTCGAATATTAAGATGTTTCTCTGATCCTTTGGGTATCTCATTCTTCAACTTTCCTTCTTTTACAACCCCCTGTTGCGCCTCCTTTATTTGAGTAGTAAGGTTAGTACGAATAATTATATTCATAGCTTTTACCCGTATAAGTTCTCTGTCCTTTCTACTCAAAGCATCGGCTACCACATTCGCCTTTCCCAGGTGGTATCGCATCTCAAAATCATAATCATTCAACAGTTCAATCCACCTGCGTTGTCTCATATTCAGTTGCTTCTGATTAAATATATGTTGGAGACTTTTGTGGTCGGTATATATAATACTTTTGACCCCATATAAATAATGCCTCCAAGTCTTTAATGCAAAAACAACAGCACCCAATTCCAAATCGTGAGTCGTATAATTTTGCTCGTGAATCTTCAATTGTCTAGAAGCATAAGCAATCACCTTTGTTCATTTCATTAATACACAACCGAGACCTTGCTTTGATGCGTCACAATAAATCACAAAATCATCATTCCCTTCAGGCAATGACAATATAGGTACCGTAGTTAGCTTTTTCTTCAATAACTGAAACGCCTTCTCTTGTTCATCCTTCCATTCAAATTTCTTCCCTTTATGCGTTAATGCAGTCAAGGGTTTTGCTATTTTGGAGAAATCTTGGATGAATCTTCTGTAGTAACCAGCCAATCCTAAAATTGACGTATATGCTTCGGAGTTTTTGGGGTTTCCCACTTTTCAACGGTTTTGATCTTTGCCGGGTCCACCTGGATACCTTCTTTGTTCACTATGTGACCAAGGAATTGAACTTCTTCCAACCAAAATGCACACTTTGAAAACTTAGCGTACAGTTTTTCTTTCCTCAATACTTCTAGCACTTTTCTCAAATGTTCTTCGTGCTCTTGATCATTCTTTGAGTAAATAAGTATGTCATCGATGAAAACAATGACAAACTTGTCAAGATATGGCCCACACACTCGGTTCATAAGGTCCATGAACACAGCTGGTGCGTTAGTCAATCCAAACGGCATAACCATAAACTCGTAATGACCATAACGCGTCCTAAAAGCAGTTTTTGGAATATCATCCTCCTTTACTTGCATTTGTGATATCCAGAACATAAATCAATTTTCGAATAAACCGACGAGCCTTGTAGTTGATTAAATAAGTCGTCAATTCTCGGAAGTGGATAACAGTTTTTGATGGTAAGTTTATTCAACTCTCTGTAGTCAATACACAACCTAAATGTACCATCATTCTTCTTGACAAACAAAACAGGAGCTCCCCATGGTGATGTGCTTGGTCGAATGAAACCACGTTCTAATAGTTCTTGCAGTTGGATTTGCAGTTCTTTCATCTTACTGGGTGCGAGTCTGTAAGGAGCACGAGCTATTGGTGCAGCTCCTGGTTCAAGATCTATTTGAAATTCAACAGATCGATGGGGAGGTAGTCCCGATAATTCTTTCGGAAATACTGATAATGCTAAAAACGAACATATATTTCATAGCATTATTCCTCAAGAAAGACAAGCTTTTAGTTGCAATTGTTCTATTTACAAGTGATATTCGTTTAAATAATAAAAGGTGAAGACAAAAGACAGATTCGACGAATTGAAGACGCAAACGACCAAAAAGCTCAAAAGTACAAAAGACAATCAAAAAGGTTCCAATTATTGATAAGAAACGTCTCGAAATTACAAGAGTACAAGATTCAAAACGCAAAGTACAAAATATAAAATTGTACGCAAGGACGTTTGAAAATCCGGAACCGGGACCAGAGTCAACTCTTAACGCTCGACGCAACGGACTAAAAATTACAAGTTAACTATGTATATAAATATAATATAATATATAATTAATTATATTAATTATATATATATTATATATATATATTATAAACCGTCGGTAAACAAAGAGCTAAACTCCTCTGAGCTGTAAAAGTAACCTCCGCGACTCGCGGAGTTTGAAGGCAAAATTCACCGCGAGTCGCGGAGCCCCAAATTTCGAAAATCCCTATAAAGCCAACCGAATTCTGATCAAAATTCATAATCTTTTTCTTCCCTTAACATACGTAAACGATATATATATATATATATAATTTATATTTTAATTTTAATTATAATTCTAATAATAAGGGTATGTTAGCGAATATTGTAAGGGTGTAAGTCGAAATTCTGTCCGTGTAACGCTACGCTATTTTTAATCATTGTAAGTTATGTTCAACCTTTTTATATTAATGTCTCGTAGCTAAGTTATTATTATGCTTATTTAAAACGAAGTAATCATGATGTTGGGCTAATTACTAAAATTGGGTAATTGGGCTTTGTACCATAATTGGGGTTTGGACAAAAGAACGACACTTGTGGAAATTAGACTATGAGCTATTAATGGGCTTTATATTTGTTTAACTAAATGATAGTTTGTTAATGTTAATATAAAGATTTACAATTGGGCGTCCCTATAAATTACCATATACACTCGATCGGACACGATGGGCGGGGTATTTATATGTACGAATAATCGTTCATTTAACCGGACACGGGAATGGATTAATAGCCACTAGAATAATTAAAACAGGGGTGAAATTACATTCAAGGGTAATTGGTGTAATTGTTAACAAAGTAGTAAAACCTTGGTTTACACGCAGTCGATAACCTGGTGTATTCATTAAACAAAGTATTAAAACCTTGTTACAATTCGAATCCCCAATTAGTTGGAATATTTAACTTCGGGTATAATAATAATTTGACGAGGACACTCGCACTTTATATTTATGACTGATGGACTGTTATGGACAAAAACCAGACGGACATATTAAATAATCCAGGACAAAGGACAATTAACCCATGGGCATAAAACTAAAATCAACACGTCAAACATCATGATTACGGAAGTTTAAATAAGCATAATTCTTTTATTTCATATTTAATTTCCATTATTTTATATTTAATTGCACTTCTAATTATTGCACTTTTATTTATTGTTATTTAATCGCACTTTTAATTATCGTACTTTTTAATTATCGCAATTTTATTTTATCGCACTTTTATTATTCGAAATTTCATTATCGTTATTTACTTTACGCTTTAAATTAAGTCTTTTATTTATTTAATATTTTACATTAGGTTTTAACTGCGACTAAAGTTTTAAAATCGACAAACCGGCCATTAAACGGTAAAAACCCCCCTTTATAATAATAATATTACTTTTATATATGTTTGTATTTTTATAAAAGTAAACTAATATAGCGTTGAGCTTTGTTTAAAGATTTCCCTGTGGAACGAACCGGACTTACTAAAAACTACACTACTGTACGATTAGGTACACTGCCTATAAGTGTTGTAGCAAGGTTTAAGTATATCCATTCTATAAATAAATAAATATCTTGTGTAAAATTGTATCGTATTTAATAGTGTTTTCTGCTAAAATTAATAGTATTTTATACCCCTCTGCTTTGACATCAAGCATTTTTGGCGCCGCTGCCGGGGAACTATCTTAAAAGCCGGAAGCACAACGCTAATATAAAAAAAAAAAAGATTTTTAGCTTACTTCTATTAAAAATTCGTTTTTGTAAAAATACATTTTAATTATTCAAAAATATAAAAAGAAAAACAAAAATATAAGTATTTTTAAGATTTTGTTAAATATTTAAGTTTTATAAGTTTCTTTATCTTTATTTTAGTTTATAATAATATAAATTTTATTAAATATCTTTTATTTATAGAAAAAACAGAAAACAGAAAATAAAAAAAATAAATAAAGAAAAAACGCGTCGAATTTAAAGCTGTCATCTGAAATTTGAAACCCCGCGACTCGCGGGGTTTGAAGCATTAAATACCGCGACTCGCGGAGGGTACCTGACACACGGACAGAAGCCCTAATTCAGCATTTATTACGGATTATTAATTATTATTATTATTATTATTATTATTAACCCTAATTATTATTAATATTATAATTAAGTTTTATTTTAATTTATATTTTAGTTTATTAAGTTTTATTAAAATGTAAAATTAATAGTTTAATAAAATAAATAATATAAAAATAATATTTTTATAAAAATTGTACTTTTTACAACTTTTTGTATATTTTTATATTTTGTCCCTTTTTAATCGTTGTAGCATAACTTTTGTATTTTTAGCTCATATTTAATTTTAAACTTAGTTTTTGCTATAGTTATTTTTACTCCTAGATTTTTAGGCTTTGCCGTAGAATTCCTTAAGTGCTTTTTCTTTAGACTAAGATTTAGGTGATTTAGAATTTTGCGACGCCTTTTTAAGTTTTAGTTTCTTTTTAAGATATTTCCATTTGGAATTTAGTTTTTCCTGTAAGCTTTAATATTTTTAGACACCTTTTACTATGTATCAATTATCATTCCAATTAGTAATTTCAATTTGCGATTATAATTTTAAGTTAGTTGTAGTAATAAGATTAGGTTAGTTAAGTATTTTTAAGTTTTTATAAGTTTCTTTTATTTTTCCGTCACCTTTTATTTTTCAACCATTTTTCTTTTTCAACCTTTTGCGACAAACTCTTTTTCTTTCTTATTTCTCGCTATTCTAGTTTTAAGACATAGATTTTTATTCTACTTCTTATCTAAATTTCTTAAAATTACGAAAATTTATTTTAAGTGGTTAAATTGATAGACATCAAAATTTTCTGGTTCGTAGTAATAGTTGGATTTGTACGTGGACCGGGTTATTGGAGCCAAACAGTCCTCAATTATATTGAGACCAAACGAATCCTGCCCCTTTGCTGCATCTTTTGGCTATTCGAAACGTGGGCAAAATCAGAAAAGTCTATTGATTGGATAACTTATTATAATTTTTCTTTCCTTTTAAAAACTAATAGGATATTCAGTGAATGCACCGAGCAAGACGTTCATCACCTTTTGTACGTTCACCACCTGTAACTAGATCAAGACATTTAGCAAATATAACCGCCGTTGATTTTTATTTAGAATCGTCATCCAGTCAACCAAGTACTTCAGTTCAAATTTCCGATAATCCATTTTTTGAACCCGACCTCACAATTGAGAATCCGGAAAATATTCAGGAACGGTTCATAGATCCTGAACCATTAAACTTTCCTCCGGAGCCACCAATCATTCAAACAGAGATTGTTGAGGAACGAACCATTAAATCAAAATCATCTAGTGATACCGATTCAACAAATTCAATTATGGAGAATCTGGAACCTTTAAGTATGGAAGACCGAATGAGAGCTAAACGCACTGGCCAAGGTCACGCAATTACTCATCCAGACATTAATGCGCCAGATTATGAAATCAAAGGACAAATTCTACACATGGTGACTAATCAATGCCAATTTAGTGGTACGCCGAAGGAAGATCCAAATGAACATCTACGTACCTTTAATAGGATCTGCACACTATTTAAAATCCGAGAAGTGGAGGATGAACAGATATATCTCATGTTATTTCCCTGGACTTTAAAGGGAGAAGCCAAAGATTGGTTGGAATCGTTACCTGAAGGGGCGATCGATACATGGGACGTTTTAGTTGACAAATTTCTTAAACAATTCTTTCCTGCATCTAAAGCCGTAAGACTTCAAGCAGAAATTGTTACGTTTACACAGAAACCAAATGAAACTCTATATGAGGCGTGGACAAGATATGGAAAGTTGTTAAGAGGATGTCCGCAACATGGTTTAGACACCTGTCAAATAGTACAAATATTCTACCAAGGATGCGACATCACTACAAGAAAAGACATAGATATAGCAGCTGGTGGTTCTATTATGAAGAAAACCGAAACTGATGCTTACAAAATTATTGATAATACTGCTTCCCACTCACATGAGTGGCACCAAGAAAAAGACATCATTAGATCATCTAAAGCAGCTAGAGCCGATTCTAGCCATGACTTAGATTCCATTTCCGCAAAGATAGATGCTGTGGAGAGACGAATGGAAAAGATGACTAAGGATATTCACTCAATACGAATTAGTTGTGAGCAGTGTGGAGGACCACATTTGACAAAAGATTGTCTCAGTATTGAATTAACAATGGAACAAAGAGAGAATATTTCATACATAAACCAAAGGCCTGGAAATAATTATCAGAATAATTATCAACCGCCAAGACCGATTTACAATCAAAACCAGAATTATAACCGAAATATTCCATACAACAACCAACAAGGTCCTAGCAATCAACAAATATCCAATAATACTTATAATCAGCAAAGACCGAATTTTCAAAACAAACCACCACAACAAACCGATGATAAAAAGCCGAATTTAGAAGATATGATGACGAAGCTAGTTGAAACTCAAACGCAGTTTTTCACATCTCAAAAACAAACTAATGAACAAAATGCTCAAGCATTTAGAAATCAACAAGCTTCTATTCAAAATCTGGAACAAGAAGTGAGTAACCTAGCAAGGTTAATAGGTGAAAGAAAACAGGGAAGTCTACCTAGTGATACAAATGCTAACCCCAGGAATGAAACAGTTAAAGCTATTACCACAAGAAGTGGTACAACACTTAAACCACCTGAAATACCTGTAACTTCTGATGAAACTATTCCTACTCCACAAGAACCACAACCTGATAAAGATAAGGAAAAAGAACCGGTAGTTGAAAAAGTTAATGAAGATAACACAGTTAAGGATAAACCTTATGTTAAACCATATCAACCACCACTTCCTTACCCGAGTAAAATGAAGAAAGAAAAACTTGAAGCCGAGCAATCCAAATTTTTGGATATGTTTAAACAGATAAATGTAAATCTTCCTTTCATTGATGTGATTTCAGGAATGCCAAGATATGCTAAATTCTTGAAAGATCTAATCTCAAATAGAAAGAAAATGGAAGAACTCTCGGCTGTTACTATGAATGCTAATTGTTCAGCAGTGCTGTTGAATAAGATACCAGAAAAACTATCTGATCCAGGAAGTTTCACAATTCCATGTTTTTTGGGTAGTCTTAGTTCAATAGAAGCATTGGCAGACTTAGGTGCTAGTATAAATCTAATGCCGTATTCACTATACGCTAAACTAGATCTTGGAGAATTGAAACCAACTAGAATAAGCATACAACTAGCCGATAGATCAATAAAATATCCTAGAGGGATAATGGAGAACATGCTAGTTAAAGTTGGTACTTTAGTATTTCCAGTAGATTTTGTTGTTTTAGACATGGAAGAAGATTCTCAAGTTCCTCTCATATTAGGAAGACCATTCTTAAACACGGCTAAAGCAATGATAGACGTGTTCGGTAAGAAACTGACCCTAAGTATAGAGGATGAGAGTGTTACCTTTTCAGTTGATAGAGCAATGCAACAACCACAATCTGCAGATGATACATGTTATTATATCGAAACTATAGATGCACATGCAGAATTATTAGAAGAATTTCCAGAATTACAAGGAACAGGAGAATGTTCTTTAGGAGAAGGTAATGAACCAATTGATGAAGCTGAAATGTTAGCTACACTTATAGCTAATGGATATGAACCAACAACAGAAGAAATTCAAATGCTAAAAGAAGAAGACAGATATCGATATAAATCATCGATAGAAGAACCTCCGAAATTAGAGTTAAAGCCACTTCCAAACCATTTGGAATACGCTTATTTACATGGTGAATCTGAATTACCTGTAATAATATCGTCTTCTCTTACTGAAAATGAGAAATCACAACTCATTTCTGTGTTGAAAGCTCATAAACCAGCCATTGCATGGAAGATTCATGATATTAAAGGAATAAGTCCTTCGTATTGCACACATAAAATCCTTATGGAAGAAGGTCATAAAACGTATGTGCAACACCAACGAAGACTAAATCCTAATATGCAAGATGTAGTTAAGAAAGAGATTATTAAACTGCTAGATGCAGGTTTGATATATCCAATTTCTGATAGTCCATGGGTAAGCCCAGTTCAATGCGTACCTAAGAAGGGTGGCATGACTGTCATTACAAATGAGAAAAATGAGCTTATTCCTACTAGGACTGTAACAGGATGGCGTGTATGTATTGATTATAGAAAATTAAATGACGCCACCAGAAAAGATCACTTTCCCTTACCTTTCATAGATCAAATGTTGGAAAGATTAGCCGGAAATAGTTACTATTGTTTTCTAGATGGATTTTCCGGATATTTTCAAATTCCAATAGCACCCGAGGACCAAGAGAAAACCACATTCACGTGCCCTTATGGTACTTTTGCTTACAAACGCATGCCATTTGGACTTTGCAACGCCCCTGCAACCTTTCAAAGGTGTATGATGGCGATTTTTCACGACATGATAGAAGAATGCATGGAAGTATTCATGGATGACTTTTCAGTCTTCGGTGATACATTTAAATCATGTCTAGTTAATCTGGAACGAATGCTAATTAGATGCGAAAAATCAAATCTAGTACTTAATTGGGAGAAATGCCATTTCATGGTTAAAGAAGGCATCGTTCTTGGACATAAAATTTCAAAAGAAGGAATTGAAGTGGATAGAGCTAAAGTAGATGTAATTGCTAAACTTCCACATCCCACCAATGTTAGAGGAGTTAGGAGTTTTCTAGGGCATGCCGGTTTTTACCGACGTTTCATAAAAGATTTTTCAAAAATTGCCACTCCTATGAATAAACTCCTAGAAAAGGATGCTCCATTCATCTTTTCAGATGAGTGTATCAAATCTTTTAATATTCTTAAAGAGAAACTCACTAATGCGCCGATCATGATAACACCAAATTGGAATCTACCATTTGAACTAATGTGCGATGCAAGTGATTTTGCAATGGGAGCCGTTTTAGGACAAAGGATTGAAAAACGATTTCAACCTATATATTATGCTAGTAAGACGTTACAAGGAGCACAAACAAACTATACAACTACTGAAAAAGAACTCCCTGCTATTGTCTTTGCTTTTGATAAATTTCGATCATATCTCGTTCTAGCAAAAACGGTGGTCTATACCGACCATTCTGCTCTTAGATACCTATTTTCAAAACAAGATGCTAAACCAAGATTAATCCGTTGGATCTTACTCTTACAAGAGTTTGATATTGAAATCCGAGATAAAAGAGGAGCAGAAAATCTCGCCGCTGATCATCTTTCTCGTCTTGAAAATCCCGAATTAGAAGTTCTAAATGAATCGGCAATCCAAGACAACTTTCCTGATGAATATCTATTGAAGATAGATTATAAAGAAATCCCATGGTTTGCAGACTATGCAAATTACTTAGTTTGTGGATTCCTTGAAAAAGGATTATCGTACCAAAGACGAAAGAAATTCTTCAGTGATATAAAACACTATTTCTGGGAAGATCCACATCTGTTTAAAAGTTGTCCCGATGGAATAATACGCCGATGTGTATTTGGAGATGAAGCTAGTAAAATATTAAACCATTGTCACACAGGACCAACAGGAGGGCATTATGGGCCTCAACTAACAGCAAGAAAAGTTTATGAAGCTGGATTCTATTGGCCTACAATTTACAAAGACGCACACCTTCTTTGCAAATCCTGTGATGCATGTCAAAGGGCCGGAAAAATAAGTCAACGTGATGAAATGCCACAAAATGTCATCCAAGTATGTGAAGTATTTGACATTTGGGGTATTGACTTTATGGGTCCATTTCCAAAATCTCATAATAATCTATATATACTCGTAGCCATTGATTATGTATCTAAATGGGCGGAAGCACAAGCTCTCCCAACTAACGATGCACGAGTTGTAGTCAACTTTTTAAAACGTCTTTTTGCAAGGTTTGGAACACCGAAAGCTTTAATAAGTGATCGGGGTACTCATTTCTGTAATAATCAACTTGAAAAAGTTCTTAAAAGATATGGAGTAACTCATAAAATCTCCACCGCATATCATCCATAAACAGGTGGACAAGTTGAAAATACCAACCGAGCTTTAAAACGTATTCTAGAGAAAACTGTAGGATCAAATCCGAAGGAATGGTCCATTAAATTGGAGGATGCACTCTGGGCTTTTAGAACAGCCTACAAAACTCCAATTGGAACCACACCTTTTAGACTTGTTTATGGAAAAGCATGTCATCTTCCAGTAGAAATTGAACACAAAGCATTTTGGGCTTTGAAGACATGTAATCTTGATTTACATGAAGCCGGACGTCTACGATTAAGTCAACTAAACGAATTAGAAGAATTAAGACATGAAGCATACGAAAATTCGTTAATCTATAAAGAAAGAACGAAGAAATGGCATGATAAAAGAATCAGAAGTTCAAAAGAATTTAAAGAAGGAGACAGAGTTCTTCTTTTCAATTCACGATTCAAGCTATTTCCTGGAAAATTGAAATCAAGATGGTCTGGACCATTCATAGTCAAAAGAGTTTTCCCATACGGAACGATAGAATTAATAAATTCAAATGGGATTGAATTTAAAGTTAATGGTCACAGAGTTAAACATTACATACATGGTCCGATGGAAGTCGACAACGAAGTTAATCACAATTTCGACACCACAGCTAACTAAGTGTGGGGAGAATCAAGTCTTTAAAGGATAATATGTATTTCTGTTAGAGTTAGATTGTCTGTTTTCGTGTAGTTCTCGAAAATGGAACCCGAATGGTCTTTCCCTAGCAGACCCTAAAGAACTAGTCTTCTCCCCCCATTCTGAATTTTTATTTTTTTTTTAGGTTTTTACGAAATGAAGACTGCCTGTGAACTAAACCATGGTCTAATGCTACACGCTTTGATCACTAAACGTAATAATGACATACTCCCGAGTGAAATAGTATCAGTAATCAGAGAAAGAATGGACGGAGTTAGAAAAGAATCCAGATGCGAAGATAATAAGTTACAATTTGGTAAAGGAAAATCAAAATCCGCAGCGAAAAGAAGAGCACGACACCTAGAAAGATGTCACAAATGCGGAAAATGGTCACATGGAGGTAAATGTTCAAATAATCAAACCTATTCAAATACTGAATTTGTTACTTTATGCAGAGACGGACCGTTCATATGTTTAGAAGAAAAGACACTGAATGCTCGAGGTTACGCCTATGTAGCCATGGAAAATCAATTAAACCGACTATCTTATGAATGGGATAGATCATATAACTAAGAAATCTATTCCACAGGTATGTCTGTACAGTTTTTATTTTTATTTTTATTTTTAACCTTTTGATAATAAACGCTAATTTGTTCGCTAAAAAGTATTAAATTGGTATTGAATAAAATTAGGTTTGGCGACCGAAATTATTGATATCATTCAAAAATTTATTACATCACTGCGAAATTTAACGTTTATTCTTAAGGTATAAATATCTTTAAACAATCAACCCAAAATATTTCAAAAATTCGTCATGAGTTAAATTAGGTCTTGGAACCGAAATTACTTTACCGAAAAGAGGGGCGCATATTTTTGATAATATTTGATTGATTAAAGTGGGATAAAAAGACAAAAAGATTTTTAATTTTATTTTTACCATGTTTTTAAAATTAATATTTAAATCTTAAATTAATATTGTAAACTTTGTAAAAACAATATATTTAAAATTGTAAATATTTGAAAAATTAATATAAGTTTGATATGAATTTATAAATTTTTAAATTAAGTTTGGTGTGAATTTTTAATTTTTAAAATATAAATTTTTAATTTTATGCATTTCAAATTTTAAGTTTGGTGTGAATTTTTAATATTAATTTTGAATTTCATATTTAAGTTGTGTGAATTTAAAAACAAAAACTTACTTTATCTCATTAAGTTAAGAATATGATTTTTAAAATTCGTCGTAAGTTGAAGACTAGGTCTTTGAACCGAAATTGCTTTACCCAAGGGAGGGACGAGAACTTTTATTATCATTATTTTTAATCTTTTTGATTTAAAGTATGCCAAAAACATTAAAAAACCCAAAAATCTTAGCTTTTAAAACAATCGCTACAAAAAGACAAATTTTAAAATTTCGTCGAAGGACGGACTAGGACATCGATCCGAAACGACCTCGTCCTAAATAACAAGGGAAACAAAATTTTAAAATTAATTACTTAATTATTTTAATAAGTTAATGATTATAAAAAAAAAAAAAAAATATACCAAACTCCGCGAGTCGCGGAGTTTGAAGGGTTAATCCCCGCGACTCGCGGAGGAGCCGGATTACAGAAAAAAAAATAAGAGCTGCAAACTGATCAGTTTCATACTCCTCAACCCAAAAATACAGCTCGAAAAACTGCACCCGAAAAACACGAAAAAAACCCCCCAAAATCACAATTTTTAACCGTTAATCACCAAATCTTTTGCTAAAATCATGTTGAGAAGGATGCTATCTAAGAATTACTCAAGAAAAACGATAAATTTCTACACCTAAACACCATTTAATCCGAAATTTGATGTTCTTGAGCTATTTTTTCCCAATTTGATTTTGATGCTTTTTAGTGTAATTAAGCTTAAATTGTTTATGTATTATGCTTGTATAACCTAGATTGATGCTGTTTAACATGATTAGAAGCCTTAAACTTCAAATTTTGAGTAATCTAGGGTTTGTGTTCTTGAGCAAATTTGGGGCTTTTTGATATAAACAGGTTATGGCCGATTTTTGTCATGAATTGTTGCTAAATTGAGTAGTGTAACATGTCTAGGTAGTTAAATGATCCAAACTTTGAGCCTAAACATGATTTTGAGAATTAAAGTGGACTTTTTCAAGTCTAAAATTCATGAACTTGATTTTTGAAAGATAATGCCATTTGAGACTTGTTTAATTGCTCGTAATGATTATTTTGACATGTTATTTGATTTGAATGCTTATGAACTTGGCGAAAATTTTCGTATATGCTTATTTGAAAAAGTGTAGATTTGATAAAAATGTGAAAATGAGCTTAAGTTTGATATAAATTGATAATGTCATTGTAATTATTTTGATTGATGATTTTGCTGACACTAATGCATATTTGGATGCACAAAAAATTGTGTTTGATGTGTTTTGCAGAATGAAAGGGGTGAATCTTCATCCCAAGCCCGCAATGCTCCTGCTGAGAATTTGGAACAACAGGAGGTGGATAACTACTACAAGCAGGATATACCTCATCCAGTCATGACCTTTTCCGATATGCACTTGGAAGAGTTGCACCCGAACCTGAGATTTGACAGACTTTGGATAGATTATCCAAAATATCAACGGGGTTTGCATACTCTTCATTCCAAGGTTGTTGAGGTACCGAGGGTCATAGAATGGGGACCCTTAGAAGCTGTAGAATTGGCCGGGCCAATTAGGGAATTACTTGTACAGAGGTATGGTAATTCTTCTTTTAATGACTGGATATGTTTATTCACCATACGTAGACCTGTATATAAAGTATGGTGTGAAGAATTGTTATGTAGTATAGAGTTGAATGATCGGGTAGCTAGTTTAACCGATCGTTCTTTTATTAGATTTTTGTTAGGCGGTTCGATGCGCCACATGTCTTTACTGGACATGGCTCAGGCTTTACGTATATATACGCCTGAGGAGTTAGCGTCTGCCGATTGTAGAGGATTGATACTAAACGGTAGAAAGATAGATGAGAATTTTGATACACACGGTGTGTGGAGTCAAATGACAAGCCATCACTGTTTCAAAGGGGGAAATTACTCTTATTTGGATATAGATAGAGCTGAATTAAGAGTGATACATAGGTTTTTAGCTAATTCGATTACACAAAGGGGTAAGAACATGGAAAAAGTAAATGAACAAGATTTGTTTTACCATATGTGTATTCGAGACCCACAAAGCGCTGTAAGTATACCATATTGTGTGGGTTATTATTTATCAGCTATGGTTCGGGGGATGCGACCACATAGCATAATAGGAGGTGGTATTTTTATTACTTTGATTGGTGAATATCTCGGTGTGGATATAAGTCGGTGGGGATTATTACTAGAAGAGCCGGAACCCCGCGATACTATAGGTTTAAATGTATACCATGGTGCGAAGGTTTTGAAGAGGCGAAATAACGCCGCAGTACGATACCATGGTAGACATCCACAGGTGGAGAGAAACCAGCAGCAAGGTAATGTAGGAGGGGGGAATGAGATGCAAGAAATGCATAGGTTTATAGCTTCTCAGGAATACGAAAATGCTAGACAGAGAGCATTTGAAGATTGGCAAGTTCATCAGAACCAGATCATAGCTCATTGCCAACATATAGGTAGAAACTATATTCCTACACCGAAACCCATCTTCCCTCCTTGGTCTATAGAGATGCAGCCACCGTATCCTACGTATGACCCTGCCGAAGCATTCTATAGCACCTATGGTTATGCCTGGAACCCCTATTGGTACCAATATCATCCTTAGTTTACTTATTATTTTTTTTTATTTTGTAATTTGTAATTATTGATACGTTTAATACTTTTGTTAATATTGTAATCATTTTTATAATTGTCTAACTTTTATTCTTAGATTTTAATAATTTTTGAATGTGGGGTAATAAACCAAACTTCAAAAATATGTATATATGTTTGCAGTTTATCTTATGTACACAACAGGGTAAAACAACGCATTTTCAAAGACTGGCATTAAGTTCAGCAAAAGCAACTAATTTTGACGACAAGATGCAAAATATATGTGAAATAACAACAAGACGGAATGAACAAATGATGTGCACCATTTATCATTCAGCAAACAAACGCCAATATATTTGGAAACTTTGGTAAAATTTAATCATTTTCACACAAATCACCCTCAATAATTTAAATTGTTACTGATTTCTTGCAAATGAGGGCATGGCAAGATCTTAAGTGTGGGAAGGGGTTAAATTCTTTCGGATTTTAAAAATTTTTATCTTAAACACTTGGTTACCATTAAAAATACTAGTAAAGCAGTAGTTGTATTAGAATCTAGTGCTCTCTGATAAAAAAGAACAGCCCTAGTCTTATATACTGACTACCCAATTCTAGTAAAATTTTTTAAAATTTTCAATTAAATGAATTCAAAATCATGTTTATACATATTTATGAACGATAAAACTAGGTTTTAACACCGAAATTATTGTTACCTAGGAAAGGACATAAATTGAGAAACAAACTAAAATGTTAAAATTCATTTAAAATGGAATAGAGGACGATAAAAAGAAAAATAAAAAGCCAAGTGTGGGAAAATTTACCAAGTTATTTTAAACATATGTCACATATATCTGTAACAAATAACTGAAAATACTTTTGCTTTGGACTAAACTAAACTGTTTTACCCGATGAAAGAAAAGAAGAGATGGATCTACACGATGAATCAATTCCATCATTAAAAGGAAGTAAAGTCTTCCGAAAAAGACACGCGCTTCTTGATTTAGGTCATGAAGTTGTCGTCCAGACCAGCTGTAGGTTGACGAAAAATCTAGAAAAGTCATCACTAAAATCAGCAGGAAATCCACGGACCTCAGCATTAAACAGGGTCGCCAAGTGGTCGGATTTATCCTAACCATGAGAAGGATTTATCTCGTACAATGGGGGGGCACCATGCAAATTAGCTGGATAAGACTAATGAATCAGATCCCCAGAAAGGATAATCTCCTTAAAGATTAAAAATCAGCTTTTAAGACTGATATTACTCAATCCTAGAGATTGACCTTAAAGATTGAGAATTCAAACTCATGGAATTCGATGATATCTAAACTCGAGCTTAAACAAGAAAATATTTTGATCAAAAATACAAACCGATTTGTTTTCTGAAAACCCATTTTCAATGCGTTCATTACCATTGAACGTAAAATCCTAGGAATTCACCTGGAATTCATTAGGTCACCTGAACTAAATCGGGTGTCAACCGTAAGAACGGTGGTTGCATAGTGGTCAAAGACAGGACCTTGTGCCAGACCGAAAAATTATAAGGGTGAGCTTTACTATTGCTCCTACCAAGGATAGTAATTGCGTCCGACACGTTATAGACCATAATCAAAAGCATGTCACGGGACATTGCCTTAACAGTTGCTTGTTCAACGCTTTCCTTTACAACCGGACGGTAGTTTGCCGAAAGGTAATATACGGAACAAGTAAACTGGACGTGTTGCTTTCCAAATACAAGGTTAGCAAGTGGGTGACACAAAACAGCAAGTTTTGAGCTAAAATTTTCAATTCTGAACCCCACCAAACCCATAAAAATATTTTGCAAACACCGGTAAAGGGTTATCCCGGAAAACTTATCTAGGGTAAAAACTAGATTTAATTTTCAAAAGATCAAATGTTTTCATAAAGATCCAATTTCCTTAATGGATCTAAATTTTTTATAGTCATGTGGGACTGTAAACCATATCGTTACTACCATTGTTTATACCGCCGTATAGAAATCACTGATGTATAAAGTGTGAAGAATAAAGAAGTGATTCTAGTATTTCAAGACGATATTGCTTGAGGACAAGCAACGCTCAAGTGTGGGAATATTTGATAATGCTAAAAACGAACATATATTTCATAGCATTATTCCTCAAGAAAGACAAGCTTTTAGTTGCAATTGTTCTATTTACAAGTGATATTCGTTTAAATAATAAAAGGTGAAGACAAAAGACAGATTCGACGAATTGAAGACGCAAACGACCAAAAAGCTCAAAAGTACAAAAGACAATCAAAAAGGTTCCAATTATTGATAAGAAACGTCTCGAAATTACAAGAGTACAAGATTCAAAACGCAAAGTACAAAATATAAAATTGTACGCAAGGACGTTCGAAAATCCGGAACCGGGACCAGAGTCAACTCTTAACGCTCGACGCAACGGACTAAAAATTACAAGTTAACTATGTATATAAATATAATATAATATATAATTAATTATATTAATTATATATATATTATATATATATTATAAACCGTCGGTAAACAAAGAGCCAAACTCCTCTGAGCTGTAAAAGTAACCTCCGCGACTCGCGGAGTTTGAAGGCAAAATTCACCGCGAGTCGCGGAGCCCCAAATTTCGAAAATCCCTATAAAGCCAACCGAATTCTGATCAAAATTCATAATCTTTTTCTTCTCTTATCATACGTAAACGATATATATATATATATATATAATTTATATTTTAATTTTAATTTTAATTATAATTCTAATAATAAGGGTATGTTAGCGAATATTGTAAGGGTGTAAGTCGAAATTCTGTCCGTGTAACGCTACGCTATTTTTAATCATTGTAAGTTATGTTTAACCTTTTTATATTAATGTCTCGTAGCTAAGTTATTATTATGCTTATTTAAAACGAAGTAATCATGATGTTGGGCTAATTACTAAAATTGGGTAATTGGGCTTTGTACCATAATTGGGGTTTGGACAAAAGAACGACACTTGTGGAAATTAGACTATGAGCTATTAATGGGCTTTATATTTGTTTAACTAAATGATAGTTTGTTAATGTTAATATAAAGATTTACAATTGGGCGTCCCTATAAATTACCATATACACTCGATCGGACACGATGGGCGGGGTATTTATATGTACGAATAATCATTCATTTAACCGGACACGGGAATGGATTAATAGCCACTAGAATAATTAAAACAGGGGTGAAATTACATTCAAGGGTAATTGGTGTAATTGTTAACAAAGTAGTAAAACCTTGGTTTACACGCAGTCGATAACCTGGTGTATTCATTAAACAAAGTATTAAAACCTTGTTACAATTCGAATCCCCAATTAGTTGGAATATTTAACTTCGGGTATAATAATAATTTGACGAGGACACTCGCACTTTATATTTATGACTGATGGACTGTTATGGACAAAAACCAGACGGACATATTAAATAATCCAGGACAAAGGACAATTAACCCATGGGCATAAAACTAAAATCAACACGTCAAACATCATGATTACGGAAGTTTAAATAAGCATAATTCTTTTATTTCATATTTAATTTCCTTTATTTTATATTTAATTGCACTTCTAATTATCGCACTTTTATTTATTGTTATTTAATCGCACTTTTAATTATCGTACTTTTTAATTATCGCAATTTTATTTTATCGCACTTTTATTATTCGAAATTTCATTATCGTTATTTACTTTACGCTTTAAATTAAGTCTTTTATTTATTTAATATTTTACATTAGGTTTTAACTGCGACTAAAGTTTTAAAATCGACAAACCGGTCATTAAACGGTAAAAACCCCCCTTTATAATAATAATATTACTTTTATATATGTTTGTATTTTTATAAAAGTAAACTAATATAGCGTTGAGCTTTGTTTAAAGATTTCCCTGTGGAACGAACCGGACTTACTAAAAACTACACTACTGTACGATTAGGTACACTGCCTATAAGTGTTGTAGCAAGGTTTAAGTATATCCATTCTATAAATAAATAAATATCTTGTGTAAAATTGTATCGTATTTAATAGTGTTTTCTGCTAAAATTAATAGTATTTTATACCCCTCTGCTTTGACATCAAATACATCGGGAAATTCTTTTGCGACGGGAACATCATTGATGCTCTTTTCTTCAGTTTGTACTTTCTCGACGTGTGCTAGAACAGCATAGCAACCTTTTCTTATTAGATTTTGTGCCTTCAAATTACCAATAAGATGTAGCTTCGTGTTGCCCTTTTCTCCGTATACCATTAAGGGTTCTCCTTCTTCTCGTACAATGCGAATTGCATTTTTGTAACATACGATCTCTGCTTTCATCTCCTTCAGCTAGTCCATGCCAACTATTACATCAAAACTCCCTAACTCTACTGGTATTAAATCAATCTTAAATATTTCGCTACCCAGTTTAATTTCTCGATTCCGGCATATATAATCTGCTGAAATTAATTTACCGTTTGCTAATTCGAGTAAAAATTTACTATCCAATGGCGTCAATGGACAACTTAATTTAGCACAAAAATCACTACTCATATAGCTTCTATCCGCACCCGAATCAAATAAAACGTAAGCAAATTTATTGTCAATAAGAAACGTACCCGTAACAAGTTCCGGGTCTTCCTGTGCCTCTGCCGCATTAATATTGAAAACTCTTCTGCGGCCTTGTCCATTCGTGTTCTCCTGGTTCGGGCAATTTCTAATAATGTGGCCCGATTTTCCACATTTATAACAAACTACATTGGCATAACTTGCTCCGACACTACTTGCTCCGCCATTACTCGTTTCGACACCATTTGTTCCTTTCGTTCTGTTAACCCCTGGTCCGTAGACCTCACACTTCGCAGTGCTATGACCATTTCTTTTACACTTGTTGCAAAATTTGGTGCAAAACCCCTAGTGATACTTTTCACACCTTTGGCATAGCTGCTTCTGATTGTTGTTGTTGAGGTTGTTATTGTTGTTGGGATGATTGTTGTAGTTGTTGTTGTGCCGTTTGTTGTAGTTGCGATTGATGTCGCGATTGTTGGGATAGTTGTTGTTTTATTGGTGACTCTTATCACCGTTTTCCTCCCACTTTCTTTTGACTAGCTTCATGTTGGGCTCTTCGGCCACCTGTTCTTTTATTCTTCCCTCAATATGGTTCACTAGTTTGTGAGCCATTCTACATGCCTTTTGTATGGAGGCAGGCTCGTGTCAACTTATATCTTCTTGGATTCTCTCCGGTAACCCTTTCACAAATGCGTCGATCTTCTCTTCCTCATCTTCGAACGCTCTCGGACACAATAGGCACAATTTTGTGATTTGTCTTTCGTACGAAGTAATATCGAATCCCTGTGTTCGTAACCCTCTAAGTTCTGACTTGAGCTTATTGACCTCGGTTCTGGGACGGTACTTCTCGTTCATCAAGGGCTTGAATGCTGACCACGGTAGCGCGTAAGCAGCATCTTGTCCCACTTGCTCTAGATAGGTATTCCACCATGTTAACGCAAAACCTGTGAAGGTATGCGTAGCGTACTTCACTTTGTCTCCTTCGACACACTTACTTATGGCAAACACCGATTCAACTTTCTCGGTCCACCGTTTCAATCCGATTGGTCCTTCGGTCCCATCAAATTCTGAAGGTTTGCAGGCAGTGAATTCCTTGTAGGAGCATCCTACACGATTTCTTGCGCCGTTAGCTGTATTGCTAGATTCAGAGTTATTATTGGTATGTATCGCGGCCTGTACTGCGGCAATGTTTGAAGCAAGAAAGGCACGAAATTCCTCTTTGCTCATATTCAAGGTGTGTCGAGTAGTCGGTGCCATTTCCTTCAAAATAGTCAAATGAAACAAGTTAATCATACAGAATATTAAGAGTAGTCAATAGTATCTCGTAGCATAATATGAACTCATTTATAAAAGCTTTTTCTTCATATTAGCGTTTTATAAGTTTAAATTCGGGTACTACCTACCCGTTAAGTTCATACTGTAACATCCCGCCTTTTTCCGTTTACTTTTCCGTTATACTATTTTAAACTCCGTTATATGTTTATAACATCTCCCATTAATACGCGTTTTAAATTATCTCGTTTAGGTAATTCACGCACCCATTTTCAAAGTTGAGGGACTAAGTTTGACAAAGGAGCAAAGAGGTGACTAGGTCAAAGAGTCAACACTCTTCCTCCTCCATTCATTATTTCTTTTCTTTTCCATTTTTCTCTAATACTTTCACAAATTCTCTCAAACACCATTTCAAAGATTCATCATCTAATCAAAATCTAGCAAGCTTCAATCTAAACTAATTACATATTTGGAATCCTTGCAACTTCCTCTTCGATTCCATACCGATTACATCTCATTTGGGTAACTTTCTAAAATCACTAGATTTTGTGTTCTTGATGTTTTTAAGTTATAAAGTTGTTAATTAGTGTCTATGGCTCAAGTCTAACATGAATATATGATTTATATGCTCGATTTCGTTATTTGAAGTAATTAGCTTGAGTATGAACTTTGGTGTGTTTGATTTGGTGATTTGGTTGCTTGAATGTTGTTAAATGTTAAAAATGCATGTATTAAATGTGTTCCTAGTATCACTAGCTTCAATTTGATGTGTAGGTTGCTTGAGAAAACTCTATAAACTCGATTATTGGTTTTGGTGGATTTGGGTTAGGGTTTGATGAACTTGAAATGGACTTTTGATGCTTTGAATGACATAAAATGTTATTTGTAAGTGTTAGGTTGTATTGTATGCTTGATCAGCTTCGAAACGGCATATCATTCATGTAATTTGGTTGCCGAATCATCGAATTTCATTTATGAACTTGAATGCATTTAATGAGGAGCTTTGAATGTGATTTTGGTTGTTGTAAATGTAAAAGTGATTGATGAAATGTGTTTAGTTGTTTTCCTTGTCAAAATACCTTTCCGATGATATAAGATACATTCTTTGGTTGTTTGCGGGTCATAATTGGTGATTGTTTGAAGTTAGGTTCGTGCATAAAACTTAAAAACTGCCAGTTTTCTCTGCACAGGTAATGGCGTGGCGCGCCATATACCCGCGCGGCGCGCCAAAGTAGGCTGTCTAACTTTGTCCATTTTTGGAAAATGTTTGCTATGCTACGCACCTCCGATTCACACGTAACTTGTTCTAACATGCTCATATATGATTAAAAACCTCAGAAAAATAGTTCGGGACCCGACCCGAACGTGTTGACTTTTTCGTTGACTTTGACCAACTAAAGTTTGACTTTTTGTCAAACTTAACCAAATGATTATGCAACATTCCTAACTTGTTTCTATACTTGTATCTTGCATGAAACTTGACAAATTGATTCACATGCTACGTAATCGAGTCGTAACGAGCCATAGGACTAATTGAACATCTTTGACCTTTTGTGTTTACCGTTGTTGATACGACTTATTTGTTTAGGTCAAGGCTAGCATTGTTCTTTGCACACGTTACTTGTCGAAGTACTTATTTACTCTTTCACTCAAGGTGAGATCATAGTCCCACTCTTACTCTTTTGAACTTACTTTTGGGATGAGAAAACATAAACAATTATTTTAACTAAGTGAACACAAGTACATGAAAACAAACATTCTACATACGAGTTCAGAACAAAATCCTCAATTCGATTATCATTAGTTACACTTGCAGGGTGTAAGTGTAGGTGTGAACTTATGTTGTATGGCCATATGGGTTTGACAAACCCTCACTTCGGACGGTTCGCTACCGTCTACGGGTGAAATATATTTTCGAGAAACAGTGTATGTTCTAACACTATTGTGATGGGGTTCTATGGAAGGAAACGTTAAGCCTTGATAATTGGGTGCTCGTGAATATTAACTTTTAGAATGTATTACTATTTATCAATGATGCAAATCTTGTGGTTCGACTTACTTTTACATACTTACTTACTTAAACCTATGATTTCACCAACGTTTTCGTTGACAGATTTCTATGTTTTTCTCAGGTCCTTGAACATTAGGTGATACATGCTTCCGCACATTCTTTTTGATACTTGCTTTGGATGTCGAGTATACTTGCATAGTTGGAGCGTCTTTTGACTACTTTAAACTGTGTCGCACGTGTTTCATTTGTACTTTAAACATTGTTATGTACTAGTTATGGAAACTACTTTTGTAAACTTTGAAACATCCAAAATTATGAAATGAATGCGACATATTTTCGGTCAAACTTTGTCTTAAGGACTTATGACCATGTAATGGGACCTACGTAGATGGCGCCGTCAAACATGATTTGGTCGGGTCGCTACAGATGGTATCAGAGCTTTGGTTGTAGGGATTTAGAGTTCATTTGTGTCTACCCCGCGTCATAGGGTACATTAGTGAATCTAGACTACAACCGGCATATAGACTTGAAGTAGAAATTATTTGACTACTTGTGCATCATACTCGAATTCTCCTATCATATCTAACTCTTGTTCGATCTTGATCTTACGCTGATAAATTTTGTTGACGCGCCACCTTGACCTTATGAAGTAATGTTAAATGCACATGTGAACCAGGGTAGTATAATTTCCGGGATTATATTACGGTGATTCACATGGACGTTCCGACATTTCGACATAAAGAATTTAAGGCGAGTCAAGGAAAATTTCTCTCTATCCTTATTCCATATCACGGTTAGTATTATTAAGGATACTAATCAACGATATTCATGTGTTTTGAAGGAACAATGGCCCCTCGCCGTGTACGATGCAATGAAACTCCCGAACAAGCCTTACAACGCATGATAGCCACCGCCGTGGATGCGGCCATGGCCGGTCACTCATCCAATAACAACAATAACAACAACCACAACAACAACAACAATGGAGCCAGTAACTCAAACGAAGGGTGCTCCTACAAATCCTTCATGGGGTGCAAACCTCATACTTTTGATGGAACCGGGGGACCGTTTGTGCTCACCCGATGGTTTGAGCAAACGGAAGCCGTCTTTAACATAAGCGGTTGTCGGGACCAAGACATGGTCAAATACTCCACTCACACCTTCGCCGGTGTCGCTCTTACATGGTGGAATACTTATGTACAATCGGTGGGTACCGATGAAGCTCACGCCCTCTCTTGGGCCGATTTAAGGGAAAAGATGGTCATCGAATATTTCCCTCGCGAAGAAACCCGAAAGCTCGAACAAGAGCTAAGAACCTTAGAGGCGGTCGGAAATGATCTCAAGGCCTATAATCAACGATTCGCCGAACTATCCTTGATGTGTCCAAACCTCGTGAACCCCGAATCTCAAAGGTTCGAACTTTATATGTATGGTCTTCCAAAGAGCATCAAACAAGGGGTGATTTTATCCAAACCCGCTAACCTACAACAAGCTTTGAACATGGCCCGCCAATTGATCGAAACGGTTGACGAAATCGTAGTTCCGGCACCTAAGGCCGAGGATAAATCGGGCGGTAACAAAAGAAAGTGGGAACCCTCCCAATCAAGCAACAACAACTTTGCTAAGAAGCCTTACACCTCCGACGGTAAGAAGGGTTATGCCGGGAACCTACCTCTTTGCAACAAATGCAACAAGCATCACTTTGGTGAATGTGGCAAGGTAATTTGCCACAGGTGCCAAGGAGTTGGTCATAAGGCCAATGAGTGTAAAATTGTTGCCCCCATCGCTCGAAAGGGGCTCAATGCACCAAAAACGGGCACTTGTTATGAATGTGGCCAAAAGGGCCACTATAGAAATGCATGCCCGAAGAGGAAAGATAACCCCAATACGCGCGGCCGAGCTTTCAACATCAACACCGAGGAAGCCCGAGATGACAATGAATTAGTCACGGGTACGTTTCTTCTCAACAACACTTATGTTACTTGTTTATTCGATTCGGGCGCCGATAAGAGTTTTGTATCCAAGACTTTGACTCATTCTTTAAACACTCCACCACTTCCACTAGATACCACTTATACCATTGAAGTGGCCAACGGGAAACTATTGAGTGCCGACACATATTACCGGGGGTGTACGTTAAACATTTTGGGTAATGAGTTTGAAATTGACTTGATACCCATGGAACTAGGAAGCTTCAATGTAATAATCGGTATGAATTGGCTAGCCAAAATGAAATCTCACATCCTTTGTGATCTTAACGCAATCCGAATTCCTATCGAGAATGGTGAACCTTTGATCGTCTATGGCGATAAGATTTGCACCGGACTCAACCTCGTTTCATGCATTAAAGTTAGAAAACTACTCCATAAGGGTTGTTTTGCGATCCTTGCACACGTTAAGAAAGTCGAGTCTGATGAGAAGTACATTGATGATGTGCCAATTGTTAGTGACTATTCCGATGTATTTCCCGACGAATTACCGGGTCTTCCACCTCATCGACCAGTTGAATTCCAAATCGATCTTATTTCGGGAGCCGCACCCATAGCACGTGCACCATATAGACTCGCTCCATCCGATGTGCAAGAATTGCAAAGTCAAATCCAAGAACTACTTGATCGTGGTTTTATCCAACCTACCCATTCACCTTGGGGCGCTCCGATTTTGTTTGTTAAAAAGAAAGATGGATCCCTACGAATGTGCATTGATTATCGTGAACTAAACAAACTGACGGTTAAGAACCGATATCCTCTTCATCGCATCGACGACCTCTTTGATCAACTACAAGGGTCTTGTGTATATTCGAAAATCGATCTCCGCTCGGGTTATCATCAATTAAGGGTTAAGGGGGAAGATGTCTCCAAAACTGCTTTCCGAACTCGTTATGGTAGTTATGAATTCCTTGTCATGCCATTTGGTCTCACTAACGAACCGGCGGTGTTCATGGATCTTATAAACCGCGTGTGCAAACCGTATCTTGACAAATTCGTTATCGTGTTCATCGATGATATTTTGGTTTATTCTAAAAGCGAAGAAGAACACGAGGAACACCTCCGACTTGTGCTTGAACTTTTAAGACAAGAACGACTCTATGCCAAATTCTCCAAGTGCGAATTTTGGTTGAAGGAAGTTCAATTTCTTGGTCATGTGGTAAGTGATCAAGGTATTAAAGTCGATCCATCAAAAATCGAAGCCATTAGTAAATGGGAGACTCCTACTACTCCTACTCACATTCGTCAATTCTTGGGTCTCGCCGGATACTATCGTAGATTCATCAAAGATTTCTCTTTGGTCGCTCGTCCTCTAACCACGTTAACTCATAAGGGAAGAAAATTCGTTTGGGCAACCGAACATGAATCCGCATTCTAAATCTTGAAAACGAAGCTAACCACCGCTCCTATCTTGTCACTTCCCGAAGGCAATGGTGACTTTGTTGTATATTGCGATGCCTCGAAACATGGTTTTGGGTGTGGATGCAACGAATGAAAGTCATTGCTTATGCTTCTCGACAACTCAAAATTCATGAATGAAACTACACGACGCATGATCTCGAACTCGGAGCCGTTGTCTTTGCACTTAAAATGTGGAGACACTATCTTTATGGAACCAAGAGTACTATCTTTACCGATCACAAAAGTCTCCAACACGTCTTCGATCAAAAGCAACTAAACATGAGACAACAAAGGTGGATTGAAACCTTAAACGATTACGATTGCGAACTTCGTTACCATCCCGGAAAGGCAAATGTAGTAGCCGATGCCTTAAGTCGAAAAGAAAGAGCGGTGCCTCTTCGTGTCCGAGCCTTAAACATCACCATCCACACAAACCTTAATAGCCAAATTCGGGTAGCCCAAGATGAAGCTCTCAAGGATGAAAACGTTTCACACAAGCTCTTGAACAATCTCGTCTCTCGATTTGAAACTAAGGAAACCGGACTCAGATATTTCGCCGGAAGGATTTGGGTGCCTAGTTATGGGGACCTACGAAGTCTTATTTTAGATGAAGCCCATAAGTCACGATACTCGATTCACCCCGGTGCCAATAAGATGTACCACGACCTTAAACAACAATATTGGTGGCCGAACATCAAAAGGGACGTAGCTACTTATGTTTCCAAGTGTTTGACATGTTTCAAAGTCAAAGCCGAACACCAAAGACCGTTCGGACTACTTCAACAACCCGAGATCCCACAATGGAAGTGGGAAAGGATAACGATGGATTTTATCACCAAACTACCAAAAACGACGAGCGGTTATGATACCATTTGGGTTATTGTTGACCGTCTCACCAAATCCGCACACTTTCTCACCATGAAGGAGACCGACAAAATGGAGAAACTTGCACAACTTTACATCAAGGAGATCGTAGCACGACACGGTGTACCTTTATCGATTATCTCCGACCGAGATGGCCGTTTTGTTTCCAGATTTTGGCGTACTTTACAAGAAGTATTGGGAACGCATTTAGACATGAGCACCGCATATCATCCTCAAACCGATGGGCAAAGCGAACGCACAATTCAAACTTTAGAGGACATGTTATGAGCTTGCGTGGTTGATTTTGGAAAAGTTTGGGACAAGGACTTACCTCTCGCCGAGTTCTCTTACAACAATAGTTATCACGCGAGTATTAAAGCCGCACCTTTTGAAGCACTATATGGCCGAAAATGTCGTTCACCTCTTTGTTGGGCCGAGGTAGGCGACGTGCAAATCACCGGACCCGAACTCATTCACGAAACCACCGAGAAGATCGTACAAATCCGAGATAGGCTTCGGACGGCCCGGAGTCGTCAAAAGAGCTATACCGACAAACGACGCAACGACCTTGAATTTCAAGTCGGTGACCGAGTAATGTTAAAAGTCGCACCTTGGAAAGGTGTAATCCGTTTTGGGAAACGCGGGAAGCTAAATCCACGGTATATTGGTCCTTTCGAAATCTTGGAGCGTATTGGAACCGTTGCTTATCGTTTAGATCTTCCGCCTCAATTGAACTCCGTTCATCCTACCTTCCATGTATCTAACTTGAAAAATTTTCTTGCCGAACCCGATATCGTCATCCCTCTCGAGGAACTTACTATTGATGACAAACTCCATTTTGTGGAAGAACCGGTTGAAATTGTGGACACCTCCGTCAAGACGTTGAAACAAAGCTGAATTCCGATTGTCAAGGTTCGTTGGAATGCCAAAAGAGGACCCGAGTTTACTTGGAAAAGGCAAGATCAAATGCAAAAGAAATACCCTCACTTGTTCCCGGTTCCGGAAACGCAAGATTCCGAGGAAGCAACAACGACTACTACGCCTACTTAAATTTCGGGACAAAATTTCTTTTAAGGAGTAGGTAATGTAACATCCAGTCTTTTTCCGTTTACTTTTCCGTTATAATATTTTAAACTCTGTTATATGTTTATAACATCTCCCGTTAATACGCGTTTTAAATTATCTCGTTTAGGTAATTCACGCACCCGTTTCCAAAGTAGAGGGACTAAGTTTGACAAAGGAGCAAAGAGGTGACTAGGTCAAAGAGTCAACACTCTTCCTCCTCCATTCATTATTTCTTTTCTTTTCCATTTTTCTCTAATACTTTCACAAATTCTCTCAAACACCATTTCAAAGATTCATCATCTAATCAAAATCTAGCAAGCTTCAATCTAAACTAATTACATATTTGGAATCCTTGCAACTTCCTCTTCGATTCCATACAGATTACATCTCATTTGGGTAACTTTCTAAAATCACTAGATTTTGTGTTCTTGATGTTTTTAAGTTATAAAGTTGTTAATTAGTGTCTATGGCTCAAGTCTAACATGAATATATGATTTATATGCTCGATTTCGTTATTTAAAGTAATTAGCTTGAGTATGAACTTTGGTGTGTTTGATTTGGTGATTTGGTTGCTTGAATGTTGTTAAATGTTAAAAATGCATGTATTAAATGTGTTCCTAGTATCACTAGCTTCAATTTGATGTGTAGGTTGCTTGAGAAAACTCCATAAACTCGATTATTGGTTTTGGTGGATTTGGGTTAGGGTTTGATGAACTTGAAATGGACTTTTGATGCTTTGAATGACATAAAATGTTATTTGTAAGTGTTAGGTTGTATTGTATGCTTGATCACCTTCGAAACGACATATCATTCATGTAAATTGGTTGCCGAATCATCGAATTTCATTTATGAACTTGAATGCATTTAATGAGGAGCTTTGAATGTGATTTTGGTTGTTGTAAATGTAAAAGTGATTGATGAAATGTGTTTAGTTGTTTTCCTTGTCAAAATACCTTTCCGATGATATAAGATACATGCTTTGGTTGTTTGCGGGTCATAATTGGTGATTGTTTGAAGTTAGGTTCGTGCATAAAACTTAAAAACTGCCAGTTTTCTCTGCACAGGTAATGGCGCGGCGTGCCATATACCCGCGCGGCGCGCCAAAGTAGGCTGTCTAACTTTGTCCATTTTTGGAAAATGTTTGCTATGCGACACACCTCCGATTCACATGTAACTTGTTCTAACATGCTCATATATGATTAAAAACCTCAGAAAAATAGTTCGGGACCCGACCCGAACGTGTTGACTTTTTCGTTGACTTTGACCGACCAAATTTTGACTTTTTGTCAAACTTAACCAAATGATTATGCAACATTCCTAACTTGTTTCTATACTTGTATCTTGCATGAAACTTGACAAATTGATTCACATGCTACGTAATCGAGTCGTAACGAGCCATAGGACTAATTGAACATCTTTGACCTTTTGTGTTTACCGTTGTTGATACGACCTATTTGTTTAGGTCAAGGCTAGCATTGTTCTTTGCACACGTTACTTGTCGAAGTACTTATTTACTCTTTCACTCAAGGTGAGATCATAGTCCCACTCTTACTCTTTTGAACTTACTTTTGGGATGAGAAAACATAAACAATTCTTTTAACTAAGTGAACACAAGTACATGAAAACAAACATTCTACATACGAGTTCAGAACAAAATCCTCAATTCGATTATCATTAGTTACACTTGCAGGGTGTAAGTGTAGGCGTGAACTTATGTTGTATGGCCATATGGGTTTGACAAACCCTCACTTCGGACGGTTCGCTACCGTCTACGGGTGAAATATATTTTCGAGAAACAGTGTATGTTCTAACACTATTGTGATGGGGTTCTATGGAAGGAAATGTTAAGCCTTGATAATTGGGTGCTCGTGAATATTAACTTTTAGAATGTATTACTATTTATCAATGATGCAAATCTTGTGGTTCGACTTACTTTTACATACTTACTTACTTAAACCTATGATTTCACCAACGTTTTCGTTGACATATTTCTATGTTTTTCTCAGGTCCTTGAACATTAGGTGATACATGCTTCCGCACATTCTTTTTGATACTTGCTTTGGATGTCGAGTATACTTGCATAGTTGGAGCGTCTTTTGACTACTTTAAACTGTGTCGCACGTGTTTCATTTGTACTTTAAACATTGTTATGTACTAGTTATGGAAACTACTTTTGTAAACTTTGAAACATCCAAAATTATGAAATGAATGCGACATATTTTCGGTCAAACTTTGTCTTAAGGACTTATGACCATGTAATGGGACCTACGTAGACGGCGCCGTCAAACATGATTTGGTCGGGTCGCTACACATACTTAGTAGCTAATATACAATTCAACTACTACAATTCCATATGAAAAACTGATTATAATAATATATCACATACAAATATTCTTCAAACTTACAACTTCGCTATATTACATATAACATGAAATATAGTACACTATGATACAGGACAGTTTTGAAGATAAATCTAGTTAATACGCAAGTTGTTCAACAAAGGAAATAAAGACACGTAATTCATAAGTCCAGAAATAAGTCATGCATTCTGGTTTTACTAAGAATACTTCCCATCCTTGGTCTTGTGGAAAATAACCGTTATGACCATTGGCTAGGCAGCATGTTGTAATGTCGTCAAAAGTACGAGGGTTTCGTAACGTCCAATAGCCCCGTAATAATCTAAAAACCTTGTTTCTCACCCCAACTACTGCATCCGTCACTTGTGGGAAAGTTTTATTTAAAAGCTGCAATCCGATGTTCTTTTTCTCACTTTGGTAAGAAGCGAACATCACTAACCCGTAAGCATAACATTCTTCTTTATGTTGCATGTTAGAAGCTCTTTCTAATTCACGAAATCCTATGTTGGGATATGTTGATTCAAAATAGGTTCTTAACCCGTAGCGTAAAATTGCATTTGGGTTCCCCGCATTTAACGCTTTAAATAAAACACGGCGTAACTTAAAGTCTCCCCAATGTGATATACCCCACCTATCAAAGGAAAGCCTTTTATAAACTAAGGCATTTCTGGAAAGTCTTTCAAATGTTTGACAAGTTAATTTCGCCATAACTAAATGTGCTGATGAATTCTGACCGACTCTAGACAAGATTTCCTCAATCATATCCTCTGGTAGGTCTTCTAAAATATTCGGTTGTCTACCCTTAACGTCCATTTTGTTTTTATACTGTAAAATAGACAAGGATTAGATTCATAATAACAAACAATACAAGCAATTTTTACATAGAACATAAAAGTACAAGCACACTACAATACATTTATTACACAACATACTAACACCCCTCTAATCTGAATCACTGGTTTCTTCTTCTTCGGACTTGATTCTTTTTCCTAATTTTCTATGGATATATGATGTTCCTCTAATACGAGCCGTCGTTTTTCACATTGTTTTAGAAAAACCTGGTGGTTTAGAGGTTCCCGGGTTATTGTCACGATATTGCAAATACGGGTGTTGACGGTACATATAAAGTTCATCGGGGTCGGAATCAGATTTCTCTATTTTGATGCCTTTTCCCATATTATTTTCTTTTGCCTCATTAAATTGGGTCGGGGTAATTTCTATAACATCATCGGAATCCTCATCAGGATTCGATTCATCAAAAAATTGGTAATTTTCCCAATATTTTGCTTCCTTAGCGGAAACACCATTGACCATTATTAACTTTGGTCCATTGGTTGAGGATTTTCTTTTATTTGACCGGTTTTCTGTGGTTCCTACTATTCCCCCCTCCGGAACCTCTTCTTCTTCCGGTTCCTCTCCTTCTGGTTCCTCTTCTTTCGGTTCCTCTTCTTCCGGTTCCGTTTCCTCTTCTTCCGGTTCTTCAAGAACTTGTGAATCTTGCCAATATATATTCGACTCTTCGTTATTATTAGGTGAGTCAATGGGATTTGTGCTAGAGGTAGACATCTATCACACAATATCAAACATGTTAAGAGATTAATATATCACATAATATTTACATGTTAATAATATATAGTTTCCAACAAAAATGTTAAGAAATCATTTTTAAAGAAAACACGGTCGAAGTCCAGACTCACTAATGCATCCTAACAAACTCGATAAGACACACTAATGCAAATTTTCCAGTTCTCTAAGACCAACGCTCGGATACCAACTGAAATGTCCCGTTCATATTGATTATAAACGTTCCATATTAATTGATTTTGTTGCGAGGTTTTGACCTCTATATGAGAAGTTTTTCAAATACTGCATTCATTTTTAAAACAAACATAACCTTTATTTTATCAATAAAGGTTTTAAAAGCATTACGTAGATTATCAAATAATGATAATCTAAAATATACTGTTTACACATGACCATTACATAATGGTTTACAATAGAAATATATTACATCGACATATGTTTCTTAAATGCAGTTTTTACACAATATCATACAAACATGGACTCCAAATCTTGTCCTTATTTTAGTATGCAACAGTGGAAGCTCTTAGTATTCACCTGAGAATAAATATGCTTTAAACATCAACAAAAATGTTGGTGAGTTATAGGTTTAACCTATATATATCAAATTGTAACAATAGACCACAAGATTTCATATTTCAATACACATCCCATACATAGAGATAAAAATCATTCATATGGTGAACACCTGGTAACCGACATTAACAAGATGCATATATAAGAATATCTCCATCATTCCGGGACATCCTTCGGATATGATATAAATTTCGAAGTACTAAAGTATCCGGTACTTTGGATGGGGTTTGTTAGGCCCAATAGATCTATCTTTAGGATTCGCGTCAATTAGGGTGTCTGTTCCCTAATTCTTAGATTACCAGACTTAATAAAAAGGGGCATATTCGATTTCGATAATTCAACCATAGAATGTAGTTTCACGTACTTGTGTCTATTTTGTAAATCATTTATAAAACCTGCATGTATTCTCATCCCAAAAATATTAGATTTTAAAAGTGGGACTATAACTCACTTTCACAGATATTTCCTTCTTCGGAAATAAGACTTGGCCATGGATCGATTCACGAACCTATACAAATATGTACATATATATCAAAGTATGATCAAAATATAATTACAACCATTTTTATTATGTTTTAAAGATTTGAGTGTATTAAGTCAACTGTCCTCGTTAATAACCTACAACTAGTTGTCCACAGTTAGATGTATAGAAATAAATCGATATATATTATCTTGAATCAATCCGAGACCCAGTGTATACACGTCTCAGTCTAAATCACAACTCAAAGTATATATATTTTTGGAATCAACCTCAGCCCTGTATAGCTAACTCCAACATTACTGCATATAGAGTGTCTATGGTTGTTCCAAATAATATATATACATGGGTCGATATGATATGTCAAAACATTTGCATACGTGTCTATGGTATCCTAATATTACATAATATATTAGAATACATGTATAATACAATATAAGTTAGCTAGGATATGATTTGTATAGATTTGTTAAACATTTCTCGTAGCTAAAAAGATCAAAAATATCCAATCTTGTTTTACCCATAACTTCTTCATTTTAAATCCGTTTTGAGTGAATCAAATTGATATGGTTTCATATTGAACTATAATTTAATAATCCAAACAGAAAAAGTATAGGTTTATAGTCGGAAATTTAAGTTACATGTCAATTACTAAAGAGGTAGTCATTTCCGTCGAAAGAACGACATCTTGATGACCATTTTGAAAAATACTTTCACTTTGAGTTTAACCAAGATTTTTGGATATAGTTTCATGTTCATATGAAAAATCATTTTCCCAGAAGAACAACTTTTAAATCAAAGTTTATCATAGTTTTTAATTATCCAAACCAAAAACAGCCCCCGGTTTCACTACGACGGCGTATATCCGATTTTATGGTGTTCATCGTGTTTTCAGGTTTTAAATCATTAAGTTAGCATATAATATAGATATAGAACATGTGTTTAGTTGATTTTAAAAGTCAAGTTAGAAGGATTAACTTTTGTTTGCGAACAAGTTTAGAATTAACTAAACTATGTTCTAGTGATTACAAGTTTAAACCTTCGAATAAGATAGCTTTATATGTATGAATCGAATGATGTTATGAACATCATTAATACCTCAAGTTTTCTGGATAAAACTACTGGAAATGAGAAAAATGGATCTAGTTTCAAAGGATCCTTGGATGTCTTGAAAGTTCTTGAAGCAGAATCATGACACGAAAACAGTTCAAGTAAGATTTTCACTCGAAATAAGATTGTTATAGTTGTAGAAATTGAATCAAAGTTTGAATATGAATATTACCTTGAATTAGAAAGATAACCTACTGTAAATTACAAAGGTTACTTGATCTTAGATGATTACTTGGAATGGATTAGAAAGGTTGGAAGTAGACTTGCAAACTTGGAAGTATTCTTGATTTTTATGAAACTATACTTATGGAATTTATGAAGAACACTTAGAACTTGAAGATGGAATTTGAGAGAGATCAATTAGATGAAGAAAATTGAAGAATGAAAGTGTTTGTAGGTGTTTTTGGTCGTTGGTATATGGATTAGATATAAAGGATATGTAATTTTGTTTTCATGTAAATAAGTCATGAATGATTACTAATATTTTTGTAATTTTATGAGATATTTCATGCTAGTTACCAAATGATGGTTCCCACATGTGTTAGGTAACTCACATGGGCTACTAAGAGATAATCATTGGAGTATATATACCAATAGTACATATATCTAAAAGCTGTGTATTGTACGAGTACGAATACGGGTGCATACGAGTAGAATTGTTGATGAAACTGAACGAAGATGTAATTGTAAGCATTTTTTAAGTAGGAGTACTTTGATATGTGTCTTGAAGTCTTTCAAAAGTGTAAGAATACATATCAAAACACAACACGTATATACATTCTAATGGAGTCGTTAAGTCTTCGTTAGTCGTTATATGTAAGTGTTGTTTTGAAACCTTTAAGTTAACGATCTCAATTAATGTTGTTAACCCAATGTTTATTATATCAAATGAGATGTTAAATTATTATATTATCATGATATCATGATGTATGAATATCTCTTAATATGATATATACATTAAAATATCGTTACAACGATAATCGTTACATATAAGTCTCGTTTCGTAATTCTTGAGTTAGTAGTCTTGTTTTTACATATGTAGTTCATTGTTAACATACTTAATGATATATTTAAATATCATTTTGTCATGTTAAATATAGTGTATCAATATCTTAATATGATACATATGTATTTGGTAGACGTTATCAAAACGATAATCGTTATATATATCATTTCGAGTTTCTTAACTTAGTAATCTCATTTCTTATGTATATCACACATTGTTAATATACTTAGTGAGATACTTACTCATCATAATCTCATGTCAACCATATATATATGTCTATATATACCACAACATGTAGTTTTTACAAATTTGTAACGTTCGTGAATCTCCGGTCAACTTGGGTGATCAATTGCCTATATGAAACTTATTTCGTTTAATCAAGTCTTAACAAGTTTGATTGCTTAATATGTTGGAAACATTTAGTCATGTAAATATCAATCTCAATTAATATATATAAACATGGAAAAGTTCGGGTCACTACAGTAAACACGAAGAACACCTTCAAACTGAACATACGCCGTCATAGATCATCGGGGGCTGTTTTGGGTTTAATTTTAAAAACCTATCTTAAACATTGAATTAAAAGATTTCCTTTGGTGAAAAATCTTATTTTATATGGATATGAAATATATCCAAAATCCATGGTTAAACTCTAAGTGGAAGTATGTTTTCAAAAGGGTCATCAACATGTCGTTCTTACGACGGATATGACTATCTTCTCTTATTTGATGCCTAAGCTGTATTTTTGACTATAAACTTATACTTTTTCTGTTAAGATTAATAATGTTGAGTTCGATACGAAACCATGGAAACTCGAATCACTCAAAACGGGTTTGTAACGAAGAAATTATGGGTAAAACAAAATTGGATATTTTTGCTTGTTTTTAGCTACGGTTTTGATTAATAAAAAATGGAAGCTAACCTTATCCTAGCTAACTTACCTTGTATCCTACATGTATTTATACATGTATTGTTCCCGAACTTATGGAAATACAATTTATAATAGTCGTGATTAAGTTCTACGACAATATATTATAGTCTTAATAAAGATCGTAAGACACCATATATATATATATATATATATATATATATATATGACTTGATCATCGTGGATCCGTATACAGCGTTTTAACATATCATTTTGATTTCTTCTATATATATTATTGGAACGAACTATAAGACACCATTGGCAGTAATTTCGAGTTAGCTGTGGGTCGAAGTGGATTCCAAAATATTATGTACTTTGAGTGGTGATCGAGCCTGAGACATGTATACAATGGGTCGCGGATTGCTTCAGACAATATACATATTATGTGTCTTATTATATTAAGACAATATATTATAGTGTTAGTGAATTCTAACACAATATACGCATTTATATTTATATATATTTATACTGTTGGGCTATTGGACTATTGGACTACGGACGTTGGACTACTAACAATGGACAATTAAAATTATCACAAGTATCATAATTATGGAATATTAATTATATATATATATATATCTTGACACAAGAATATTATTATTAGGTTCGTGAATTTGTCAAAAGGCCAAGTCTTATCACCATCTATTCGGAAATCATCACAAGTGAGTTATAGTCCCATTTTTACTATCTAAATTATTTTGGGATGAGAATACATGCAAATTTATAAATGTTTTACAAAATAAGCACAAGTTCATGAAACTACATTCTACGACTGTTTTGTTATACCGGATATCTGTACTTATTATTATTATGCTTGGTAACCTAAGAATTAGTGAAAAAACTAATTGACGCGAATCCTAAAGGTAGATCTACGGGCACCAACCACCCCCATTTTCGAATAGTGGAAATGCTTTAGTACTTCGAAGGGTTCTTGTCATACATTTGAATAGTGGAATGTATGATGCCAGATATCTTAAGCGCTCTATGTTAAGGTCGGTTACCAGGCGACTCATCGTATGAATGATTTTTGCAGTTGTAATGATCCTGCGCATTTAATTAAATGAAATCTTGTGGCTTATTAAATGTTATGATTATTATATAGAAATTAAACCTATGACTCACCAACATTTTTGTTGACGTTTTAAGCATGTTTATTCTCAGGTGAATATTAAAAACGCTTCCGCTATCGTATGCCAACCCAAGGTCAAGATTTGAAGTCGGCATAATTGTTTATATTGTTTAAACTTGCATTCGGAGTATTTGTTTTAATATATTTTATCATATTGTAATGGGTTATGTAAAAACTTATTTATTTGAGGAGATTGTCTTTGATAGACAATCTAAATTATGTCATTAAGACCTTTATTCAATAATAAAGGTTATGGTTGTTTTTAAAAACGAATGCAAGATTTAAAAAACGTCTCATATAGAGGTCAAAACCTTGCAAAGAAACCAATTAATATGAAACGTTTATAATTAATATGAACGGGGCATTTCAGTTGGTATCAGAGCGTCGGTCTTAGAGAATCAGAAAATTTTTCATTAGTGTGTCTAACTGATTTTTGATGCATTAGTGAGTCTGGACTTCGACCGTAATTATTTTAAAAATGATTGCTTAATATAATTGTTGGAAACATAAGATTATTAACATATAAATATTATAAGATATATCATTCTCTTAACGTGTCTGCTATTATGTGATAGATGACTTCATTCGATCATATAAGCATCTCTAGTGATTCAGATTTCATTTACTTATCAAGTGATTCAGAGGCTGAGTCAAAGTATACGACTTATGAACCAACGAAAAAGTTAACTTTTGGTGCTACCATTAAAGTGGAAAATTGTTGGGAAAATTGGGAAGATTCACAATTTCCAGTAGAGGTTCCAGAAGAGGATCCAGAAGAAGATCCCGAAGAGGAACCCGAAGAAGAGGATCCTGAAGAAGTTGTGGAAATTACCGAACCACAACATGATTTGGGAAAATCTTTGGCTGTTATACCCGATCCCAAACCCGATGAACCTATTATGACCCAAAATGTTTGTGATCATCCACCTGAACCACCTAAGAGACCAGTTTATAAAATGACCGCTCGTATAACGACTGTTGGTTTTACTCCCATACAATTAGCCGAAAGAACCAATTGGGAGGAATTGGAAAAAGAACTATCCAAACGAAAATCCAAACGTTTGGCCGAGAAAGAAACAACTTCAACATCTAAGAAATCTCGCCATTCTTGAACCATCGGCAGCTATCCTATATTCCATGCATTGTATAATATGTATTATATTGTGTGTTTAAGTTTGTAAGAAAATCCGCAATGTAGTTTTTCTTATGATTGTATAATAATAAGAATAATCATGGAAGGTTTATTATTATTATTACAACTTATTATTACGTAGTAACGTAATAACTTACCATAGTTTTTCATATTAGAATTTTAGTAGTTAATTTGTGTGTTAGCTGCTAAGTATGAACATTATTATAGTTATAAAATGCTAATATGAAGAAAACGCTTTTATAATAATAAGTTCATATTAAGCTACAAAATACTTTTTGGCTACTTCTAAAATTCTATATGATTAACTCAGTCGGCTATTTTTGAAGGAAATGGCTCCTCCAGCTACTAGACAACAACAATTGAACAAAGAAGAACTTCAAGCTTTCGCTGCAAATATGGCTGCAGTGGTGAATGCAATGAACAACAATAACCAATCGGGTTCCAGCAGTGGAGGAAACAATGGCAACCGGGTAGGATGTTCCTACAAAGCTTTTATGGCCTGCAAACCTAATGAGTTTGAAGGAACTGAAGGACCCGTTGGACTAAAATGGTGGACAGAGAAGGTTGAAGCCGTGTTCGCAATCAGCAACTACGCAGAAGAGGATAAAGTTAAGTATGCCACACATACTTTCAGGGGTACTGGTTTGACATGGTGGAATACCTACATGGATTACGTAGGACAGAATACCGCCTACGCACTTCCATGGTCCGCTTTCAAGCACATGATGACAGAAGAGTACCGTCCCAGAACCGAAATCGACAAGCTCAAGGCAGAGCTTAAAGCACTGACAACCCAAGGGTTAGATGTCACTACCTACAAGCGACATTTCAATGAACTGGCTTTAATGTGTCCTGGAGCATTTGAGGACGAAGAAGCAAAAATTGAAGCATTCATAAAAGGGTTGCCGGAACGAATCCAAGAGCATGTAGGTGCTAACGACCCTGCAACAATGCAGAAAGCGAGCCGTATAGCCCACAAATTGATAAGCCAAATTACAGGAAGGATAAAGAAAGAAGTGGCCGAGGAGGCCATAATGAAACAGGGAAAAAGAAAGTGGGAGGAAAGCAGTTATCAGGGTCACCAGTACAATAACAACAATCAAAACAACAACTACAACAACAATCGTAACCACCCCAACAACAACAATAATCGCAACAACAACCGTAACAATAACCGTAACAACCATCCCAATAATAATAACAACAACAACAATCCCAATCACAACAATAACAACAACAAACGACTCAACAACAATAACCCTAACAACAACAACAACAACAACAACAACAACAACAACAACAACAACAACAACAACAACAACAACAACAACAACGACAACAAAAGGCAAAGAACTATATGCCCCAGGTGTGATACGTTTCATCTGGAATGGTTTTATAGAGAATTATGTACCAAGTGTAATAGGATTGGCCATATTGCGGTAAAGTGTGAAGTCTACGGACCAAATAGAAACAAAGGAGTAATTAATGCCGGAACAAATAATAACGGCGTTATTTGCTATGGATGTGGAAAACCGGGCCATACCATAAACCAGTGCAGTAATGGAAATAGGCAAGGCCGTGGGAGAGCCTTCGACATTAATGGGGAGAAAGCACAGGAAGACCCGGAGCTTGTTACGGGTACGTTTCTTATCAACAATACACCTGCTTATGTTTTATTTGATTCGGGTGCCGATAGAAGATATATGAGTAGAGAATTTTGTGCGAAATTAAATTACCCGTTAACGCCTTTGGATAAAAAGTGTATAGTTGAAGTAGCAAACGGTAAACTAATTAAGGTTGATAAAATTTGCCGAAATCGAAAAATTAGTTTAGTTAGCGAAATGTTTGCAATTGATTTAATACCAATGGAATTGGGAAGCTTCGACGTAATTATTGGAATGGACTGGATGTCCAAGGTGAAAGCCGAAGTTGTTTGTCATGAGAAGGCGATTCGCATTCTGAGAGAAAACGGGTTACCCTTAATGGTGTACGAAGAAAAGGGTAATGCCAAATTAAATCTTATTAGTAGTTTGAAGGCGCGCAAACTAATAAGAAAAGGTTGCTATGCCATACTAGCACACATCGAGAAGGTTGAAAAAGAAGAAAAGAAAATCGATGGCGTTCATGTTGCAAGAGAATTTCCTGAGGTGTTTCCGGACGAATTACCGGGACTACCTCCACACCGATCCGTTGAATTTCAAATAGATCTTGTACCAGGAGCCGCACCAATAGCTCGTGCTCCATATAGACTTGCGCCCACCGAAATGAAAGAATTATAAAGTCAGCTACAAGAATTATTAGAACGTGGTTTTATCCGACCGAGTACGTCACCATGGGGAGCTCCAATTTTGTTCGTTAAAAAGAAAGATGGGTCTTTTCGCATGTGTATCGATTACCGTGAGCTGAATAAAGTAACCATCAAAAACTGATACCCTTTACCCCGAATCGACGACCTATTTGATCAACTCCAAGGTTCGAGCGTATACTCCAAAATCGACTTAAGATCGAGTTATCATCAACCGAGGGTTAAAGAAGCCGATATACCAAAAACAGCCTTCAGAACTCGTTATGGCCATTACGAATTCATGGTTATGCCATTCGGTCTAACCAATGCACCTGCAATTTTCATGGATCTCATGCACCGAGTATGTAGTCCATATTTAGATAAGTTTGTTATTGTCTTTATTGATGACATTCTTATCTATTCGAAGAATAATCAAGAACATGAACAAAACTTGAGACTTGAATTAGAGTTGTTAAGAAAAGAACAACTTTATGCAAAATTCTCTAAGTGCGCTTTTTGGTTAAATGAAGTACAATTTCTTGGCCACGTAGTCAATAGTAATGGAATCAAAGTTGATCCCGCCAAGATCGAAGCCATCAAAAATTGGGAAACCCCGAAAACTCCAACGCAAATACGTCAATTTTTGGGTTTAGCCGATTATTATAGGAGATTTATTCAAGATTTCTCCCGAGTAGCCAAACCTTTAACTGCCTTGACACACAAGGGAAAAAAGTATGAATGGCCTTCCGAACAAGAGGGTGCCTTCCAATTGTTGAAAAAGAAGTTGACTACGGCACCTATTTTATCGTTACCTGACGGAATAGAAGATTTTGTTATCTATTGTGACGCATCAAGAATGGATTTTAGGTGTGTTCTTATGCAACGGAAGAAGGTGATTGCATATGCTTCTCGACAACTCAAAATTCATGAACAAAACTACACCACACATGATCTGGAATTGGGCGCCATTGTTTTTTCATTAAAGATGTGGAGACATTATCTATATGGGGTCAAGTTTATTGTATACACCGACCACAAAAATCTCCAACATATTTTAAATCAAAAGCAACTAAATATGAGGCAGCGTAGGTGGGTTGAGCTGTTAAATGATTATGATTGTGAAATCCGTTACCACCCGGGGAAAGCGAATGTGGTAGCCGATGCCTTGAGTCGAAAGGAAAGAGAACCTATTCGAGTAAAAGCTATGAACATGATTATTCATACTAATCTTACTACTCGAATAAAAGAGGCACAACAGGAGGTTTTGAAGGAAGGAATTTTTGGAAAGGAAATACCCAAAGGATTAGAAAAACAGTTTAATATTCGGGAAGAAAGAACCAAGTATTTAGCTGAAAGAATTTGGGTACCAAAGAATGGGGATTTGAGGAAAGTGGTACTAGATGAAGCACATAAAACCAGATATTCAATACATCCCGGAGCGAGGAAAATGTACCAAGACCTCAAGATAAACTTTTGGTGGCCAGGAATGAAGGTCGATATAGCCACATATGTAGGAGCATGTTTGACTTGTTCTAAAGTCAAAGCTGAACATCAGAAATCATCGGGTCTACTCCAACAACCTGAAATCCCAGAATGGAAATGGGAAAACATTACCATGGATTTCATTGCTAAGTTACCAAGAATCGCAAGTGGTTATGATATGATTTGGGTAATAGTCGATCGTCTTACTAAGTCAGCACACTTTCTACCAATAAAAGAAGAGGATGGTATAGAGAAATTAGCACGATTATACCTGAAAGAAGTTGTTTCTATACATGGTATACTAATATCTATTATATTTGATCGTGATAGCAGATTTACTTCCAGATTCTGGCAGGCATTACACAAAGCGTTGGGAACTCGTCTAGATTTAAGTACTGCCTATCATCCACAAACTGATGGGCAGAGTGAAAGGACGATTCAGACACTCGAAGACATGCTACGAGCATGTGTTATTGATTTTGGAAGCAGTTGGGATCGACATCTACCGTTAGCTGAGTTTTCCTACAACAACAGCTACCATTCTAGTATTGAGGTGGCACCATTCGAGGCACTTTATGGTAGGAAGTGCAGGTCTCCGATTTGTTGGAGTGATGTGGGGGATAAACAGATTACAGGTCCAGAAATTATCCAAGAAACCACCAATAAAATCATTCATATTCAGCAACGATTGAAAACAGCCTGGAGTCGACAAAAGAGCTATGCAGATGTTAGGAGAAAACCTTTAGAGTTTGAGGAGGGTGATATGGTTATGCTTAAGGTATCACCTTGGAAAGGTGTTATTTGTTTTCGAAAGCGGGGGAAATTGAGCCCAAGATACATTGGGACATTCAAGATTGAAAAACGCATTGGGCTGGTGGCCTATCGACTTGAGCTACCTCCACAATTAGAAAAGATTCACAACACCTTTCATGTTTCGAACCTGAAGAAATGCCTAGCTACCGAAGATCTCATTATCCCTTTAGATGAAATTAAGATTGACGAGAAACTAAATTTCGTCGAAGAACCCGTCGAAATTATGGATCGTGAGGTCAAACGACTCAAACAAAGTAAGATACCAATCGTTAAGGTTCGATGGAATGCTCGTAGAGGACCTGAATTTACTTGGGAATGAGAAAACCAAATGAAGCTGAAGTACCCACATTTGTTTCCCGATATCGCACGTTAACTAGGTACAATTCTAAATTTCGGGACGAAATTTAATTTAACGGGTGTGTAATGTAACGACCCGGATTTTTCCGCTAATATATAGAAGATTAATATTTACATGATTAATGTTTCCAACATGTTAAGCGATCAAACTCATTAAGATTTGGTTATTTGACTCATTAAGATTTGGTTATTTGAAATGAATTTTATACAAATGTTTGGCCACCCAGTTTGTCTGACGATTCACGAACGTCATAACTCGAAATAATTATATAATGATGTATATATGGATATATATATATATACTTATGATTTGATAAAATGATATTTAAATATCTCATTACATATAATAACAATTGGTTATATACATAAAATGAGATTACTAACTTAAAGACTTTAAGATTATATATATATATATATATATATATATATATATATATATATATATATATATATATATATATATATATATATATATATATATATATATATATATATAACGATTAACGTTGTAATAACTTCTAAATTAAAATGTATGTATATGTATTGTATTAATTTGTATTAATACACTTTTGAAGTACTTAAACATATATACTAACATACTTATACTCAACAAAGATAGCTATACTCATAATCTCATTCAATTCCATCAAGAATTCTATTCGTATTCATTCGGTATTTATACCCGTATCATACCCAGCTTCCATACATAAATACTATGAGTATATACCAATATGAAATACTAATTATAGCCTCCTTAGCAGCCCTATGAGTCACAAGACAAGGATAAACATGATGGAGACTTGTGGGAACTAACATTTAACTTCTAGTTTGCATTATTATGCTATATTCCAAATTTTGATAAAGTCTCTTAACCATATGCATGAACCATGACTTTGAACACTCTCTTTACTCATTCATATCAGCTATTTAACTTGCCTTCACTCTCATAATACTCACACACAAGAACTCCAAGTATTCTCTCCATTTCTTACTCTTTAAACACTCTTTAAACACACATACTTCAAGTACTAGAAAATCTGCATTCACTTTGATCATAAACTAGCTTCAAGAACACTTTTTTAACTCATCTACTCCTCTTTATCAAGGTAAGAATCATATATAAGCTTTGGTTCAATTCATATACTTATAACTATCTTAATTCAAGATAGAAATCTTATTCGAACTTTTGTTCATTCTATGATTCTACTCCAAGGATTACAAGCCATCAAGGATATCTTTGATCACAAGATTATCATATTATTTTCTCAGCAACTTTGTTCATTAAATTTGAGGTAGTCACCTTATTCATAATCTTTTTCGATTCATATCCATATAGCTATCTTATTATGAGTTTATAACTTACAACAACAAGAACATAGTTTAGATTAATTCTAAACTTGTTCACAAACAAATTTAATCCTTCTAACTTGACTTTTAAAATACTTCAACACATGTATTATGATAGTATGTCAAGCTAACATAAGGATATAAAACTTGTAAACACGAAGAACACCTTAAAACTGAACATACGCCGTCATAGATCATCGGGGGCTGTTTTGGTTTTAATTTTAAAAACCTATCTTAAACTTTGAATTAAAAGATTTCCTTTGTTGAAAAATCTTATTTTATATGGATATGAAATATATCCAAAATCCATGGTTAAACTCTAATTGGAAGTATGTTTTTCAAAAGGGTCATCAAGATGTCGTTCTTACGACGGATATGACTATCTTCTCTTATTTGACACCTAAGCTGTATTTTCGACTATAAACTTATAATTTTTCTGTTAAGATTAATAATGTTGAGTTCAATACGAAACCATGGCAACTCGAATCACTCAAAACGGATTTGTAACAAAGAAATTATGGGTAAAACAAAATTGGATATTTTTGCTTGTTTTTAGCTACGGTTTTGATTAATAAAAAATGGAAGCTAACCTTATCCTAGCTAACTTACCTTGTATCCTACATGTATTTATACATGTATTGTTCCCGAACTTATGGAAATACAATTTATAATAGTCGTGATTAAGTTCTACCACAATATATTATAGTCTTAATAAAGATCGTAAGACACCATATATATATGACTTGATCACCGTGGATCCGTATACAGCGTTTTGACATATCATTTTGATTTCTTCTATATATATTATTGGAACGAACTATAAGACACCATTGGCAGTAATTTCGAGTTAGCTGTGGGTCGAAGTGGATTCCAAAATATTATATACTTTGAGTTGTGATCGAGCCTGAGACATGTATACAATGGGTCGCGGATTGCTTCAGAGAATATACATATTATATGTCTTATTATATTAAGACAATATATTATAGTGTTAGTGAATTCTAACACAATATACGCATTTATATTTATATATATTTATACTGTTGGACTATTGGACTATTGGACTACGGACGTTGGACTACTAACAATGGACAATTAAAATTATCACAAGTATCATAAGTATGGAATATTAATTATATATATATATATATATATATATATATATATATATATATATATATATATATATATATATATATATATATATATATATATATATATATATATATATATATATCTTTACACAAGAACATTATTATTAGGTTCGTGAATTTGTGAAAAGGCCAAGTCTTATCACCATCTATTCGGAAATCATCACAAGTGAGTTATAGTCCCATTTTTACTATCTAAATTATTTTGGAATGAGAATACATGCAAATTTATAAATGTTTTACAAAATAAGCACAAGTTCTTGAAACTACATTCTACGACTGTTTTGTTATACCAGATATCTGTACTTATTATTATTATGCTTGGTAACCTAAGAATTAGTGAAAAACACTAATTGACGCGAATCCTAAAGGTAGATCTACGGGCACCAACCACCCCCATTTTCGAATAGTGGAAATGCTTTAGTACTTCGAAGGGTTCTTGTCATACATTTTAATAGTGGAATGTATGATGCTAGATATCTTAAGCGCTCTATGTTAAGGTCGGTTACCAGGCGACTCATCGTATGAATGATTTTTGCAGTTGTAATGATCCTGCGCATTTAATTAAATGAAATCTTGTGGCTTATTAAATGTTATGATTATTATATAGAAATTAAACCTATGACTCACCAATATTTTGTTGACGTTTTAAGCATGTTTATTGTCAGGTGAATATTAAAAACGCTTCCGCTGTCGTATGCCAACCCAAGGTCAAGATTTGGAGTCGGCATAATTGTTTATATTGTTTAAACTTGCATTCGGAGTATTTGTTGTAATATATTTGATCATATTGTAATGGGTTGTGTAAAAACTTATTTATTTGAGGAGATTGTCTTTGATAGACAATCTCAATTATGTCATTAAGACCTTTATTCAATAATAAAGGTTATGGTTGTTTTTAAAAACGAATGCAAGATTTGAAAAACGTCTCATATAGAGGTCAAAACCTCGCAAAGAAACCAATTAATATGAAACGTTTATAATTAATATGAACGGGGCATTTCAGAATAAAACATGCCTAAAAGTCAACACGAATGTTGGTGAGATAAAGTTTTATTGCGAACAATAAAGTAAGGTAGACCACGAGATTTCAGTATTCGAAAACAGTATAAAAGTATATGTATGCTGGGCACCTGGTAACCAAACTTAACGTCTTGAAATAACTCCCTAAAGTGTACACACGCAAGTGTATAATGTCTACGAAGTATTAAACACATGTTAACTACTAGCATGACTAGCTCGAGTGGGATTGTCAAACCCTATGGATCCATATATTAGATTCACGCTTATCGGGTTAGGAAACCAATAATTAACTGTTACTAAGCTAAAGGGAATTTTTTCTGTTATTTCACCCACACATATAATGTTTAAGTACTCATGTCTAGTATGTAAAACGTAAAACAGTGCATGTATTCTCAATCCAAAAATAGTTTAGAAGTTTAAAAAGGGAACAATATTCTCACCTTTAGTGCACAACCACAATAACAAGTAACAGCAAGTAAGTAAGGTGTCCGGTCCAACGTATCCTCAACCTAAGTTATAGTCATTTAGTCAATAATCTTATCTAATGAGTTTCTAATTTGTTCAAGTCATATATACATCATCATCATCATACTCTAAAGAAAACTAAGTTTTATATTTCAAAAAGAGGCCGGTTTTTAATACCTGACTTCGGACAGTTGTTGTGTCCTCTATACATAACCAATTGACGTGGAGTCAGTGGTCAAGGGTCCATTTGTGAGTCCTCTTTCCGCTGTCCGAAAATCAGACCCCAACCTATTGTCGTTTCATCATGGCGTCGGTCAAACAGTAAGCGGGTCAGAATTTTTAGCTCGTCGTAAGAATAACATAGTGATTTGTCGGAGGCGTATTTCACAAACCGTACGACGGATTGCGATGAGGCCTATATGAAAACTCATCGACACAACCTGAGGGATCCAAATCATAAAATCTTAGACCTCCATGTGTGCTGTTTGGATCGGAAATGGGCTGATCGAATTGCTATGATAGTTTAGACACTTTTCGACTCAAGTAAGGTGCACTTTTATTGCATGTAAGCAATATAGTTTCACCCTTTTGATGTCTAAAGCTCTCATGTTAAAAAAGGTTGCATCTTTATTACATGGAAGTAGTAAAGCTTCAACCATTTTAGTAATCAAAGCTTCTACGTTCACAAAGATTGTATCTTTACTATATAGGAGTAGGAAAGCTTCAACCTTTTTAGTGTTTCAAGCTTCTAAGTTTGCAAATATTGCACCTTTATTATATTTAGATAATACAGACTCAAGCTTTATGTCCAATTTTTCTCCTTTATCACATTTAGATGATAAAGACTCAAGCTTTATGTTTAAGTTTGCTCATTTATCACATTTAGATGATAAAGACTCAAGCTTTACCACATTTAAATGATAAAGACTCAAGTTTTATTTTCAAGTTTGCTACTTTATCACATGGAGTTGATAAAGTTTCAATCTTTAACTTGATATATTATTTTATGCATCTTTAGCACATGTAATTAAAGACTTGATTTTTATCACCATAAAAATCATAAAAAGGTTACATGTAGATGAAAGCTACAACATTTTACAACCAAAGTGCTAAAAATTGCATCTTTCTTCCATTTATAAAACAATAACAAGTTTTTTTTTATGGATCTTTAAGCTAGAAGCTTAGATCTTCATGTTTTAAGAGACCATAAGCTAAAAAGCTTAGATCTAACAAAGATTCAAGCGACCATAAGCTATAAAGCTTAGATCTAATAAAGATTCAAGAGACCATAAGCTATAAAGCTTAGATCTTAGATGATGAATATGAAATCAAAAAGCATGAAGTAAAGTGAAGATAAGCATGAAAAAGTAAGAAAACTTACAAACTTTGAAAGTAATTGAAAAGGATTGAAACTATAGCTAAAACTTCCTTAAATAAAAATTCAAAACTTGAAAGATGATGGAGATAATAATGATGGTGGAGGTGGCCGTTGTTTTTAAGGTGGATGGATAGATTTTGTGTGTTGGTGAATGGACAAGAATGTTGTGATTCAAGTACTAATGTCGTGGCAACTTTTGCATTTTGGTTGGTGGGTTGCTTTATGCTAAGAAGGCTTAATTTAATTGGGTTAGCCATGTTTCATATATTCCATTAATTTAATTAGGTCGGGCCATAAAATAAATGATACTTCTAGTCCAAATAAAATGCTAAGTCCAACTAGTGAGCTAGTGTACACAAGTAATTGATTTAAATCAAGAAATCCCACCAAAATAATAATAAATTAAATATTTATTATTATAAAATAATAAATCAAGAAATCCCACCCTGTGAGTTTCGGGTCCACTTTGCACGTTTGTGCGTTGTGGGTTACCACCCTTGGGGTAGTGAATCGCGTGTGCTTTCGAATTTACATTGGTATGAGTGAGCCAACCCCGTTGATGTTGTTGAGGTGATTTGGGAAGTGAATCGCGTGTGTTTTTGGATTCACAATGTCGCGTGTGTTTTCGGACATTCCCATTGTGGTTGTAATGGCTTAGGGTTGTGAATCTCTTGTGTTCTCGGATTCACTAGGGAGCGTGTTGATATTTCTCCAATTAGACATATCTTTATTCGCAATATCGAGTCCTATTATTGTTTATTTCGTATGTAAACATAGTATTTCCGTTTGTATTTCATATTATTGTAATATAGTCTAGAATCATTGTAAACTTGAAGAAATATGGAAGATTATGTATGGTACTGCTCAGAGATCGAAACCAAGACAAGAAGCCAAAGAACAGTGAGGTGCGCTCAGCTCACCACTAAGGGTGCGCGCAGCTCACAAGGCCAACTTTTGATCAGAAGATTTCTTGGCCAAAACCAAAGTGCACCAAGCATAGTGCGCGCCGCACACAGTAGTGCGCTCAGTGCACCCCTCCGCGCACTTTTACCAGTAACTCAGATTTGAACGTGCGATATCGAGCTGTAAAACAAAAGTGGAATAGGTGAACTGTGCGCGCAGCGCACTCACTTTGGTGCGCTTGGCGCACCCCACTTTCCAACCAGTGTTCAGCCTATTTAATTCTATGTCCAGCTTCATTTCAGAAGGCACCAGTTTCCTTTCTGTTCTGAGACTAAAACATACGAATCAATGTAATTCTTGGGCTTATCGAAGTGCATCTAAGCACTCAAATCATTGAAGAATCAAGGATCATTCAAGAGCTTCATCCAAGATTACTCCTAAAAGGCCAATCTTGTATTTACAATGAATTCTATCTTTTTTACTGTTTTGTTTAAGTTTTCAAGCATGATTGTTGGCTAGTCCATTTTATGTTCATCTAGATAAATAACCGAAATGTTGAATATTAAATATTGATTGATTGTTATTATGCACGATAGTTTGATGTTTGAATACAAGAACCATTCTTGTTAAGTTTAATCCTTTCGATTCAATTAGTTGATATGTTCATTTGATTAAGGAACATCATCTTGTTAAGTTAATGTATTGATTTACACCTAGTGACATGTGTTTATCCGTCTTTTACCAAAAGGGATAAGTTGAGTCCAAATAGTTAATTTACATGAGAATGTAAGAACGACTATTGTAGATACTTTGGGATAGCTTAATTATTATGTGTAATCATTTAGGAGAATGGCCAATTCCTTAGATTATGTTATACATTCTTTCAACTACCAAGTTCCATTAATTAACATGTTGTTAGTGATTTGCCTTATCTAGTGACGTTTATAGGGATCTTATTATAACACTTAGTTAATTACTTGGGTTGGGTGAATTGAGAATTGAACAAGACCAAGGGAATGAACTAAGTTAAACCATTAGTTGATATAGGAGTGGATCATGTACAACACACCATTGACTTGATCATTCTTCAAGTCTTCAAACTAGTTGAATTAGTTGATTACAAATAGGAGGTCTTAGATGACAAGAACATCACTTGCATCGTGTAATCCCGTTTGAGTGTTTGCGCAAGACTATTCTTGGTGAACCAATTAATTAGTTCTCGTGCATAACCAATCAATCCGATTTTAATCCTAAATAACATTCAACATTAAGGGTAAAAAGTCTAGATGAACATATTTTCTTAATTTGATGTCAAAACTATCTTTTTGCTTTCATAAACTTAAAATACAAAAAATATTGTCTTTTAATCTTATTCATCACTTGATTCGCCCATCGAAAAAGGGCAAACCAAAATATCTTGTAATTGTAATTTTATTAGTTAATCACAATTTAGTTTATAATCCTAATTTGACTTAGATATTGTCTTTGGAACGATACACGGATTTTACCATTTACTATACTACTACACGATCGGGTACACTGTAGCAATCTTTAATCGGTATTTTTCCATACTATTTTATACAATAATTCATATACCACGTTTTGCACATCAAGTTTTTGCCGTCGCTGCCGGGGACAGTTTTGTGTCAAAATAGAATTATTAACTAATTTGTGATTAAGTAGTTTCTTAATTCTTTTTAAATTATTAATAGTCTTTGATTTTTAAACTTATAGAATCGGTGCGTTTAATAGTTTTGTTAGTTGTGTGATTGACAGATTTTAGGTTGCATATGCCACATACCCGAAGTTCAAATTCTCCATTACTTACACCGCTTACAGATGCTGATAGAAAGCTTGGTAGAATCCCAAAAGAAGTACTTGAACTTTTTGAATCTTCATCAAAGCAAGAAACTTTTGATTCAGAATCAAGTACAACCAAGCCAAGATATTCTGAATTTGGTGAACCCGTTCATCCTCCAAATTTTGAAATGGAAGGAGAGGAAAGACCGGTGGTACCAAGACAATCAATGGTGGCCAAGATGAAGGCAACCCGAACCGGACAAGGAAGTGCAATTACTCAGACACCCGGTGAGGTAAAATTTGAAATAAAAGGACCTATTCTCCAAATGATTAACAAAAGATGTCAATTTGGTGGTGGTCCAAATGAAGATGCAAACGAACATATTCGTCTTTTTCAAGAGATATGTCTTCTATTCAAGCTTCAACTGAACACTGATCAAGCCATATTTTTAAGACTTTTCCCATGGACACTCCACGGGGAAGCATGGAGTTGGTTGGATTCATTGCCTGAGGCTACAATAGAAACTTGGGATGGTATGTTGGAAAAATTTCTTAAGAAATATTTTCCAGCTTCTAAGTTCGCGAGACTCCAACAAGAAATTACCCAGTTTTGTCAAAATCCGATGGAAACCTTGTACGAAGCATGGAATCGATTTTCCAAAATGCTAAGAGGTTGTCCAAACCATGGTTTGGATACCTTCCAAAAAGTCAAAATCTTTTACAAGGGTTGTGATGTTGCAACCCGAATTTCCATTGACCAAGCGGCCGGAGGTTCACTCATGGACAAAACCGAGCAAGAGGCTTATGAGATAATCGAGAAGCTAGCCGATTATTCTCATGAGTGGCATCAAGAACGACCAATTACTCGTAATGCTCAAGTCCAAAGCGCCAGTGCTTATGATGACATTAGTTCCCTAAGTGTGAAAATAGACAGTGTTGCTCGAAACATGGAAAAAATCACCAAGGAAATTCATAGTATGAAGGTAGGTTATGAATACTGTGGTGGTCTCCATTTAGGAAAAGATTGTGATGCTGGTTTAACAATGGCTCAGAAAGAAGAAGTGGCTTTAATAAGCCAAAGTAATAATAATCAATTTCAAGGAAGAGCCTAGTTTAACCGAAACTTTAATAACCCATACAACCCTCAAGGTCAAAATTCTAATTACCAACAAGGGTCAAGTAGTGTTCTAACAACAAACTCCGGGTTTCTATCAAAAACTCCAACACGAAGAAAAAAAGTCAAATCTGGAGAGTTTGTTGGAGAAGTTAATTACATCTCAGACCCAGCTTGTTACCAATATAAGCCAAACGAATGAGAAAAATGAACACCAATTCAAAAACCAACAAGCCGGAGAAGCAAATGAGTGGTTTAACTAGTTTACATAGTGAAAGAAAACCAGGGAGTTTACCGGGCGATACTAATAAGAACCCCCGAAATGAGCACGCCAATGTTATCACCACACGAAGTGGTCTAACATATGAAGCTCCAATAATGCCCGAAGATTCTGATTTCAGTGTTCCATTGAATAAAAATGATGAACCGGTTAAGGAGCCGGAACAAGTGGTTGAGAAGGAAGAACGGGAGAAACCCGTAGTGAAGCCATATCAACCACCGCTCCCATACCCAAGGAAGCAACAACAAGAAAGGCTCAAAGCCGAAAGGTCAAAATTTCTAGATATGTTTAAACAAATTAACATAAATATGCCTTTTATTGATGTGATTTCAGGTATGCCAAAATACGCTAAGTTCTTAAAGGACTTACTAATCGGAAGAAAATGGAGGAACTTTCATCCGTCACCATGAATGCTAATTGTTCAGCAATTTTGATGAATAAAATACCAAAGAAGTTAGCTGATCCTGGGAGTTTTACCATACCATGTATCCTAGGAGATTTGGAATGCATTAAAGCATTAGCGAATTTAGGGGCTAGCATAAATTTAATGCCTTATTCATTGTATGTTAAGCTAGACCCCGGGGTACTAAAACCAACCCGAATGGCAATTCAACAACCAGACCGCTCTGTTAAATTCTCTCGTGGAATTTTAGAGAATATGTTAGTAAAAGTGGGTACCCTAGTATTTCCGGCAGATTTGGTAATTTTGGACATGGAAGAGGACACACGTGTGCCTCTTATATTGGGTCGACCTTTCCTGAATACGGCTAGAGCTATGATAGATGTTCATGGGCAGAAATTGACTCTTAGGATTGAGGATATTAAGGTTACCTTTTCCGTTAACCATGCCTTGCAATACCCCGAGTCTACTGATGATAAATGTTATTATTTGCAAACCGTAGACACATATTCAGAGTTATTGCAGGAATTTCTAGAATTGCAAGGTTCGGGAGAAAGCATTTTGGTGGAAGGTGATGAAGAGAACATGGTGGAAGAAGTGGAGATGTGGACCACCATGATGGCTAAAGGTTATGAGCCAAATGATAAAGAATACAGAAAGTTGGATTTATAAAATGAGTACCGATGTAAAATATTGATTGAAGAACCTCCCATTTTGGAACTAAAGCCACTTCCAAGTCACTTGGAATATGCTTACCTTCAAGAGGATTCTACTCTCCCGGTTATCATTTCATCCGAACTCTCTGTAAGTGAGAATTCTAAACTTGTTTCCATGTTAAAAGCCCATAAACCGGCTCTATCATCGAAAATTCATGACATCAAGGGTATAAGACCCTCTTATTGTACACCTAAGATATTAATGGAAGATAACTATAAGCCATGTGTACAAAGACAAAGGCGACTGAACCCTAATATGCAAGAAGTAGTTAAAAAGGAGATTCTCAAACTCCTTGATGCGGGTCTTATTTACCCAATTTCGGATAGTCCTTGGGTGAGTCCGGTCCAATGTGTGCCCAAAAAGGGTGGCATGACCGTTATCACTAAAAAAATGACCAATTAATTTCCACTAGGACTGTCACGGGTTGGAGGGTATGTATTGATTATAGAAAATTAAATGATGCTAACCGAAAAGACCATTTTCCCCTTCCTTACATTGATCAAATGTTGTAAAGGTTAGCAGGAAAGAACTTTTATTGTTTTCTTGATGGTTTCTCGGAATATTTCCAAATCCCTATAGCACCTGAGGACCAAGAGAAAACCACCTTTACATGCCCTTATGGTACTTTCTCCTATCGACGTATGCCCTTTGGCTTATGCAATGCTCCTGCTACCTTTCAAAGGTGTATGGTAGCTATTTTTCATGATATGATTGAAGACTTTATGGAAGTATTCATGGATGACTTTTCAATCTTCGGTGATTCTTTTGACTCATGTCTTAATAATCTTGAGCGTATGTTGATTAGGTGTGAAGAATCAAATCTTGTACTAAACTGGGAAAAATGCCATTTTATGGTAAGAGAGGGCAATGTATTGGGTCATAAAATTTCTTGTGCAGGTATGGAGGTGGATAGAGCTAAAGTGGAAGTCATAGCCAAATTACCACCGCCGTCGAATGTGAAAGGTGTAAGAAGTTTTCTGGGGCACGCCGGTTTTTACCGTCGATTCATTAAAGATTTTTCTAAATTTGCAACCCCTATGAATAAACTTCTAGAGAAAGACACTCCATTTGTCTTTACGGACGAGTGTCTAAACGCCTTTAATCTTCTTAAATCAAAGCTCACACAATCACCCATTCTCATATCACCGAATTGGTCACTTCTGAAATGTCCCGTTCTTATTGATTAAAAACGTTCCATATTAATTGATTTCGTTGCGAGGTTTTGACCTCTATATGAGACATTTTTCAAAGACTGCATTCATTTTTAAAACAAACCATAACCTTTATTTCATAGATAAAGGTTTTAAAAAGCTTTACGTAGATTATCAAATAATGATAATCTAAAATATCCTGTTTACACACGACCATTACATAATGGTTTACAATACAAATATGTTACAACAAAATAAGTTTCTTGAATGCAGTTTTTACACAATATCATACAAGCATGGACTCCAAATCTCGTCCTTATTTAAGTATGCGACAGCGGAAGCTCTTAATAATCACCTGAGAATAAACATGCTTAAAACGTCAACAAAAATGTTGGTGAGTTATAGGTTTAACCTATATATATCAAATCATAATAATAGACCACAAGATTTCATATTTCAATACACATCCCATACATAGAGATAAAAATCATTCATATGGTGAACACCTGGTAACCGACATTAACAAGATGCATATATAAGAATATCCCCATCATTCCGGGACACCCTTCGGATATGATATAATTTTCGAAGTACTAAAGCATCCGGTACTTTGGATGGGGTTTGTTAGGCCCAATAGATCTATCTTTAGGATTCGCGTCAATTAGGGTGTCTGTTCCCTAATTCTTAGATTACCAGACTTAATAAAAAGGGGCATATTCGATTTCGATAATTCAACCATAGAATGTAGTTTCACGTACTTGTGTCTATTTTGTAAATCATTTATAAAACCTGCATGTATTCTCATCCCAAAAATATTAGATTTTAAAAGTGGGACTATAACTCACTTTCACAGATTTTTACTTCGTCGAGAAGTAAGACTTGGCCACTGGTTGATTCACGAACCTATAACAATATATACATATATATCAAAGTATGTTCAAAATATATTTACAACACTTTTAATATATTTTGATGTTTTAAGTTTATTAAGTCAGCTGTCCTCGTTAGTAACCTACAACTAGTTGTCCACAGTTAGATGTACAGAAATAAATCGATAAATATTATCTTGAATCAATCCACGACCCAGTGTATACGTATCTCAGTATTGATCACAACTCAAACTATATATATTTTGGAATCAACCTCAACCCTGTATAGCTAACTCCAACATTCACATATAGAGTGTCTATGGTTGTTCCGAAATATATATAGATGTGTCGACATGATAGGTCGAAACATTGTATACGTGTCTATGGTATCTCAAGATTACATAATATACAATACAAGTTGATTAAGTTTTGGTTGGAATAGATTTGTTACCAATTTTCACGTAGCTAAAATGAGAAAAATTATCCAATCTTGTTTTACCCATAACTCCTTCATTTTAAATCCGTTTTGAGTGAATCAAATTGCTATGGTTTCATATTGAACTCTATTTTATGAATCTAAACAGAAAAAGTATAGGTTTATAGTCGGAAAAATAAGTTACAAGTCGTTTTTGTAAAGGTAGTCATTTCAGTCGAAAGAACGACGTCTAGATGGCCATTTTAGAAAACATACTTCCACTTTGAGTTTAACCATAATTTTTGGATATAGTTTCATGTTCATAATAAAAATCATTTTCTCATAATAGCAACTTTTAAATCAAAGTTTATCATAGTTTTTAATTAACTAACCCAAAACAGCCCGAGGTGTTACTACGACGGCGTAAATCCGGTTTTACGGTGTTTTTCGTGTTTCCAGGTTTTAAATCATTAAGTTAGCATATCATATAGATATAGAACATGTGTTTAGTTGATTTTAAAAGTCAAGTTAGAAGGATTAACTTTTGTTTGCGAACAAGTTTAGAATTAACTAAACTATGTTCTAGTGATTACAAGTTTAAACCTTCGAATAAGATAGCTTTATATGTATGAATCGAATGATGTTATGAACATCATTACTACCTTAAGTTCCTTGGATAAACCTACTGGAAAATAGAAAAATGGATCTAGCTTCAACGGATCCTTGGATGGCTCGAAGTTCTTGAAGCAGAATCATGACACGAAAACAAGTTCAAGTAAGATCATCACTTGAAATAAGATTGTTATAGTTATAGAAATCGAACCAAAGTTTGAATATGATTATTACCTTGTATTAGAATGATAACCTACTGTAAGAAACAAAGATTTCTTGAGGTTGGATGATCACCTTACAAGATTGGAAGTGAGCTAGCAAACTTGAAAGTATTCTTGATTTTATGAAACTAGAACTTTTGAAATTTATGAAGAACACTTAGAACTTGAAGATAGAACTTGAGAGAGATCAATTAGATGAAGAAAATTGAAGAATGAAAGTGTTTGTAGGTGTTTTTGGTCGTTGGTGTATGGATTAGATATAAAGGATATGTAATTTTGTTTTCATGTAAATAAGTCATGAATGATTACTCATATTTTTGTAATTTTATGAGATATTTCATGCTAGTTGCCAAATGATGGTTCCCACATGTGTTAGGTGACTCACATGGGCTGCTAAGAGCTGATCATTGGAGTGTATATACCAATAGTACATACATCTAAAAGCTGTGTATTGTACGAGTACGAATACGGGTGCATACGAGTAGAATTGTTGATGAAACTGAACGAGGATGTAATTGTAAGCATTTTTGTTAAGTAGAAGTATTTTGATAAGTGTCTTGAAGTCTTTCAAAAGTGTATGAATACATATTAAAACACTACATGTATATACATTTTAACTGAGTCGTTAAGTCATCGTTAGTCGTTACATGTAAATGTTGTTTTGAAACCTTTAGGTTAACGATCTTGTTGAATGTTGTTAACCTATTGTTTATTATAACAAATGAGATGTTAAATTATTATATTATCATGATATTATGATATATAATATATCTTAGTATGATGTATATACAGTTAAATGTCGTTACAACGATAATCGTTACATATATGTCTCGTTTCGAAATCATTAAGTTAGTAGCCTTATTTTTACATATGTATTTCATTGTTAATACACTTAATAATATATTTACTTATCATTTAACATAATTAACCAAGTGTATCAATATCTTAATATGATTCATATGTACCTAGTAAAACGTTGTTATAACGATAATCGTTATATATATCGTTTTCGAGTTTCTTAAATTAATAGTCTCATTTTTATGTATATAACTCATTGTTAAAATACCTAATGAGATACATACTTATAATAAAAACATGTTAACTATATATATAACCATATATATGTCATCGTATAGTTTTTACAAGTTTTAACGTTCGTGAATCACCGGTCAACTTGGGTGGTCAATTGTCTATATGAAACACATTTCAATTAATCAAGTCTTAACAAGTTTGATTGCTTAACATGTTGGAAACATTTAATCATGTAAATATCAATCTCAATTAATATATATAAACATGGAAAAGTTCGGGTCACTACAGTACCTACCCGTTAAATAAATTTCGTCCCGAAATTTTAAGCTGTTGAAGGTGTTGACGAATCTTCTGGAAATAGATGCGGGTATTTCTTCTTCATCTAATCTTCACGCTCCCAGGTGAACTCGGGTCCTCTATGAGCATTCCATCGAACCTTAACAATTGGTATCTTGTTTTGCTTAAGTCTTTTAACCTCACGATCCATTATTTCGACGGGTTCTTCGATGAATTGAAGTTTTTCGTTGATTTGGATTTCATCTAACGGAATAGTGAGATCTTCTTTAGCAAAACATTTCTTCAAATTCGAGACGTGGAAAGTGTTATGTACAGCCGCGAGTTGTTGAGGTAACTCAAGTCGGTAAGCTACTGGTCCGACACGATCAATAATCTTGAATGGTCCAATATACCTTGGATTTAATTTTTCTCGTTTACCAAATCGAACAACGCCTTTCCAAGGTGCAACTTTAAGCATGACCATCTCTCCAATTTCAAATTCTATATCTTTTCTTTTAATGTCAGCGTAGCTCTTTTGTCGACTTTGGGCGGTTTTCAACCGTTGTTGAATTTGGATGATCTTCTCGGTAGTTTCTTGTATAATCTCCGGACCCGTAATCTGTCTATCCCCCACTTCACTCCAACAAATCGGAGACCTGCACTTTCTACCATAAAGTGCTTCAAACGGCGCCATCTCAATGCTTGAATGGTAGCTGTTGTTGTAGGAAAATTCTGCTAATGGTAGATGTCGATCCCAACTGTTTCCGAAATCAATAACACATGCTCGTAGCATGTTTTCAAGCGTTTGTATCGTCCTTTCGCTCTGCCCATCAGTTTGTGGATGATAGGCAGTACTCATGTCTAGACGAGTTCCTAATGCTTGCTGTAATGTCTGCCAGAATCTTGAAATAAATCTGCCATCCCTATCAGAGATAATAGAGATTGGTATTCCATGTCTGGAGACGACTTCCTTCAAATACAGTCGTGCTAACTTCTCCATCTTGTCATCTTCTCTTATTGGCAGGAAGTGTGCTGATTTGGTGAGACGATCAACTATTACCCAAATAGTATCAAAACCACTTGCAGTCCTTGGCAATTTAGTGATGAAATCCATGGTAATGTTTTCCCATTTCCATTCTGGGATTTCGGGTTGTTGAAGTAGACCTGATGGTTTTTGATGCTCAGCTTTGACCTTAGAACACGTCAAACATTCTCCTACGTATTTAGCAACATCGGCTTTCATACCCGGCCACCAAAAATGTTTCTTGAGATCCTTGTACATCTTCCCCGTTCCAGAATGTATTGAGTATCTGGTTTTATGAGCTTCTCTAAGTACCATTTCTCTCATATCTCCAAATTTTGGTACCCAAATCCTTTCAGCCCTATACCGGGTTCCGTCTTCCTGAATATTAAGATGCTTCTCCGATCCTTTGGGTATTTCATCCTTTAAATTTCCCTCTTTTAAAACTCCTTGTTGCGCCTCCTTTATTTGAGTAGTAAGGTTATTATGAATCATTATATTCATAGATTTTACTCGAATGGGTTCTCTGTCCTTCCTGCTCAAGGCATCGGCTACCACATTTGCCTTCCCCGGGTGGTAACGAATCTCAAAGTCGTAATCATTCAATAATTCAATCCACCTACGCTGCCTCATATTCAGTTGTTTCTGATTAAATATGTGTTGAAGACTTTTGTGGTCGGTATATATAATACTTTTGACCCCATATAAGTAGTGCCTCCAAGTCTTTAATGCAAAAACAACCGCGCCTAATTCCAAATCATGCGTCGTATAATTTTGCTCGTGAATCTTCAATTGTCTAGATGCATAAGCAATCACCTTCGTTCGTTGCATTAATACACAACCGAGACCTTGCTTTGATGCGTCACAATAAATCACAAAATCATCATTCCCTTCAGGCAATGACAATATAGGTGCCGTAGTTAGCTTTTTCTTCAATAACTGAAACGCTTTCTCTTGTTCATCCTTCCATTCAAATTTCTTCCCTTTATGCGTTAATGCAGTCAAGGGTTTTGCTATTCTGGAAAAGTCTTGGATGAACCTTCTGTAGTAACCAGCTAGTCCTAAAAACTGGCGTATGTGTTTCGGAGTTTTCGGGGTTTCCCACTTTTCAACAGTTTCTATCTTTGCCAGATCCACCTTAATACCTTCTTTGTTCACTATGTGACCGAGGAATTGAACTTCTTCCAACCAAAATGCACACTTTGAAAACTTAGCGTACAATTCTTCCTTCCTCAATACTTCTAACACCTTTCTCAAATGTTCACCGTGTTCTTGGTCATTCTTTGAGTAAATAAGTATGTCATCAATGAAAACAATGACAAACTTGTCAAGGTATGGTCCACACACTCGGTTCATAAGGTCCATGAACACAGCTGGTGCATTAGTTAAACCAAACGGCATGACCATAAACTCGTAATGACCGTAACGTGTTCTGAAAGCAGTCTTTGGAATATCATCTTCTTTCACCCGCATTTGATGATACCCGGAACGTAAGTCAATCTTTGAATAAACAGACGAGCCTTGTAGTTGATCAAATAAGTTATCGATTCTCGGTAGTGGGTAGCGGTTCTTGATGGTAAGTTTGTTCAACTCTCGGTAGTCGATACACAACCTGAATGTACCATCTTTCTTCTTGACAAACAAAACAGGAGCTCCCCACGGTGATGTGCTTGGTCGAATGAAACCACGCTCTAAAAGTTCTTGTAATTGGCTTTGTAGTTCTTTCATCTCGCTGGGTGCTAGTCTGTAAGGAACACGAGCTATTGGTGCAGCTCCTGGTACAAGATCTATTTGAAATTCAACGGATCGATGTGGGGGTAATCCCGGTAATTCTTTCGGAAATACATCGGGAAATTCTTTTGCAATGGGAACATCATTGATGCTCTTTTCTTCAGTTTGTACTTTCTCGACGTGTGCTAGAACAGCATAGCAACCTTTTCTTATTAGTTTTTGTGCCTTCAAATTACTAATAAGATGTAGCTTCGTGTTGCCCTTTTCTCCGTACACCATTAAGGGTTTTCCTTTTTCTCGTATAATGCGAATTGCATTTTTGTAACAAATGATCTCTGCTTTCACTTCTTTCAACCAGTCCATACCGATTATCACATCAAAACTCCCTAACTCTACTGGTATCAAATCAATCTTAAATGTTTCGCTAACCAGTTTAATTTCTCGATTCCGACATATATTATCTGCTGAAATTAATTTACCATTTGCTAATTCGAGTAAAAATTTACTATCCAAAGGCGTCAATGGACAACTTAATTTAGCACAAAAATCTCTACTCATATAGCTTCTATCCGCACTCGAATCAAATAAAACGTAAGCAGATTTATTGTCAATAAGAAACGTACCCGTAACAAGCTCCGGGTCTTCCTGTGCCTCTGCCGCATTAATATTGAAAACTCTTCCGCGACCTTGTCCATTCGTGTTCTCCTGGTTCGGGCAATTTCTAATAATGTGGCCCGGTTTTCCACATTTATAACAAACTACATTGGCATAACTTACTCCGACACTACTTGCTCCGCCATTACTCGTTCCGACACCATTTTTTCCTTTCGTTCTGTTAACCCCTGGTCCGTAGACATCACACTTTGCCGCGCTATGACCATTTCTTTTACACTTGTTGCAAAATTTGGTGCAGAACCCCGAGTGATACTTTTCACACCTTTGGCATAGCTGCTTCTGATTGTTGTTGTTGTTGCGGTTATTATTATTGTTGGGATGATTGTTGTAGCTGCTGTTGTTGTTGTTGTTGTTGTTGTTGGGCCGTTTGTTGTAGTTGCGATTGATGTTGCGATTGTTGGGATAAGTGTTGCGATTATTGTTGTAATTACTGTTGTTGTTGTATTGGTGATTCTTATCACCGTTTTCCTCCCACTTTCTTTTGACTTGTTTCACATTGGCCTCTTCAGCAGTCTGTTCTTTAATTCTTTCTTCAATCTGGTTCACTAGTTTGTGAGCCATTCTACATGCCTGTTGTATGGAGGCGGGCTCGTGTGAACTTATATCTTCTTGGATTGTTTCCGGTAATCCTTTCACAAACTCGTCGATCTTCTCTTCCTCATCTTCGAATGCTCCCGGACACAATAGGCACAATTCTGTGAATCGTCTTTCGTACGTGGTAATATCAAATCCTTGGGTTCGTAACCCTCTAAGTTCTGTCTTGAGCTTATTGACCTCGGTTCTGGGACGGTACTTCTCGTTCATCAAGTGCTTGAATGCTGACCACGGTAGTGCGTACGCATCGTCTTGTCCCACTTGCTCTAGATAGGTATTCCACCATGTTAACGCAGAACCTGTGAAGGTATGCGTAGCATACTTCACTTTGTCCTCTTCAGTACACTTACTTATGGCAAACACCGATTCAACCTTCTCGGTCCACCGTTTTAATCCGATCGGTCCTTCGGTTCCATCAAATTCCAAAGGTTTGCAGGCAGTGAATTCTTTGTAGGTGCATCCTACACGATTTCCTGTACTGCTAGATCCAAGGTTATTGTTGGTATGTAGCGCAGCCTGTACTGCGGCTATGTTTGAAGCTAGAAAAGTACGGAATTCCTCTTCATTCATATTCACGGTGTGTCGAGTAGTCGGTGCCATTTCCTTCAAAATAGTTAAATGGAACAAGTTAATCATACAGAATATTAAGAGTAGTTAATAGTATTTCGTAGCATAATATGAACTCATTTATAAAAGCTTTTTCTTCATATTAGCGTTTTATAAGTTTAAATTCGGGTAGTACCTACCCGTTAAGTTCATACTTAGTAGCTAATATACAATTCAACTACTACAATTCTATATGAAAAACTGATTATAATAATATTTCGCGTTCAAACTTTTATACAATATTTTACAAACTTACAATACCGCTTATTTTACATAAAGCATGAAATATAGCACACAATAACTTTGATACAAGATAGTTGTGAAGATAATTCTAGCTAGTACACAAGTCGTTCAGCAAAGGCAATAAAGACACGTAATTCATACGTCCAGAAACAAGTCATGCATTCTGGTTTTACTAGGACTACTTCCCATCCTTGGTCTTGTGCAACATAACCGTTATGGCCGTTGATAAGACAGCGTGTTGTAACGTCGTCAAAGGGACGAGGGTTACGTAATGTCCAACAGTCCCGTAACAATCTAAAAACCTCATTTCTTACCCCAATTACCGACTCCGTCACTTGTGGGAACGTTTTGTTTAATAGCTGTAGCCCGATGTTCTTTTTCTCACTTTGGTGAGAAGCGAACATTACTAACCCATAAGCATAGCATGCTTCTTTATGTTGTATGTTAGCCGCTTTTTCTAAATCATGAAGTCCTATATTCGAATACATTGAGTCAAAATAATTTCTTAACCCGTTGCGTAAAATAGCATTTGGGTTCCCCGCAATATATGCGTCAAAGTAAACACATCGTAACTTATGGGTTTCCCAATGTGATATCCCCCATCTTTCAAACGAAAGTCTCTTATAAACCAAGACATTCTTGGAACGTTCTTCGAATGTCTTACAAACTGATCTCGCCTTAAATAGTTGTGCCGAGGAATTCTGACCGACTCTAGACAAGATTTCATCAATCATGTCTCCGGGTAGGTCTCTTAAAATATTGGGTTGTCTATCCATTTTGCGTTTTTATACTGTAAAATAGACAAGAGTTAGATTCATAAAAAAAAATACTTATTAATACAAGCAATTTTTACATATATCATAAAGCATAAGCACACTATATTACATATATTACACCACATGAATACAACTATCTTATTCCGACTCGCTTGTTTCTTCTTCTTCGGTTTTGGTTCGTTTTTCCAAGTTTCTAGGGATATATGATTTTCCCCTAATACGAGCCGTCGTTATCCACATTGGTTTAGAAAAACCTGGTGGTTTAGAGGTTCCCGGGTCATTGTTACAACTTAAGGACTTCGGGGGTTGACGATACATATAAAGTTCATCGGGGTTGGAATTAGATTTCTCTATTTTTATGCCCTTTCCCTTATTATTTTCTTTTGTCTTTTTAAATTCAGTTGGGGTAATTTCTATAACATCATCAGAATTCTCGTCAGAATCCGATTCATCGGAGAATTGGTAATCCTCCCAATATTTTGCTTCCTTGGCGGAAACACCATTGACCATAATTAACCTTGGTCGGTTGGTTGAGTATTTTCTTTTACTTAACCGTTTTATTATTTCCCCCACCGGTTCTACTTCTTCATCCGGTTCCGATTCTTCTTCCGGTTCCGATTCTTCTTCCGGTTCCGACTCTTCTTCCGGTTCCTCTTCGGGAACTTGTGAATCAGTCCACGAATCATTCCAATTTACATTTGACTCTTCATTATTATTAGGTGAGTCAATGGGACTTGTTCTAGAGGTAGACATCTATCACATAATATCAAACGCGTTAAGAGATTAATATATCACATAATATTCACATGTTAAAAATATATAGTTTCCAACAAAATTTGTTAAGCGATCATTTTTCAAGTAAACACGGTCGAAGTCCAGACTTACTAATGCATCCTAACAAACTCGATAAGACACACTAATGCAAAATTCTGGTTCTCTAAGACCAACGCTCGGATACCAACTGAAATGTCCCGTTCTTATTGATTAAAAACGTTCCATATTAATTGATTTCGTTGCGAGGTTTTGACCTCTATATGAGACATTTTTCAAAGACTGCATTCATTTTTAAAACAAACCATAACCTTTATTTCATAGATAAAGGTTTTAAAAAGCTTTACGTAGATTATCAAATAATGATAATCTAAAATATCCTGTTTACACACGACCATTACATAATGGTTTACAATACAAATATGTTACAACAAAATAAGTTTCTTGAATGCAGTTTTTACACAATATCATACAAGCATGGACTCCAAATCTCGTCCTTATTTAAGTATGCGACAGCGGAAGCTCTTAATAATCACCTGAGAATAAACATGCTTAAAACGTCAACAAAAATGTTGGTGAGTTATAGGTTTAACCTATATATATCAAATCATAATAATAGACCACAAGATTTCATATTTCAATACACATCCCATACATAGAGATAAAAATCATTCATATGGTGAACACCTGGTAACCGACATTAACAAGATGCATATATAAGAATATCCCCATCATTCCGGGACACCCTTCGGATATGATATAATTTTTGAAGTACTAAAGCATCCGGTACTTTGGATGGGGTTTGTTAGGCCCAATAGATCTATCTTTAGGATTCGCGTCAATTAGGGTGTCTGTTCCCTAATTCTTAGATTACCAGACTTAATAAAAAGGGGCATATTCGATTTCGATAATTCAACCATAGAATGTAGTTTCACGTACTTGTGTCTATTTTGTAAATCATTTATAAAACCTGCATGTATTCTCATCCCAAAAATATTAGATTTTAAAAGTGGGACTATAACTCACTTTCACAGATTTTTACTTCGTCGAGAAGTAAGACTTGGCCACTGGTTGATTCACGAACCTATAACAATATATACATATATATCAAAGTATGTTCAAAATATATTTACAACACTTTTAATATATTTTGATGTTTTAAGTTTATTAAGTCAGCTGTCCTCGTTAGTAACCTACAACTAGTTGTCCACAGTTAGATGTACAAAAATAAATCGATAAATATTATCTTGAATCAATCCACGACCCAGTGTATACGTATCTCAGTATTGATCACAACTCAAACTATATATATTTTGGAATCAACTTCAACCCTGTATAGCTAACTCCAACATTCACATATAGAGTGTCTATGGTTGTTCCGAAATATATATAGATGTGTCGACATGATAGGTCAAAACATTGTATACGTGTCTATGGTATCTCAAGATTACATAATATACAATACAAGTTGATTAAGTTTTGGTTGGAATAGATTTGTTACCAATTTTCACGTAGCTAAAATGAGAAAAATTATTCAATCTTGTTTTACCCATAACTCCTTCATTTTAAATCCATTTTGAGTGAATAAAATTGCTATGGTTTCATATTGAACTATATTTTATGAATCTAAACAGAAAAAGTATAGGTTTATAGTCGGAAAAATAAGTTACAAGTCGTTTTTGTAAAGGTAGTCATTTCAGTCGAAAGAACGACGTCTAGATGACCATTTTAGAAAACATACTTCCACTTTGAGTTTAACCATAATTTTTGGATATAGTTTCATGTTCATAATAAAAATCATTTTCTCATAATAGCAACTTTTAAATCAAAGTTTATCATAGTTTTTAATTAACTAACCCAAAACAGCCCGCGGTGTTACTACGACGGCGTAAATCCGGTTTTACGGTGTTTTTCGTGTTTCCAGGTTTTAAATCATTAAGTTAGCATATCATATAGATATAGAACATGTGTTTAGTTGATTTTAAAAGTCAAGTTAGAAGGATTAACTTTTGTTTGCGAACAAGTTTAGAATTAACTAAACTATGTTCTAGTGATTACAAGTTTAAACCTTCGAATAAGATAGCTTTATATGTATGAATCGAATGATGTTATGAACATCATTACTACCTTAAGTTCCTTGGATAAACCTACTGGAAAAGAGAAAAATGGATCTAGCTTCAACGGATCCTTGGATGGCTCGAAGTTCTTGAAGCAGAATCATGACACGAAAACAAGTTCAAGTAAGATCATCACTTGAAATAAGATTGTTATAGTTATAGAAATTGAACCAAAGTTTGAATATGATTATTACCTTGTATTAGAATGATAACCTACTGTAAGAAACAAAGATTTCTTGAGGTTGGATGATCACCTTACAAGATTGGAAGTGAGCTAGCAAACTTGAAAGTATTCTTGATTTTATGAAACTAGAACTTTTGAAATTTATGAAGAACACTTAGAACTTGAAGATAGAACTTGAGAGAGATCAATTAGATGAAGAAAATTGAAGAATGAAAGTGTTTGTAGGTGTTTTTGGTCGTTGGTGTATGGATTAGATATAAAGGATATGTAATTTTGTTTTCATGTAAATAAGTCATGAATGATTACTCATATTTTTGTAATTTTATGAGATATTTCATGCTAGTTGCCAAATGATGGTTCCCACATGTGTTAGGTGACTCACATGGGCTGCTAAGAGCTGATCATTGGAGTGTATATACCAATAGTACATACATCTAAAAGCTGTGTATTGTACGAGTACGAATACGGGTGCATACGAGTAGAATTGTTGATGAAACTGAACGAGGATGTAATTGTAAGCATTTTTGTTAAGTAGAAGTATTTTGATAAGTGTCTTGAAGTCTTTAAAAAGTGTATGAATACATATTAAAACACTACATGTATATACATTTTAACTGAGTCGTTAAGTCATCGTTAGTCGTTACATGTAAATGTTGTTTTGAAACCTTTAGGTTAACGATCTTGTTGAATGTTGTTAACCCATTGTTTATTATAACAAATGAGATGTTAAATTATTATATTATCATGATATTATGATATATAATATATCTTAGTATGATGTATATACAGTTAAATGTCGTTACAACGATAATCGTTACATATATGTCTCGTTTCGAAATCATTAAGTTAGTAGCCTTATTTTTACATATGTATTTCATTGTTAATACACTTAATAATATATTTACTTATCATTTAACATAATTAACCAAGTGTATCAATATCTTAATATGATTCATATGTACCTAGTAAAACGTTGTTATAACGATAATCGTTATATATATCGTTTTCGAGTTTCTTAAATTAATAGTCTCATTTTTATGTATATAACTCATTGTTAAAATACCTAATGAGATACATACTTATAATAAAAACATGTTAACTATATATATAACCATATATATGTCATCGTATAGTTTTTACAAGTTTTAACGTTCGTGAATCACCGGTCAACTTGGGTGGTCAATTGTCTATATGAAACACATTTCAATTAATCAAGTCTTAACAAGTTTGATTGCTTAACATGTTGGAAACATTTAATCATGTAAATATCAATCTCAATTAATATATATAAACATGGAAAAGTTCGGGTCACTACAACTTCCATTCGAACTTATGTGTGATGCGAGTGACTTTGCTATTGGTGCCGTCTTGGGGCAAAGAATTGAAAAACATTTCCAGCCCATTTATTATGCTAGTAAAACATTGCAAGGAGTGATGTTACTCAAATTAGTCATATCTTTATTCGTAATATCGCGTCCTATTGTTGTTTATTTCATATGTAAATATAGTAATTCCGTTTGTATTTCATATTATTGTAATATAGTCTAGAATCATTGTAAACTTGAAGAAATATGGAAGATTATGTAGGATACAGCTCAGAGATCGAAAACAAGACCAGAGATCCAAAGACAGAAGGGTGCGCTCAGCGCACCTCAAAGTCTGCTCTCAGCGCACATTGCATAATTTTGATCAGAAGATTTCTTGGCCAAAACCAAAGTGCGCCAAGCCTAGTGTGCGCCGCGCACAGTAGTGCGCTCAGCGCACCCATACGCGCACTTTTACCAGAAAAGCAGATTTGAATGTGCGATGTCGAGCTGTAAAGGAAAAAGTGGAGTAGGTAAGAGTACGCTCAGCGCACCCTTACTGTGCGCGCCGTGCACAGTACTTTTCACCAACTGTTCAGCTTATTTAATTCCATTTCCAGTTTCATTTCAAAGATACCAGTTTCCTTTCTGTTCAGAGACGAAAACATACGTTTCAAAGCAGTTGATATGTTCATTTGATTAAGAAACATCATCTTGTTAAGTTAATGTATTGATTTACACCTAGTGACATGTGTTTATCCGTCTTGTACCAAAAGGGATAAGTTGAGTTCAAATGGTTAATTTACATAAGACTGTAAGAACGACTCTTGTAGATACTTTGGAATAGCTTAATTAGTATGTGTAATTGTCTAGGAGAATGACCAATTCCTTAGAATCTGTTATACACACTTTCAACTACCTAGTTCCATCAATTAACATGTGTTAGTGATTTGCCTTATCTAGTGACGTTTATAGGGATTTTATTATAACACTTAGTTAATTATTTGGGTTGGGTGAATTGAACTAAGTTAAACCTTTAGTTGATATAGGAGTGGATCATGTACAACACACCATTGACTTGATCATTCTTCAAGTCTTCAAACTAGTTGAATTAGTTGATTACAAATAGGAGGTCTTAGATGACAAGAACATCACTTGCGTCGTGTAATTCCGTTTGAGTGTTTGCGTAAGACTACTCTTGGTGAACCAATTAATTAGTTCTCGTGCATAACCAATCAATCCGATCTTAATCATAAATAACATTCAACATTAAGGGTAAAAAGTCTGGATGAGCATATTTCTTTAATTTGATATCAAAACTATCTTTCTGTTTTCATAAACTAAAAATACCAAAAATATTGTCTTTTTAATCTTATTCATCACTTGATTCGCCCATCGTAAAAGGGCAAACCAAAATATATCTTGTACTTGTAATTTTCTTAGTTAATCAAAATTTAGTTTATAATCCTAATTTGATTTAGATATTGTCCTTGCAACGATACACGGATTTTACCATTTACTATACTACTATACGATCGGGTACACTGCCCGTTAGTGTATAGCAATCTCTAATCGGTATTTTTCCATACTATTTCATACAACAATTCATATACCACGTTTTGAACATCAAGTTTTTGGCGCCGCTGCCGGGGACAGTGTTGTGTCAAAATAGAATTGTTAACTAATTTGTGATTAAGTAGTTTCTTAATTATTTTAAATTATTAATAGTCTTTGATTTTAATTTTGTAGAATCGGTGCATTTAATAGTTTTGTTAGTTGTGTGATTGACAGATTTTAGGTTGCATATGCCACATACCCGAAGTTCAGATTCTCCATTACTTACACTGCTTACAGAACCTGATAAGAAGCTTGGTAGAATCCCAAAAGAAGTACTTGAACTTTTTGAATCTTCATCAAAGCAAGAAACTTTTGATTCAGAATCAAGTACAACCAAGCCAAGATATTCTGAATTTGAACCAGTTCATCCTCCAAATTTTGAAATGGAAGGAGAGGCAAGACAAGTGGTACCAAGACAATCAATGGCAGCCAAGATGAAGGCAACCCGAACCGGACAAGGAAGTGCAATTACTCCACCCACAGGTGAAGAAAAATTTGAAATAAAAGGACCTATTCTCCAAATGATTAACAACATATGTCAATTTGGTGGTGGTCCGAATGAAGATGCAAACGAACATATTCGTCTTTTTCAAGAGATATGTCTTCTATTCAAACTTAAACCAGACACTGATCAGGCCATATTTTTAAGATTTTTCCCATGGACACTCCACGGGGAAGCACGAAGTTGGTTAGATTCATTGGCCGAGGCTACGATAGAAACTTGGGATGGTATGTTGGAAAATTTTATTAAGAAATATTTACCAGCTTCTAAGTCCGCGAGACTCCAAAAAGAAATTACCCAAATTTGTCAAAAGCCGATGGAAACCTTGTACGAAGCATGGAATCGATTTTCCAAAATGCTAAGAGGTTGTCCAAACCATGGTTTGGATACCTTCCAAAAAGTCAAAATCTTTTACAAGGGTTGTGATGTTGCAACCCGAATTTCCATTGATCAAGCGGCCGGAGGTTCACTCATGGACAAAACCGAGCAAGAGGCTTATGAGATAATCGAGAAGCTAGCCGATTATTCTCATGAGTGGCATCAAGAACGACCAATTACTTGTAATGCTCAAGTCCAAAGAACCAGTGCTTATGATGACATTAGTTCCCTAAGTGTGAAAATAGACAGTGTTGCTCGAAACATGGAAAAAATCACCAAGGAAATTCATAGTATGAAGGTAGGTTATGAATACTGTGGTGGTCTCCATTTAGGAAAAGATTGTGATGCTGGTTTAACAATGGCTCAGAAAGAAGAAGTGGCTTTAATAAGCCAAAGTAATAATAATCAATTTCAAGGAAGAGCCTAGTTTAACCGAAACTTCAACAACCCATACAACCCTCAAGGTCAAAATTCCAATTACCAACAAGGGTCAAGTAGTGGGTTCCAACAACAAACTCTGAGTTTTTATCAAAAACCCCAACAGGAAGAGAAAAAGTCAAATTTGGAGAGTATGTTGGAAAAGTTGATTGCATCACAAACTCAGCTTGTTAAAAACATAAACCAAACGAACGAGAAAAACGAACACCAGTTTAGGAACCAACAAGCCTCAATTCAGAATTTGGAGAAGCAAATGAATGGTTTAGCCAGTTTACTTAGTGAGAGAAAACCGGGGAGTTTACCGGGCGATACTAATAAGAACCCCCGAAATGAGCACGCCAATGTTATCACCACACGGAGTGGTCTAGCATACGAAGCTCCAAGAATGCCCGAAGATTCTGATTTCAGTGTTCCATTAAACAAAAATGATGAACCGGTTAAGGAGCTGGAACAAGTGGTTGAGAAAGAAGAACGGGAAAAACACGTAGTGAAGGCATATCAACCACCGCTCCCATACCCAAAGAAACAACAACAAGAAAGGCTCGAAGCCGAAAGGTCAAAATTTCTAGATATGTTTAAACAAATTAACATTAATATGCCTTTCATTGATGTGATTTCAGGTATGCCCAAGTATGCTAAGTTCTTAAAAGACTTACTTACTAATCGGAAAAAAATGGAGGAACTTTCATCCATCACCATGAATGCTAATTGTTCCGCAATTTTGATGAACAAAATACTAAAGAAGTTAGCAGATCCTGAGAGTTTTACCATACCCCAGGGGTACTTAAACCAACCCAAATGGCAATTCAACTAGCGGACCACTCTGTTAAATTCCCTCGCAGAATTTTAGAGAATATGTTAGTAAAAGTGGGTACCCTAGTATTTTCGGCCGATTTTGTAATTTTGGACATGGAAGAGGACACACATGTGCCTCTTATATTGGGTCGACCTTTCCTCAATACCACTAGAGCTATGATAGATGTTCATGGGCAGAAATTGACCCTTAGCATTGAGGATATTAAGGTTACCTTTTCTGTTGACCATACCTTGCAATACCCTGAGTCTACTGATGATAAATGTTATTATTTACAAACCGTACACACGTATTCAGAGTTGTTGTAGGAATTTCCAGAATTGCAAGATTCGGGAGAATGCATTTTGGTAGAAGGTGATGAAGAGAACATGGTGGAAGAAGTAGAGATGTTGACCACCTTGATGGCTAAAGGTTATGAGCCAAATGATGAAGAATACAGAAAGTTGGATTTAAAAAATGAGTACCGATGTAAAACATCGATTGAAGAACCTCCCATTTTGGAACTAAAGCCACTTTCAAGTCACTTGGAATATGCTTACCTTCAAGAGGATTCTACTCTCCCGGTTATCATTTCATCCGAACTCTCTGTAAGTGAGAAGTCTAAACTTGTTTCCATGTTAAAAGCCCATAAACCGGCTCTATCATCGAAAATTCATGACATCAAGGGTATAAGACCCTCTTATTGTACACCTAAGATATTAATGGAAGATAACTATAAGCCATGTGTACAAAGACAAAGGCGACTGAACCCTAATATGCAAGAAGTAGTTAAAAAGGAGATTCTCAAACTCCTTGATGCGGGTCTTATTTACCCAATTTCGGATAGTCCTTGGGTGAGTCCGGTCCAATGTGTGCCCAAAAAGGGTGGCATGACCGTTATCACTAAAAAAATGACCAATTAATTTCCACTAGGACTGTCACGGGTTGGAGGGTATGTATTGATTATAGAAAATTAAATGATGCTAACCGAAAAGACCATTTTCCCCTTCCTTACATTGATCAAATGTTGGAAAGGTTAGCAGGAAAGAACTTTTATTGTTTTCTTGATGGTTTCTCGGAATATTTCCAAATCCCTATAGCACCCGAGGACCAAGAGAAAACCACCTTTACATGCCCTTATGGTACTTTCTCCTATCGACGTATGCCCTTTGGCTTATGCAATGCTCCTGCTACCTTTCAAAGGTGTATGGTAGCTATTTTTCATGATATGATTAAAGACTTTATAGAAGTATTCATGGATGACTTTTCAGTCTTCAGTGATTCTTTTGACTCATGTCTTAATAATCTTGAGTGTATGTTGATTAGGTGTGAAGAATCTAATCTTGTACTTAACTGGGAAAAATGCCACCATATGGTAAGAGAGGGCATTGTTTTAGGTCATAAAATTTCTTGTGCAGGATTGGAGGTGGATAGAGCTAAAGTGGAAGTCATAGCCAAATTACCACCACCGTCAAATGTGAAAGGTGTAAGAAATTTTATAGGGCACGCCGGTTTTTATCGACGGTTCATTAAAGATTTTTCTAAAATTGCAACCCCGATGAACAAACTTCTTGAGAAAGACACTCCCTTTGTCTTTACGGACGAGTGTCTTAACGCCTTTAACCTCCTTAAAGCAAAGCTCACATAATCACCCATTCTCATATCACCGAATTGGTCACTTCCATTCGAACTTATGTGTGATGCGAGTGACTTTGCTATTGGTGCCGTCTTGGGGCAAAGAATTGAAAAACATTTTCTGCCCATTTATTATGCTAGTAAAACATTGCAAGGAGCCCAACTTAATTACACCACCACCGAGAAGGAACTTCTGGCAATTGTCTTTTCATTTGACAAATTCTGATCATACTTGGTACTAGCAAAGACGGTTGTCTACACGGACCACTCGGCCTTAAAGTACTTGCTTACTAAGCAAGATGCTAAACCCCGATTAATACGTTGGGTCTTACTTTTCCAGGAATTCGACATTGATATTAAAGACAAAAAGGGGGCCGAAAACCTAGTAGCCGAACACCTTTCTTGCCTTGAGAACCCAAATCTTGAGATTCTCCATGAGACCGTTATTCAAGATAATTTTCCTGATGAATACCTCATGAGAATAGAGAAAGTTGATGATCCTTGGTTTGTATACATAGCCAACTATCTTGCGGGTGGATTCCTAGAAACCGGTATGTCACATCAAAAACGAAAGAAATTTTTCAGTGATTTGAAATACTATTTTTGGGAAAACTCATATCTCTTTAAACGGTGTCCCGATGGGATAATCCGTCGATGTGTCTCTGGGGAAGAATGCAATAAAATTCTTCTCCAATGTCATCTTGGTCCCACTGGTGGACATTTCGGACCCCAAATCACGGGGAGAAAAGTCTATGAGGCTAGTTTTTATTGGCCTACCATCTTTAAAGATGCCCACCAAATATGTAAATCATGCGATTCTTGCCAAAGGGCAGGAAAGATTAATCAAAGAGATGAAATGCCTCAAAATATAATCCAAGTTTGTGAGGTTTTCGATATTTGGGGCATTGATTTCATGGGACCATTCCCAAAATCTCATTCCAACCAATACATACTCGTTGCCGTTGATTACGTATCAAAATGGGCTGAGGCAAAGCCCCTCCCCACAAACGATGCACGAGTTGTTGTAACTTTTCTTAAAGAGCTTTTTGTCTGGTTCGGTACCCCGAAGGCTTTAATTAGTGATCGTGGTACCCATTTTTGCAACACTCAATTAGAAAAGGTGTTAAAACGATATGGGATAACCCATAAAATTTCTACGTCTTATCACCCACAAACAAGTGGGCAAGTTGAAAATATGAATCGGGAACTTAAAAGGATCCTTGAGAAAATAGTTGGATCTAATCCTAAGGTGTGGTCAACGAAGCTTGACGATGCTTTGTGGGAATTTAGAACCGCCTACAACTCCTATTGGAACCACACCTTACCGCCTAGTCTATGGGAAGGCATGTCATCTCCCTTTAGAGATAGAGCACAAATCACATTGGGCTCTTAAGACTTGTAATCTTGATCTTGAAGAAGCGGGAAACCTTCGTTTAAACTAACTAAATGAGTTGGATGAGTTGAGACATAACGCCTATGAAAACTCGCTCATATACAAGGAAAAGACCAAAGTTTGGCACGATAACCGTCTTAAGAATCCGAAAGATTTTAAAGAGGGTGATCGTGTTTTGATATTCAACTCACGATTTAAACTTTTCCCTGGAAAACTCAAGTCCCGATGGATGGGACCATTTGTTGTTAACAAGGTTTTTCCGTATGGAACGGTGGAATTACGGAATGCGAAGGGTGATACGTTTAAGGTAAACGGACACAGGGTCAAACTATATGTTGACGGACCCATGAACATTGAAGATGAGGTAAAACTCATTTTCAACCCCAAAGCTAACTAAGTTTGGGGGAAGAGTCGGGTGAAGCGACTCGTTTTTAAAACCTTCACAAATGTTAAAAATAGGTTTTTGTGTGAATTACATGATTTTGAGTGATTTTTAATTTTTGTTGAATGCCATTACGTTCACCAATATATTACCAACCTCCCTGTACTGACCAGACGCGAAAACACCTGAAAAACAACTGCGCGTGCCGCGAACCCTTCTTATGTGCACTCAGCGCACTTTATAAAAACTTGGTCAGTAGGATTTTTAGCTCGGAGCACTAGTGCGCGCCGCCCACCCCTAAGTGTGCGCTTGGCGCACTCTCTCAAAAAACTCGGATTAGCTTCAAATTTTTGTGGGGTCCACGATTTTTTCTCCTCTTTACCACCACACATTCGTTTTTCACTCATTCCTCACCAAAAATTGCAGATCCATTCTCTCTTTTACTCTAAAACACTCCAAACCCTAATTTTAATTCTTCAAATTTTAACCAATTCTTCTCAAATCAAAGCCAAAATCAAGATGCCGAGGGTATGTTCATATGATTCCACTTAATTTTCTTTCCAATACTTCGATTTCATGCTTAATTTTTCGGATTATTTAAGAAATTTATGTGGGTTTTCTTGTATTGATAATTGTTATAAACATTAACATGCTTTAGGTTGTTATAATTGCCTTGTATGCCTTGAAATCATATTACATTGTGTTTTTAGGGTATATTCATGATTCTAGGGTTTATGTAGAATTTAAATCCGAATTTTGGCTTTGAATTTAGCTGAATTTGGTTCCTAGCTAAGTGTTTGTGAATGTTTGAGATAATTTGTGTACTTCATAAGTATGTATCACATTTTGAGCATGACATGGTTCATGTTTTGGAAATCTAACATATTTTGGTTCTTAATTGATATAAATACTTGAAATTTGTTAAGTTTCCATTACTTTGTGTCTAATGTGATAGTTTGTTAAAGGGATGAGAATGATATGAGGTTCATGTTCAAATTTGGTTTCTAAAACGCTAGACTAGTTATGTTAATCTTGGATCTTTTGAGAAAATGTTCACATGAATGATTAACATGATTATGTGCTATATGTATTTTTGAACATATACTTGATTTATGATGAACTCACACTAATGCATACTATTTTCTATGCGCCTCTTTTGTTTTGATGTATATTTTATGTGTGCAGTACAACTTTAGATCAAGGGGAAATCAACGACAAGAAGAACCTTCACACCGGTACCGAGAAGAACAAGATTCTTAAGATGAACAAAATTCTCCACCAAATGAATGACAACCTTCACCTGAAGGATCACCGGATCAAAATGATCCAAGGGTTTGGTTAGCTTATGTCCGGGACCATCCGGATTACGCAAGTGCGTATAATTGGGTAGCGAACAAATCATGTGATGCCACTTTGTATTTTGACCTGGCTCCATTGGTAGAAGCAAGGGAATATGATAGAGTGTCGAGAATGTTGGAGGTTAAATACCGGATTTTAACTGGAAGGTTAATAACAATCAGGGCATGGGAAAGAATTATGGGATTCAATGATGTCATATACCCGAAATTATGCAAAGAATTCATAGCATCTCTACGTTTTGATCTCATTATGGACCCGACAAATCAAAACTTCATGAGATTTCGTTTAGGTGGGATCGATCGGGCACTTAGTCAAATTGAGTTTGCCTGAATATGACCTGTATATCGAACTAGATGATGACCAACTCAATGCTTATTTACGGTCATCCGAGTATTATGACGATTCTTATGATCCACGCCTGTTTTGGAACGATATGAGCGACACTCAATTCTCCTCTAGCCGAAGCAAGTTCACCGATATAAATGATAAAGACAAAAGAATGCTTCATCGGCTAGTTGCATGTACATTTAATGCAAGAAAACATGGCACAAATAAGGTAACACGTCTCGATGTTTTTCTTGTAGAAAAAATCTACAACCAAAGCAGTGTCGACATTCCATCTACTTTGGCTGATTATCTTGATAATTCGAGGGGAGATAGAGGGTTGAATCAGATTGTTGGTGGGCATTACATCAACCAGATTGCCAGGCATTTTGATGTCGATTAATCTCGATTGATTCCAAACAGTACAACAATGAAGCCTTTAAACAAGACTTATTATCTGAATGCAGAATTCTTGAGCTATAATAATCATCAAAGGCTTATTTCATTTGTCCCAAGGGTAAACGAACCACCACGTGCCCATGGTCATGAAGCGGGTGGTAGCGGTGTTGGAAGAGATGATGCGGGGGAAGAGGTTCGAATGGAAGAACCTGAAACTGAAGAAGAGTTACCACAAGCTCAAAGGCGAAGGCGTAGGCGGACACAAAGGTCAAGGGAAGAAGAGTTGGAGGAAGTAATTTCTGGTTTTCAAGATATGAGGGTAGGTTATCAACACAGGGATGACCAATATGAGCAACAAAAGCAACAATTCAACCAATATCATGAAGAGCAGCGCGAGCATAATAGGGCTGTAAGGTATGACCAAAGGTGGGGGAATTACAGGGGTGATTGGCTTCGCCATAATGTTGGTTTATATATGCAAAACCCACAAGAATATTATGCTACTTCCTACCAACATCCGACCTATTACCACACCCTAAACCAAATTTCGAGTCCTCCGTTATATGAGGAACAAGCGGCCATGCAAGATGCACAAAGACGCTTTAAGGATCAATACCCGATGGGAAGACCTAGGAATGATGGTTCAGGCACCTACTCCGGCTGGCCTTTTTGTAACTTCTTTGATGACAATTAGAGGGCTCATGTGCCCTATTTGGTAATATTTGGTAACATTTTGGTAATTTTTCAGAATTGTTTCTTTTAAGAAAATGGTGTGTAATAATTAGAATATTTATGTTGTACGCTTGACGTTTGTGGTGGTTGTGTTAAATACACCACTTTTATCTATTTTATTTTGTGTGTTTGTTTATTTCTTTTTGTTAAGGTTTAGTGATGCTGGCATTAAGTTCAGCGAAGTACAATCAATTTGGAATTTGTGATAGAGATCAAGGAATGAACGATGTTCTTATGCTGGCATTAAGTTCAGCGCCATCGCTCACCTACATTTCACGATCTCCGGCTTTATGCCAAGGTTTTTCGAACTCTTTTCACACTAATGCCATCGTGAATTTTTAAATTATTTTTGATTTTAAGTAATGAGGGCCTTACTTAATCTTAAGTGTGGGGGAGGGGGTAATTCTCTCGGATATGCAATGCAACTTGGCTTATTGTCGCATTTTATGAACATTTTTAAATTTTTGAACTAAAAGTATTAGCGATAAAGCCAAGTGTGGGGGATGTTACTAATCTTTTCGAATTATTATCACAAAGTTTTGCAAAGTTAAAATGATTAAAGTACTTTTGGCTTGGAAATAAAAGAAATAAAAATCACTAAATGGAAAGGATGCATCTAGTCCATCCTTGAAGGAAGTAAAGTCTTCCGAATGTCGCCTTACTTGATATAGCAAACTTCCTAAACTATGTCATTTCATACCAATATCATTTCACGATATTAGGTACAGTGGGAAGGGAAAGTCTTGAACTTTCAAACCCGAAAATAAACTTGGTAGGGTAAATCCAAGGAGCTGTCCAGTGGAAAACAGATTACGGCATATAAGCTGGAGCAGGATCTGTCCCGCGTGATAGCCCAGTCTTCACAGTTTTAACCCTTGATCTAAATTGTACAAATTGACATGCTAGACCAATATTTATATCGCGTCAGGGGGCGCCCAGTTAAGAGTTCCATGATACTACAATCATGGGGGCAGATAGCTTGCTAATCGCCGACTGAGACTTCGGTTTTCAATTACCCTCAACCGAAATTTGAGGTTAAAACCGGAAAACGTGTCTAGTTAAAAAAAAACTAGCATTAACATTTTCAAAATCTTAAAACGTTTTCTCAAAGATCCAATTTTCCCTAAGGATCCAAACTTTTAAAAGAACTTTCACCAAAGTTCGTCTCTCCCAAATAATCCAAATGTGTGCGTGTGTTTCATAAATTGTGTGTGTACCTCAACGAGTGTGTATTCCAATAGTGTAAACTTGTGTACTATATCGTGTGAGTGTGATTCCTATTATTGTGTTCTCCAATAAATGAGTGTGTATTACAATTGTGTAAATATGTGTTCATAAAAGTGTGAGTGTGTATTCCATTTGTGTTTTATGGGTTTCATATAGCGTGAGTATGTGTGTGTTTTGCATGATTCGTGTGATTCGTGTAATATGTACTTCAAATAATGCATGTGATTCATTGATATTTGTGTTTTGTATATGAATGATTAGAACAAGACTTGGTTGAGGACAAGCAAGAGTTAAGTATGGGGGATTTTGATATTACTCAAATTAGTCATATCTTTATTCGTAATATCGCGTCCTATTGTTGTTTATTTCATATGTAAACATATTAATTCCGTTTGTATTTCATATTATTGTAATATAGTCTAGAATCATTGTAAACTTGAAGAAATATGGAAGATTATGTATGATACATCTCAGAGATCGAAAAGAAGACCAGAGAGCCAAAGACAGAACGGTTCGCTCAGCGCACCACAAAGTGTGCGCTCAACGCACATTGCATAATTTTGATCAGAAGATTTCTTGGCCAAACCAAAGTGCGCCAAGCCTAGTGCGTGCCGCGCACAGTAGTGCGTTCAGCGCACAGCAGTACGCTCAGCGCACCCATGCACGCACTTTTACCAGAAAAGCAGATTTGAACGTGCGATGTCGAGCTGTAAAGGAAAAAGTGGAGTAGGTAAGAGTGTGCTCAGCGCACCCTTACTGTGCGCACCGCGCACAGTGCTTTTAACTAACTGTTCAGCTTATTTAATTCCATTTCCAGTTTCATTTCAAAGGTACCAGTTTCCTTTCTGTTCAGAGACGAAAACATATGATTCAAAGCAGTTCTTGGGCTTATCAAAGTGCATCTAAGCACTCAAATCATTGAAGAATCTAAGATCATTCAAGAGCTTCATCCAAGATTACTCCTAAAAGGTTAATCTTGTATTTACAATGAATTCTATCTTTGTTACTGTTGTGTTTAAGTTTTCAAGCATGATTGTTGGCTAGTCCATTTTATGTTCATCTTGATAAATAACCGAGATGTTGAATGTTTACTATTGATTGATTGTTATTATGTACGATAGTTTGATGTTTGAATACAAGAACCATTCTTGTTAAGTTTAATCCTTTCGATTCAACTAGTTGATATGTTCATTTGATTAAGAAACATCATCTTGTTAAGTTAATGTATTGATTTACACCTAGTGACATGTGTTTATCCGTCTTTTACCAAAGGGGATAAGTTGAGTTCAAATGGTTAATTTACATAAGAATGTAAGAACGACTCTTGTAGATACTTTGGAATAGCTTAATTAGTATGTGTAATTGTCTAGGAGAATGACCAATTCCTTAGAATCTATTATACACACTTTCAACTACCTAGTTCTATCAATTAACATGTGTTAGTGATTTACCTTATCTAGTGACGTTTATAGGGATCTTATTATAACACTTAGTTAATTAATTGGGTGAATTGAGCATTTAATCGGACCATGGGAATGAACTAAGTTAAACCTTTAGTTGATATAGGAGTGGATCATGTACAACACACCATTGACTTAATCATTCTTCAAGTCTTCAAACTAGTTGAATTAGTTGATTACAAATAGGAGGTCTTAGATGACAAGAACATCACTTGCGTCGTGTAATCCCGTTTGAGTGTTTGCGCAAGACTACTCTTGGTGAACCAATTAATTAGTTCTCGTGCATAACCAATCAATCCGATCTTAATCATAAATAACATTCAACATTAAGGGTAAAAAGTCTAGATGAGCATATTTCTTTAATTTGATATCAAAACTATATTTCTGTTTTCATAAACTAAAAATACCAAAAATATTGTCTTTTTAATCTTATTCATCACTTTATTCGCCCATCGTAAAAGGGCAAACCAAAATATATCTTGTACTTGTAATTTTCTTAGTTAATCACAATTTAGTTTATAATCCTAATTTGATTTAGATATTGTCCTTGGAATGATACACGAATTTGACCATTTACTATACTACTATACGATCGGGTACACTGCCCGTTAGTGTGTAGCAATCTCTAATCGGTATTTCTCCATACTATTTCATACAACAATTCATATACCACGTTTTGAGCATCAAGGAGCCCAACTTAATTACACTACCACCGAGAAGGAACTCCTGGCAATTGTATTTTCATTTGACAAATTCCGATCTTACTTGGTATTAGCAAAGACGGTTGTCTACACGGACCACTCGGCCTTAAAATACTTGCTTGCTAAGCAAGATGCTAAACCCCGATTAATACATTGGGTCTTGCTTTTGCAGGAATTCGACATTGATATTAAAGACAAAAAGGGGACCGGAAACCTAGCAGCCGATCACCTTTCTTGCCTTGAGAACCCAAATCTTGAGGTTCTCCATGAGACCGTTATTCAAGATAGTTTTCTTGATGAAAATCTCATGAGAATTGAGAAAGTTGATGATTCTTGGTTTGTAGACATAGCCAACTATCTTGCAGGTGGATTTCTAGAAATCGGTATGTCACATCAAAAACGGAAGAAATTTTTCAATGACTTGAAATACTATTTTTGGGAAGACCCGTATCTCTTTAAACGGTGTCCCAATGGGATAATCCTTCGATGTGTCTCCGGGGAAGAATGCAATCAAATTCTTCTCCAATGTCATCTTGGTCCCACTGGTGGACATTTCGGACCCCAAATCACGGGGAGAAAAGTCTATGAGACCGATTTTTATTGGCCTACCATCTTCAAGGATGCCCACCAAATATGTAAATCATGTGATTCTTGCCAAAGGGCAGGAAAGATTAGTCAACGAGACGAAATGCCTCAAAACATAATTCAAGTTTGTGAGGTTTTCAATATTTAGGGCATTAATTTCATGAGACCATTCCCAAAGTCTCATTCCAACCAATACATACTCGTTGCCGTTGACTACGTGTCAAAATGGGCGGAGGCAAAGGCTCTCCCCACAAACAATGCAGGAGTTGTTGTAACTTTTTTTAGAGAACTTTTTGCCCGATTCGGTACCCCAAAAGCCTTAATTAGTGACCGTGGTACCCATTGCAACACCCAATTAGAAAAGGTGTTGAAACGATATGGGGTAACCCATAAAATTTCTACATCTTATCACCCACAAACAAGTGGGCAAGTTGAAAATACGAATCGGGCACTTAAAAGAATCCTTGAGAAAACGGTTGGATCCAATCCTAAGGTATGGTCAACGAAGCTTGATAATGCTTTGTGGGCATTTAGAACCGCCTACAAAACTCCTATTGGAACCACACCTTACCGCCTAGTCTATGGGAAGGCATGTCATCTCCCTTTGGAGATAGAGCACAAATCACATTGGGCTCTTAAGACATGTAATCTCGATCTTGAAGAAGTGGGAAACCTTCGTTTAAACCAATTTAATGAGTTGGATGAGTTGAGACATAACGCCTATGAAAACTCACTCATATACAAGGAAAAGACCAAAGTTTGGCACGATAACCGTCTTAAGAATCCGAAAGATTTTAAAGAGGGTGATCGTGTTTTGTTATTCAACTCATGATTTAAACTTTTCCTAGGAAAGCTCAAGTCCCGATGGATGGGACCATTTGTTGTTAACAAGGTTTTTCCATATGGAATAGTGGAATTAAGGAATGCGAATCGTGATGTTTTTAAAGTAAACGGACACAGGGTCAAACTATATGTTGATGGACCCAGGAACATTGAAGATGAGGTAAAACTTGTCTTCAACCCCAAAGCTACCTAAAGTTTGGGGGAGAGTCGGGTGAAGTGACTCGTTTTAAAACCTTCACAAAAGTTAGAAATAGGTTTTTGTGTAATTTATATGATTTTGAGTGATTTTTAATCTTTGTTGAATACCATTACGTTCACCAATCTGTTACCAACCTCCCTGTCCTGACCAAAAGTGAAAATACCCGAGAAACAACAAGTGCTCACCGCGCACCTCTTCTCTATGCGCTCAGCGCACTTGCTAAAAATTTGGTCAGAAGATTTTTGAAGTTGAGCACTAGTGCGCGCCGCGCACCTCTAAGGTGTGCGTTAGGCGCAATCTCCCATTTAACTCGAATCTGTTTCAATTTTTGGTGGGGTCCATGATTTTATCACCTCTTTAACACCACACATTCATTTTTCACTCATTCCTCACCCAAAATTGCAGATTCATTTTCTCTCTTTCATTAAAACACTCCAAACCCTAACTATAATTCTTCCAATTTTAACCAAATCTTCTCTAATCAAAGCCTAATTCAAGATACCTAGGGTATGTTCATATGATTCCACTGAATTTGCATTACAATACTTCGATTTCATGCTTAATTTTTCGAATTGTTTAAGAAAATTATGTGGGTTTTCTTGAATTGATAATTTTTATTAACATTAACATGCTTTAGGTTGTTATAATTGACTTGTATGCCTTGAAATCATATTCCATTGTGTTTTAGGGTATATTCATGATTCTAGGGTTTATGTAGACTTTAAATCCGAATTTTGGCTTTTAATTTGGATAAATTTGGTTCCTAGCTAAGTGTTTGTGAATGTTTTGAGATATTTTGTGTAATTCATAAGTATGTATCACATTTTGAGCAGGACATGGTTCATGTTTTGGAAATCTAGCATGTTTTGATTCTTAATTGATATAAATGCTTGAAAATTGTTAAGTTTCCATTACTTTGTGTCTAATGTGATAGTTTTGTTAAAGAGATGAGAATTATATGAGGTTCATGTTCAAATTTGGTTTTTAAAATGCTAGACTAGTTGTGTTAATCTTAAATCTTTTAAGAAAATGTTTACATGAATGATTAACATAATTATGTGCTATATGTATTTTTCAACTTATATATTATTTATGATGAGCTCGCACTAACGCATACTATTTTCTATGCGCCTCTTTTGTTTTGGTGTATGTTTATGTGTGCAGTACAACTTTAGGTCAAGGAGAAATTAACAACGAGAAGAGCCTTCACACCGATATCAAGAAGAACAAGAGCAAACATCTGATGAACGACATTCTTCACCAGAAGAACGACAAAAATCACCGAATCAAAGTGACCCACGACTTTGGTTAGCCTATGTCCGAGACCATCCAGATTACACAAGTGCTTATAATTGGGTGGCAGACAAATCATGCGATGCAACGTGGTATTTTGACCCGGCTCCATTGGTGGATGCACGGGAGTATGATAGAGTGCATAGAATGTTAAAGGTACAATACCAGGTTTTAACGGGCAGATTAATAACAATCAGGGCATGGGAACAAATTATGAGGTTCAATGATGTGATATACCCACAGTTATGCAAAGAGTTCATAGCGTCTTTATGTTTTGATCTAATTATGGATCCGACAAATCAAAACTTTATGAGATTTCGTTTAGGTGGGGTTGATCGAGCACTTAGTCAAATTGAGTTTGCTCGAATATTCGGGCTATATGGAGAACTTGATGATGACCAACTCAATGCTTATTTACGGTCATCCGAGTATTATGACGATTCTTATGATCCACGCCCGTTTTGAAACGATATGAGTGACACTCAATTTTCCGCTAGCCGAAGCAAGATTACTGATATAACCAATAAAGATAGAAGAATGATTCATTGGCTAGTTGCATGTACTTTTAATGCAAGAAAACATGGCACCAACAAAGTAACACGTCTCGATGTTTTTCTTGTAGACAAAATCTACAACAAAAGCAGTGTCAACATTCCATCTACGTTGGCGAGTTACCTTGATAATTCAAGGGGAGATAGAGGGTTGAATCAGATTGTTGGTGGGAAATATATCACCCAGATTGCTAGGCATTTTGGTGTCAATTTATCTCGGTTAATTCCAAACAGTACAACAATGAAGCCTTTGAACAAAACTTATTATTTGAATGCAGAATTTTTGAGCTATAATAATCATCAAAGGCTTATTCCATTCGTCCCGAGGGTAAACGAACCACCACGTGTGTAGTGACCCGAACTTTTCCATGTTTATATATATATTAAATGAAATTGTTATTTACATGATTAAGTGTTTCCAACATGTTAAGCAATCAAACTTGTTAAGACTTGATTAATTGAAATAGGTTTCATATAGACAATTGACCACCCAAGTTGACCGGTGATTCACGAACGTTAAAACTTGTAAAAACTATACGATGACATATATATGGTTATATATATAGTTAACATGATTTTATTATAAGTATGTATCTCATTAGGTATTTTAACAATGAGTTATATACATAAAAATGAGACTATTAATTTAAGAAACTCGAAAACGATATATATAACGATTATCGTTATAACAACGTCTTACTAGGTAATATGAATCATATTAAGATATTGATACACTTGGTTAATTATGTTAAATGACAAGTAAATATATTATTAAGTGTATTAACAATGAAATACATATGTAAAAATAAGACTACTAACTTAATGATTTCGAAACGAGACATATATGTAACGATTATCGTTGTAACGATATTTAACTGTATATATATCATACTAAGATATATTATATATCATAATATCATGATAATATAACAATTTAACATCTCATTTGTTATAATAAACAATGGGTTAACAACATTCAACAAGATCGTTAACCTAAAGGTTTCAAAACAACATTTACATGTAACGACTAACGATGACTTAACGACTCAGTTAAAATGTATATACATGTAGTGTTTTAATATGTATTCATACACTTTTAAAAGAATCCAAGACACTTATCAAAATACTTCTACTTAACAAAAATGCTTACAATTACATCCTCGTTCAGTTTCATCAAAAATTCTACTCGTATGCACCCGTATTCGTACTCGTACAATACACAGCTTTTAGATGTATGTACTATTGGTATATACACTCCAATGATCAGCTCTTAACAGCCCATGTGAGTCATCTAACACATGTGGGAACCATCATTTGGCAACTAGCATGAAATATCTCATAAAATTACAAAAATATGAGTAATCATTCATGACTTATTTACATGAAAACAAAATTACATATCCTTTATATCTAATCCATACACCAACGACCAAAAACACCTACAAACACTTTCATTCTTCAATTTTCTTCATCTAATTGATCTCTCTCAAGTTCTATCTTCAAGTTCTAAGTGTTCTTCATAAATTCCAAAAGTTCTAGTTTCATAAAATCAAGAATACTTCCAAGATTGCAAGTTTACTTCCAAGTTTTCTAAATCCATTCCAAGTAATCATCCAAGATCAAGAAACCTTTGTTACTTACAGTAGGTTATCTTTATAATACAAGGTAACAATCATATTCAAACTTTAATTCAATTTCTATAACTATAACAATCTTATTTCGAGTGAAAATCTTACTTGAACTGTTTTCGTGTCATGATTCTGCTTCAAGAACTTTCAAGCCATCCAAGGATCCTTTGAAGCTAGATCAATTTTCTCATTTCTAGTAGGTTTATCCAAGGAACTTGAGGTAGTAATGATGTTCATAACATCATTCGATTCATACATATAAAGCTATCTTATTCGAAGGTTTAAACTTGTAATCACTAGAACATAGTTTAGTTAATTCTAAACTTGTTCGCAAATAAAAGTTAATCCTTCTAACTTGACTTTTAAAATCAACTAAACACATGTTCTATATCTATATGATATGCTAACTTAATGATTTAAAACCTGGAAACACGAAAAACACCGTAAAACCGGATTTACGTCGTCGTAGTAACACCGCGGGCTGTTTTGGGTTAGTTAATTAAAAACTATGATAAACTTTGATTTAAAAATTGTTATTCTGAGAAAATGATTTTTATTATGAACATGAAACTATATCCAAAAATCATGGTTAAACTCAAAGTGGAAGTATGTTTTCTAAAATGGTCATTTAGACGTCGTTCTTTCGACTGAAATGACTACCTTTACAAAAATGACTTGTAACTTAATTTTCAGACTATAAACCTATGCTTTTTCTGTTTATATTCATAAAATAGAGTTCAATATGAAACCATAGCAATTTGATTCACTCAAAACGGATTTAAAATGAAGAAGTTATGGGTAAAACAAGATTGGATAATTTTTCTCATTTTAGCTACGTGAAAATTGGTAACAAATCTATTCCAACCATAACTTAATCAACTTGTATTGTATATTATGTAATCTTGAGATACCATAGACACGTATACAATGTTTCGACCTATCATGTCGACACATCTATATATATTTCAGAACAACCATAGACACTCTATATGTGAATGTTGGAGTTAGCTATACAGGGTTGAGGTTGATTCCAAAATATATATAGTTTGAGTTGTGATCAATACTGAGATACGTATACACTGGGTCGTGGATTGATTCAAGATAATATTTATCAATTTATTTATGTACATCTAACTGTGGACAACTAGTTGTAGGTTACTAACGAGGACAGCTGACTTAATAAACTTAAAACATCAAAATGTATTAAAAGTGTTGTAAATATATTTTGAACATACTTTGATATATATGTATATATTGTTATAGGTTCGTGAATCAACCAGTGGCCAAGTCTTACTTTCCAACGAAGTAAAAATCTGTGAAAGTGTGTTATAGTCCCACTTTTAAAATCTAATATTTTTGGGATGAGAATACATGCAGGTTTTATAAATGATTTACAAAATAGACACAAGTACATGAAACTACATTACGTGGTTGAATTATCGAAATCGAATATGCCCCTTTTTATTAAGTCTGGTAATCTAAGAATTAGGGAACAGACACCCTAATTGACGCGAATCCTAAAGATAGATCTATTGGGCCTAACAAACCCCATCCAAAGTACCGGATGCTTTAGTACTTCGAAATTTATATCATATCCGAAGGGTGTCCCGGAATGATGGGGATATTCTTATATATGCATCTTGTTAATGTCGGTTACTAGGTGTTCACCATATGAATGATTTTTATCTCTATGTATGAGATGTGTATTGAAATATGAAATCTTGTGGTCTATTGTTACGATTTGATATATATATAGGTTAGACCTATAACTCACCAACATTTTTGTTGACGTTTAAAGCATGACTATTCTCAGGTGAATACTAAGAGCTTCCGCTGTTGCATACTAAAATAAGGACAAGATTTGGAGTCCATGTTTGCATGATATTGTGTAAAAACTGCATTCAAGAAACTGATTTCGATGTAACATATTTGTATTGTAAACCATTATGTAATGGTCGTGTGTAAACAGGATATTTTAGATTATCATTATTTGATAATCTACGTAAAGCTTTTTAAACCTTTATTTATGAAATAAAGGTTATGGTTTGTTTTAAAAATGAATGCAGTCTTTGAAAAACGTCTCATATAGAGGTCAAAACCTCGCAACGAAATCAATTAATATGAAACGTTTTTAATCAATAAGAACGGGACATTTCAGTTGGTATCCGAGCGTTGGTCTTAGAGAACCAGAAAATTTGCATTAGTGTGTCTTATCGAGTTTGTTAGGATGCATTAGTGAGTCTGGACTTCGACCGTGTTTTCTTTAAAAATGATTGCTTAACATTTTTGTTGGAAACTATATATTTTTAACATGTGAATATTATGTGATATATTAATCTCTTAACATGTTTGATATTGTGTGATAGATGTCTACCTCTAGTACAAGTCCCATTGACTCACCTAATAATAACGAAGAGTCGAATATATATTGGACTGATTCACAAGTTCCCGAAGAGGAACCGGAAGAAGAATCAGAACTGGAAGAAGAATCAGAACCGGAAGAGGAGGAACCAGAGGAGGAAATAGAACCGGTGGGGGAAATAATAAAACGGTTAAGTAAAAGAAAATCCTCAACCAACCGACCAAGGTTAATTATGGTCAATGGTGTTTCCGCTAAGGAAGCAAAATATTGGGAGGATTACCAATTCTCCGATGAATCGGATTCTGACGAGAATTCCGATGATGTTATAGAAATTACCCCAACTGAATTTAAAAAGGCAAAAGAAAATAATAAGGGAAAGGGCACAAAAATAGAGAAATCTAATTCCAACCCCGATGAACTTTATATGTATCGTCAACCCCCGAAGTCCTTAAGTTGTAACAATGACCCGGGAACCTCTAAACCACCAGGTTTTTCTAAACCAATGTGGAAAACGACGGCTCGTATTAGGGGAACATCATATATCCCTAGAAACTTGGCAAAACAAACCAAAACCGAAGAAGAAGAAACGAGCGAGTCGGAATAAGATAGTTGTATTCGTGTGGTGTAATATATGTAATATAGTGTGCTTATGCTTTATGATATATGTAAAAATTGCTTGTATTAATAATTTTTTTTTATGAATCTAACTCTTGTCTACTTTACAGTATAAAAACACAAAATGGATAGACAACCCAATATTTTAAGAGACCTACCCGGAGACATGATTGATGAAATCTTGTCTAGAGTCGGTCAGAATTCTGCGGCACAACTATTTACGGTGAAATCAGTTTGTAAGACATTCGAAGAACGTTCCAAGAATGCCTTGGTTTATAAGAGACTTTCGTTTGAAAGATGGGGGATATCACATTGGGAAACCCATAATTTACGGTGTGTTTACTTTGACGCATATATTGCAGGGAACCCAAATGCTATTTTACGCAACGGGTTAAGAAATTATTTTGACTCAATGTATCCGAATATAGGACTTCATGATTTAGAAAAAGCGGCTAACATGCAACATAAAGAAGCATGCTATGCTTACGGGTTAGTAATGTTCGCTTCTCACCAAAGTGAGAAAAAGAACATCGGGCTACAACTATTAAACAAAACGTTCCCACAAGTGACGGAGTCGGTAATTGGGGTAAGAAATGAGGTTTTTAGGTTATTACGAGACTGTTGGTCATTACGTAACCCTCATCCCTTTGATGACGTTACAACACGCTGTCTTATCAACGGCCATAATGGTTATGTTCCACAAGACCAAGGATGGGAAGCAGTCCTAGTAAAACCAGAATGCATGACTTGTTTCTGGACGTATGAATTACGTGTCTTTATTGCCTTTGCTGAACGACTTGTGTACTAGCTAGAATTATCTTCACAACTATATCTTGTATCAAAGTTATTGTGTGCTATATTTCATGCTTTATGTAAAATAAGCGGTATTGTAAGTTTGTAAAATATTGTATAAAAGTTTGAACGCGAAATATTATTATAATCAGTTTTTCATATAGAATTGTAGTAGTTGAATTGTATATTAGCTATTAAGTATGAACTTAACGGGTAGGTACTACCCGAATTTAAACTTATAAAATGCTAATATGAAGAAAAAGCTTTTATAAATGAGTTCATATTATGCTACAAAATACTATTAACTACTCTTAATATTCTGTATGATTAACTTGTTCCATTTGACTATTTTGAAGGAAATGGCACCGACTACTCGACACACCGTGAATATGAATGAAGAGGAATTTCGTACTTTTCTAGCTTCAAACATAGCCGCAGTACAGGCTGCGCTACATACCAACAATAACCTTGGATCTAGCAGTACAGGAAATCGTGTAGGATGCACCTACAAAGAATTCACTGCCTGCAAACCTTTGGAATTTGATGGAACCGAAGGACCGATCGGATTGAAACGGTGGACCGAGAAGGTCAAATCGGTGTTTGCCATAAGTAAGTGTACTGAAGAGGATAAAGTGAAGTACGCTACGCATACCTTCACAGGTTATGCGTTAACATGGTGGAATACCTATCTAGAGCAAGTACGACAAGATGATGCTTATGCACTACCGTGGTCAGCATTCAAGCACTTGATGAACGAGAAGTACCGTCCCAGAACCGAGGTCAATAAGCTCAAGACAGAACTTAGAGGGTTACGAACCCAAGGATTTGATATTACCACGTACGAAAGACGATTCACAGAATTGTGTCTATTGTGTCCGGGAGCGTTTGAAGATGAGGAAGAGAAGATCGACGCGTTTGTGAAAGGATTACCAGAAAGAATCCAAGAAGATATAAGTTCACACCAGCCCGCCTCCATACAACATGCATGTAGAATGGCTCACAAACTAGTGAACCAGATTGAGGAAAGAATTAAAGAACAGACGGCTGAAGAGGCCAATGTGAAGCAAGTCAAAAGAAAGTGGGAGGAAAACGGTGATAAGAATCACCAATACAACAACAACAGCAATTACAACAATAATCGCAACAATTATCCCAACAATCGCAACATCAATCGCAACTACAACAAACGGCCCAACAAAAACAACAAAAACAACAACAACAGCAGCAACTACAACAATCATCCCAACAACAATAACAACCGCAACAACAACAACAATCAGAAGCAGCTATGCCAAAGGTGTGAAAAGTATCACTCGGGGTTCTGCACCAAATTTTCCAACAAGTGTAAAAGAAATGGTCATAGCGAGGCGAAGTGTGAGGTCTACGGACCAGGGGTTAACAGAACGAAAGGAACAAATGGTGTCGGAACAAGTAATGGCGGAGCAAGTAGTGTCGGAGCAAGTTATGCCAATGTAGTTTGTTATAAATGTGAAAAACTGGGCCACATTATTAGAAATTGCCCGAACCAGGAGAACATGAATGGACAAGGCCGCGGAAGAGTTTTCAATATTAATGCGGCAGAGGCACAGGAAGACCCGGAGCTTGTTACGGGTACGTTTCTTATTGACAATAAATCTGCTTACGTTTTATTTGATTCGGGTGCGGATAGAAGCTATATGAGTAGAGATTTTTGTGCTAAATTAAGTTGTCCATTGACGCCGTTGGATAGTAAATTTTTACTCGAATTAGCAAATGGTAAATTAATTTCGGCAGATAATATATGTCGGAATCGAGAAATTAAACTGGTTAGCGAAACATTTAAGATTGATTTGATACCAGTAGAGTTAGGGAGTTTTGATGTGATAATCGGTATGGACTGGTTGAAAGAAGTGAAAGCAGAGATCGTTTGTTACAAAAATGCAATTCGCATTATACGAGAAAAAGGAAAACCCTTAATGGTGTACGGAGAAAAGGGCAACATGAAGCTGCATCTTATTAGTAATTTGAAGGCACAAAAACTAATAAGAAAAGATTGCTATGCTGTTCTAGCACACGTCGAGAAAGTACAAACTGAAGAAAAGAGCGTCAATGATGTTCCCATTGCAAAAGAATTTCCCGATGTATTTCCGAAAGAATTACCGGGATTACCCCCACATCGATCCGTTGAATTTCAAATAGATCTTGTACCAGGAGCTGCACCAATAGCTCGTGCTCCTTACAAACTCGCACCCAGTGAGATGAAAGAACTGCGAAGCCAATTACAAGAACTCTTAGAGCGTGGTTTCATTCGACCAAGCACATCACCGTGGGGAGCTCCTGTTTTGTTTGTCAAGAAGAAAGATGGTACATTCAGGTTGTGTATCGACTACCGAGAGTTGAACAAACTTACCATCAAGAACCGCTACCCACTACCGAGAATCGACGACTTATTTGATCAACTACAAGGCTCGTCTATTTATTCAAAGATGACTTACGTTCCGGGTATCATCAAATGCGGGTGAAAGAAGATGATATTCCAAAGACTGCTTTCAGAAAACGTTACGGTCATTACGAGTTTATGTTCATGCCGTTTGGTTTAACTAATGCACCAGCTGTGTTCATGGACCTTATGAACTGAGTGTATGGACCATACCTTGACAAGTTTGTCATTGTTTTCATTGATGACATACTTATTTACTCAAAGAATGACCAAGAATACGGTGAACATTTGAGAAAGGTGTTAGAAGTATTGAGGAAGGAAGAATTGTACGCTAAGTTTTCAAAGTGGGCATTTTGGTTGGAAGAAGTTCAATTCCTCGGTCACATAGTGAACAAAGAAGGTATTAAGGTGGATCCGGCAAAGATAGAAACTGTTGAAAAGTGGGAAACCCCGAAAACTCCGAAACACATACGCCAGTTTTTAGGACTAGCTGGTTACTACAGAAGGTTCATCCAAGACTTTTCCAGAATAGAAAAACCCTTGACTGCATTAACGCATAAAGGGAAGAAATTTGAATGGAATGATGAACAAGAGAAAGCGTTTCAGTTATTGAAGAAAAAGCTAACTACGGCACCTATATTGTCATTGCCTGATGGAAATTATGATTTTGTGATTTATTGTGACGCATCAAAGCAAGGTTTCGGTTGTGTATTAATGCAACGAACGAAGGTGATTGCTTATGCGTCTAGACAATTGACGATTCACGAACAAAATTATACGACGCATGATTTGGAATTAGGCGAGGTTGTTTTTGCATTAAAGACTTGGAGGCACTACTTATATGGGGTCAAAAGTATTATATATACCGACCACAAAAGTCTTCAACACATATTTAATCAGAAACAACTGAATATGAGGCAGCATAGGTGGATTGAATTGTTGAATGATTACGACTTTGAGATTCGTTACCACCCGGGGAAGGCAAATGTGGTAGCCGACGCCTTGAGCAGGAAGGACAGAGAACCCATTCGAGTAAAATCTATGAATATAATGATTCACAATAACCTTACTACTCAAATAAAGGAGGCGCAACAAGGAGTTTTAAAAGAGGGAAATTTAAAGGATGAAATACCCAAAGGATCGGAGAAGCATCTTAATATTCGGGAAGACGGAACCCGGTATAGGGATGAAAGAATTTGGGTACCAAAATTTGGAGATATGAGAGAAATGGTACTTAGAGAAGCTCATAAAACCAGATACTCAATACATCCTAGAACGGGGAAGATGTACAAGGATCTTAAGAAACATTTTTGGTGGCCAGGTATGAAAGCCGATATTGCTAAATATGTAGGAGAATGTTTGACGTGTTCTAAGGTCAAAGCTGAACATCAGAAACCATCAGGTCTACTACAACAACCTGAAATCCCGGAATGGAAATGGGAAAACATTACCATGGATTTCATTACTAAATTGCCAAGGACTGCAAGTGGTTATGATACTATTTGGGTAATAGTTGATCGTCTCACCAAGTCAGCACACTTCCTGCCAATAAGAGAAGATGACAAGATGGAGAAGTTAGCACGACTGTATTTGAAGGAAGTCGTCTCCAGACATGGAATACCAATCTCTATTATCTCTGATAGGGATGGCAGATTTATTTCAAGATTCTGGCAGACATTACAGCAAGCATTGGGAACTCGTCTAGACATGAGTACTGCATATCATCCATAAACTGATGGGCAGAGCGAAAGTACGATACAAATGCTTGAAGACATGCTACGAGCATGTGTTATTGATTTCGGAAACAGTTGGGATCGACATCTACCGTTAGCAGAATTTTCCTACAACAACAGCTACCATTCAAGCATTGAGATGGCGCCGTTTGAAGCACTTTATGGTAGAAAATGCAGGTCTCCGATTTGTTGGAGTGAAGTGGGGGATAGACAGATTACGGGTCCGGAGATAATACAAGAAACTACCGAGAAGATCATCCAAATTCAACAACGGTTGAAAACAGCCCAAAGTCGACAAAAGAGTTACGCTGACATTAAAAGAAAAGATATAGAATTTGAAATTAGAGAGATGGTCATGCTTAAAGTTGCACCTTGGAAAGGCGTTGTTCGATTTGGTAAACGAGGGAAATTAAATCCAAGGTATATTGGACCATTCAAGATTATTGATCGTGTCGGACCAGTAGCTTACCGACTTGAGTTACCTCAACAACTCGTGGCTGTACATAACACTTTTCATGTCTCGAATTTGAAGAAATGTTTTGCTAAAGAAGATCTCACTATTCCGTTAGATGAAATCCAAATCAACGAAAAACTTCAATTCATCGAACAACCCGTCGAAATAATGGATCGTGAGGTTAAAAGACTTAAGCAAAACAGGATACCAATTGTTAAGGTTCGATGGAATGCTCGTAGAGGACCCGAGTTCACCTGGGAGCGTGAAGATCAGATGAAGAAGAAATACCCGCATTTGTTTCCAGAAGATACGTCAACACCTCCAACTGCTTAAAATTTCGGGACGAAATTTATTTAACGGGTAGGTACTGTAGTGACCCGAACTTTTCCATGTTTATATATATATTAAATGAAATTTTTATTTACATGATTAAGTATTTCCAACATGTTAAGCAATCAAACTTTTTAAGACTTGATTAATTGAAATAGGTTTCATATAGACAATTGACCACCCAAGTTGACCGGTGATTCACGAACCTTAAAACTTGTAAAAACTATACGATGACATATATATGGTTATATATATAGTTAACATGATTTTATTATAAGTATGTATCTCATTAGGTATTTTAACAATGAGTTATATACATAAAAATGAGACTATTAATTTAAGAAACTCGAAAACGATATATATAACGATTATCGTTATAACAACGTCTTACTAGGTACATATGAATCATATTAAGATATTGATACACTTGGTTAATTATGTTAAATGACAAGTAAATATATTATTAAGTCTATTAACAATGAAATACATATGTAAAAATAAGACTACTAACTTAATGATTTCGAAACGAGACATATATGTAACGATTATCGTTGTAACGACATTTAACTGTATATATATCATACTAAGATATATTATATATCATAATATCATGATAATATAACAATTTAACATCTCATTTGTTATAATAAACAATGGGTTAACAACATTCAACAAGATCGTTAACCTAAAGGTTTCAAAACAACATTTACATGTAACGACTAACGATGACTTAACGACTCAGTTAAAATGTATATACATGTAGTGTTTTAATATGTATTCATACACTTTTGAAAGACTCCAAGACACTTATCAAAATACTTCTACTTAACAAAAATGCTTACAATTACATCCTCGTTCAGTTTCATCAAAAATTCTACTCGTATGCACCCGTATTCGTACTCGTACAATACACAGCTTTTAGATGTATGTACTATTGGTATATACACTCCAATGATCAGCTTTTAGCAGCCCATGTGAGTCATCTAACACATGTGGGAACCATCATTTGGCAACTAGCATGAAATATCTCATAAAATTACAAAAATATGAGTAATCATTCATGACTTATTTACATGAAAACAAAATTACATATCCTTTATATCTAATCCATACACCAACGACCAAAAACACCTACAAACACTTTCATTCTTCAATTTTCTTCATCTAATTGATCTCTCTCAAGTTCTATCTTCAAGTTCTAAGTGTTCTTCATAAATTCCAAAAGTTCTAGTTTCATAAAATCAAGAATACTTCCAAGATTGCAAGTTTACTTCCAAGTTTTCTAAATCCATTCCAAGTAATCATCCAAGATCAAGAAACCTTTGTTACTTAAAGTAGGTTATCTTTATAATACAAGGTAATAATCATATTCAAACTTTAATTCAATTTCTATAACTATAACAATCTTATTTCGAGTGAAAATCTTACTTGAACTGTTTTTTTGTCATGATTCTGCTTCAAGAACTTTCAAGCCATCCAAGGATCCTTTGAAGCTAGATCCATTTTTCTCATTTCCAATAGGTTTATCCAAGGAACTTGAGGTATTAATGATGTTCATAACATCATTCGATTCATACATATAAAGCTATCTTATTCGAAGGTTTAAACTTGTAATCACTAGAACATAGTTTAGTTAATTCTAAACTTGTTCGCAAATAAAAGTTAATCCTTCTAACTTGACTTTTAAAATAAACTAAACACATGTTCTATATCTATATGATATGCTAACTTAATGATTTAAAACCTGGAAACACGAAAAACACCGTGGAACACCGCGGGCTGTTTTGCGGGCTGTTTTAGTTAATTCTAAAGTTGTTCAAATTTAGTTAATTCTAAACTTGTTCGAATTTACGCCGTCGTAGTAACACCGCGGGCTGTTTTGGGTTAGTTAATTAAACACTATGATAAACTTTGATTTAAAATTTGTTATTTTGGGAAAATAATTTTTATTATGAACATGAAACTATATCCAAAAATCATGGTTAAACTCAAAGTGGAAGTATGTTTTCTAAAATGGTCATCTAGACGTCGTTCTTTCGACTGAAATGACTACCTTTACAAAAACGACTTGTAACTTATTTTTCCAACTATAAAACTATACTTTTTCTGTTTATATTCATAAAATAGAGTTCACTATGAAACCATAGCAATTTGATTCACTCAAAATGGATTTAAAATGAAGAAGTTATGGGTAAAACAAGATTGGATAATTTTTCTCATTTTAGCTACGTGAAAATTGGTAACAAATCTATTCCAACCATAACTTAATCAACTTGTATTGTATATTATGTAATCTTGAGATACCATAGACACGTATACAATGTTTCGACCTATCATGTCGACACATCTATATATATTTCGGAACAACCATAGACACTCTATATGTGAATATTGGAGTTAGCTATACAGGGTTGAGGTTGATTCCAAAATATATATAGTTTGAGTTGTGATCAATACTGAGATACGTATACACTGGGTCGTGAATTGATTCAAGATAATATTTATCAATTTATTTATGTACATCTAACTGTGGACAACTAGTTGTAGGTTACTAACGAGGACAGCTGACTTAATAAACTTAAAACATCAAAATGTATTAAAAGTGTTGTAAATATATTTTGAACATACTTTGATATATATGTATATATTGTTATAGGTTCGTGAATCAACCAGTGGCCAAGTCTAACTTTCCGACGAAGTAAAAATCTGTGAAAGTGAGTTATAGTCCCACTTTTAAAATCTAATATTTTTGAGATGAGAATACATGCAGGTTTTATAAATGATTTACAAAATAGACACAAGTACGTGAAACTACATTCTATGGTTGAATTATCGAAATCGAATATGCCCCTTTTTATTAAGTTTGGTAATCTAAGAATTAGGGAACAGACACCCTAATTGACGCGAATCCTAAAGATAGATCTATTGGGCCTAACAAACCCCATCCAAAGTACCGGATGGTTTAGTACTTCGAAATTTATATCATATCCGAAGGGTGTCCCGGAATGATGGGGATATTCTTATATATGCATCTTGTTAATGTCGGTTACCAGATGTTCACCATATGAATGATTTTTATCTCTATGTATGGGATGTGTATTGAAATATGAAATCTTGTGGTCTATTGTTACGATTTGATATATATATATAGGTTAAACCTATAACTCACCAACATTTTTGTTGACGTTTAAAGCATGTCTATTCTCAGGTGAATACTAAGAGCTTCCGCTGTTGCATACTAAAATAAGGACAAGATTTGGAGTCCATGTTTGTATGATATTGTGTAAAAACTGCATTCAAGAAACTGATTTCGATGTAACATATTTGTATTGTAAACCATTATGTAATGGTCGTGTGTAAACAGGATATTTTAGATTATCATTATTTGATAATCTACGTTAAGCTTTTTAAACCTTTATTTATGAAATAAAGGTTATGGTTTGTTTTAAAAATGAATGCAGTCTTTGAAAAACGTCTCATATAGAGGTCAAAACCTCGCAACGAAATCAATTAATATGGAACGTTTTTAATCAATAAGAACGGGACATTTCAACGTGCCCATGATCATGAAGCAGGTGGTAGCGGTGTTGGAAGAGATGATGCGGAGGAAGAGGTTCGAATGGAAGAACTTGAAACTGAAGAAGAGTTACCACAAGCTCAAAGGCGAAGGCATAGGCGGACACAAAGGTCAAGGGAAGAAGAGTTGGAGGAAGTAATTTCTGGTTTTCATTATATGAGGGTAGGTTATCAACACAGGGATAACCAATATGAGCAATAAAGGCAACATTCAACCAATATCATGAAGAGCAGCGTGAGCATAATAGGGCAATAAGGTATGACCAAAGGTGGGGGAATTACAGCGGTGATTGGCTACACCATAATGTTGGTTTATATATGCAAAACCCACAAGAGTATTATGCTATCTCCTACGAGCATCTGACCTATTACCACACCCCAAACCGATTTCCTAGTCCTCCATTATATGATGAACAAGCATCCATGCAAGATGCACAAAGATGCTTTGAGGAGCAATACCCGCATGGAAGATCTAGGAATGATGGTTCAGGCACCTACTCCGGGTGGCCTTTTGGTAACTTCTTTGGTGATAATTAGAGGGCTCATGTGCCCTATTTGGTAACATTTGGTATCATTTTGGTAATTTTCAGAATGGTTTGTTTTAAAACAATGGTTTGTAATAATTAGAATTTTTATGTTGTAGGATTAACGTTTTTGGTGGTTGTGTTGAATACACCACTTTTATCTATTTCATTTTGTATGTTTGTTTGTTTCTTATTGTGAAGGTTTAGTGATGCTGGCATTAAGTTCAGCGAAGTACAATCAATTTGGAATTTGTGATAAATATCAAGGAATGAACCATGTTCTTATGCTGGGATTAAGTTCAGCGCCATCGCTCACCTACATTTCTCGATCTCCGGCTTTATGCCAAGGTTTTTTGAACTCTTTTCACGCTAACGCCCTCGTGAATTTTTAAATTATTTCTGATTTTAAGTAATAAGGGCCTTACTTAATCTTAAGTGTGGGGGAGGGGTAATTCTCTCAGACTCTCGGATATGCAATGCAACTTGGCTTATTGTTGCATTTTATGAAAAATTTTAAATTTTTGAACTAAAAAGTATTAGCGAAAAAGCCAAGTGTGGGAGATTTTACTAATCTTTTCAAATTATTATCACAAAATTTTGCAACGTTAAAATGATTAAAGTACTTTTGGCTTGAAAATAAAAGAAATAAAAGTCACTAAACGGAAAGGATGCATCTAGTCCATCCTTGAAGGAAGTAAAGTCTTCCGAATTTTGCCTTACTTGATATAGCAAACTTCCTAAACTATATCATTTCATACCAATATCATATCACGATATAAAGGTAAAGTGGGAAGGGAAAGTCTTGAACTTTCAAACCCGAAAATAAATTTGGTAGGGTAAATCCAAGGAGCTGTCGAGTGTAAAATCGATTACGGTATATAAGCTGGAGCAGGATCTGTCCCACGCGATAGCTTAGTCTTCACAATTTTAAGCCTTGATCTAAATTGCAGAAATTATCATGCAAGACCGATATTTATATCGCGTCAGGGGGCGCCCGGTTAAGATTTCCATGATACTACAATCATGGGGGTGAATAGCTTGCTAATCACTGATTGAGACTTCGGTTTTCAGTTACCCTCAATCAGAATTTGAGGTAAAAACCGAAAAACGTGTCTAGTTTAAAAACTAGCTGATGTGTGCAGCGGGGTGTACGAAATAGTATTATTTTTAATACAAAATACTACAAAATATGACACAAGTTTTATTAATTTACGGATGGGATATACCTAAACCTTGCTACAACACAATAGGCAGTGTACCTAGTCGCGGAGTAGTATAGTTTTTAGTAAGTCCGGTTCGTTCCACAGGGAGACGGGCTTATGAAACACTTATTTTTATATAATTATATTTGTACAAAAATATATAAATATATATATAATAATATATAAAAGTGGGGGTTTTACCGTTTAATGACCGGTTTGTCGATTTATATTTTAAGCGAAGCGTATAGTAAATGACGATATTTAAATAACAATATAAAATAAATAACAATAATTGAAATGACAATAAATAAAAGTACGAGAAAAAATGAAATAAAATATATTATGCTTATTTAAACTTCCGTAACCATGATGTTTGACGTTTTGATTTTTATTTTATGCCCATGGGTTAATTGTCCTTTGTCCTGGATTATTTAATATGTCCGTCTGGTTTTTGTCCATAACAGTCCATCAGTCATAAATATAAAATGCGAGTGCCCTCGTCAAATTATTATTATACCCGAAGTTAAATATTCCAACTAATTGGGGATTCGAATTGTAACAAGGTTTTAATACTTTGTTTAATGAATACACCAGGTTATCGACTGCGTGTAAACCAAGGTTTTACTACTTTGTTAACAATTACACCAATTACCCTTGAATGTAATTTCACCCCTGTTTTAATTATTCTAGTGGCTATTAATCCATTCCCGTGTCCGGTTAAATGAACGATTATTCGTACATATAAATACCCCGCCCATCGTGTCCGATCGAGTGTATATGGTAATTTATAGGGACGCCCAATTGTAAATCTTTATATTAACATTAACAAACTATCATTTAGTTAAACAAATATAAAGCCCATTAATAGCTCATAGTCTAATTTCCACAAGTGTCGTTCTTTTGTCCAAACCCCAATTATGGTACAAAGCCCAATTACCCATTTTAGTAATTAGCCCAACATCATGATTACTTCGGATTAAATAAGTATAATAATAACTTAGTTACGAGACATTAATTTAAAAAGGAGAACATAGCTTACATTGATTATTTATCGCGTAGTGGTACACGGACAGAATTTCGACTTCAAAAACCCGTAAAATAACCTTTACATAACCCGAACTAATCTAATATAACACTAATCTATACTATATATATATATATATATATATATTTATTATCTTATGGAGTATTATTATGCATTTGTGTGTGTGTTCTCAAACTCGGACGAAAAACTGGCAATTTATAGAACTTGGCCTGATTTTTCTAGTCATGCGACTCGCATGAGAATGGCCTTCTGGCCATGCGACTCGCATGGCCACCAGAATCCAGCTCAATCATTTTTGTTTTCTTATTCGTCGACATAATTTAAAATAAATATAAATATATAAATAATTAATATAATTATTTATATATTATATTTTATTCTCGTGCATAGTAGACTAGATATTTTTGGTCCGTTGCGTCGGGCGTTTCTTCTTGGCTCGGGTCCCGGTTCCGGATTTTCGGACGTCTTTTCGTACTATTTTTTATCGTGTACTTTGCGTTCCGCGATTTGTACTCTTGTCATTTTTAGACGTTCTTCATCAATATTTTGAGCCTTTTTAATTGTATCTTGTATATTTGAGCATTTTGGACCTTTTTGTCTTCAATTCGTCGTTTTCGCCTTTTGTCTTCGCACTTATTTAATATAAACGAATATTACTTGAATATGGAACAATTACAACTAAAATCTTGTCATTTCGGAAGGATATTGATACTAAATATATGTTCATTTAGAGCACTATCAAATATCCCCACACTTGAACGTTGCTTGTCCTCAAGCAATACAGTCTTGAAATAAAAACATACGAATCACTTCTTTATTCTTCACACTTTGTACATCAGTGATTTTGATAGAGCGGTATAAACAATGATAGTAACGATGTGGTTAAAGGTGGGTGTGTCTTTTATAGTTGCCTCGGGTTTAAGTCAACGACACTGGCAATCAAATAGCCGATTTACTTTCGGTTTCCAAAGCAAAGTGCACATTTGAAAGGCGGTTTACAGTCCCACATGACTATAAAAATTTAGATCCTTAAGGAAATTGGATCTTTATGAAAACATTTGATCTTTTGAAAATTCATTCTAGCTTTTACCCTAGACAAGTTTTCTGATTTTACCCACCATCGGTGTTGCAAAATATATTTGTGGATCAATATTTTGGCTAAAAACTTTTAGGTTCGTGTAATCCACTGCTATCCCGGTATCGGAAAGCACACATCCAGTTTACTTGTTCCGTATATTACCTTTCGGTAAACTACCATCCGGTTGTAAAGGAAAGCGATGAACAAGAAACTGTTAAGGCAATGTCCCGTGACATGCAGATGATTATGGTCTTTTTAACGTGTCGGATGCTAGAACTATCCTTGGTAGGAGCAATAGTAAAGATCATCCTATGATTTTTCGGTCTGGCACAAGGTCCTGTCTCCGACCATGCTATGCAACCACCGTTCTTACGGTTGACACCTGATTTGGTTCAGGTGACCTAATGAATTCCAGGTGAATTCCTAGGATTTAACGTTCAATGGTAATGAACGCATTGAAAATGGATTTTCAGAAAACAAATCGGTTTGTATTTTTGATCAAAATATTTTCTCGTTCAAGCTCGAGTTTAGATATCATTGAATTCCATGAGTTTGAATTCTCAATCTTTAAGGTCAATCTCAAGGATTGAGTAATATCAGTCTTAAAAGCTGATTTTTAATCTTTAAGGAGATTATCCTTTCTGGGGATCTGATTCATTAGTCTTATCAAGCTAATTTGCACGGTGCCCCCCCATTGTACGAGATAAATCCTTCTCATGGTTAGGATAAATCTGACCACTTGGCGACCCTGTTTGATGCTGAGGTCCGTGGATTTCCAGCCGATTTTAGTGATGACTTTTCTAGATTTTCGTCAACCTACAGCTGGTCTGGACGACAACTTCATGACCTAAATCAAGAAGCGCGTGTCTTTTTCGGAAGACTTTACTTCCTTCTAATGATGGAATTGATTCATCGTGTAGATCCATCTTTCTTTCAAAAGTATCACAATAAACCGGGTAAAACTATTAATTTAGTTCAAAACAAAAGCACCTGCAATAACTTTACAGAAACATGTGATAGATAATTTTTAATTGAATAACTTGGTACATTCTCCCCACACTTAGTTTATTTCTTTGCCTTTTTATTCTCTTCTATTCCATTCTTAAATGAATTCAAGCGTTTTGGGTTGTTTCTCAATTTATGTCCTTTTTAAGGTAACGATAATTTCGGTATTAACACCTAGTTTTCATCGTTCATAAATATGTATAAACATGATTTTAAATTCATTTAGTTGAAATTTTTTTCAAATTTTCACAAAATTTGGCAAATAAACCAAGTGTAAACCCAAGAGAATTTATAACCCTTCCCCACACTTGAGATCATGCAATGCCCTCATTTGCATGAAATCAGACTCTAATTATAAATTCATGAGGGTGATTAGTGTAGAAAAGTGATTAAGAATACCTAGTTTGTACTTACAAAGCTCAACGAATGATAGATGGCGCGCCTCATCGTTCATTCCTTCTTGTATTATCACACATGTTTTTCTTCAAAAATGGTTGCTTTTCTGAACTGTTTGCTAATCTTTGAAAATGCATCTTTTACCCTAATTTATTATGCATGTTTATTAACGAGTTATGCACTAACCTGAACCCCTAATTTAACGTTAAGTGGGGTTAGACTTCCCCACACTTAGCTGACGACATGTGAAATCGGTGGAATAAGTTCCACGAATTAAAATAGTGAGCCAGTTATTTGCATCTCGGGTGGTGTATAATATATCAATGGGTTTAAAGTTTAGACTCACCCGATCGTCACTACTTAATTCTTTTTTAAGTGTAGCTTTTAGTAAATGGATATGTCTCTTTTCTGGTTCTTGGTCAAATGGATCTATATACACCGACATACTTATATCTATAGGGTGGTCAATTCCAAAAGTGTCCTTCCGTTTATTCTCGGGATTAAAGTTTTCACCTCTATTACCCAATTGGGTGAAATCCGAGGTGTCATTATCTATTACAGCTCGTAGTTCATCTTCAGTAGATGACTCGTCTATTGAGAATATTGGGTTGGAAAGTTGTGGGATGGTAAAGTTCGGTTTGGCCTCGGGGGTAAAATTTTCAACGTTATCGTTTTCCCAAGAGTACCAATTTGTCACCCTTTCTTCTTCTTCATCCTCCATTGATGGATTGATTATTTCGTCGGTAGAGGCTAATGTGTCGATATGTTGTGAATTTGGTAAGACTGAATAAAAAGTATCATCGGGATAGTTGGTGATTTCGGAGCTCTCGAATTCATCAAAATTCGATGATTTGAGATTTTCTTGCACACGACTCCTCAGATCAACAGGTGTGTAATCTGATAGAGTTTCAGCTTGCCGGTTTACAAACTCTCTCATTTGTTCCTTTTGAGCATCAAGTTCTTCGAGTTTGATTTTCATATTGTCTAAAGAATTTTCGGACACGTAATTTTCCTCGTCTTCTGGTTGTTGAGTTTGGATATATTCTTGGGAATAATCCCAGTTTGAATTGCGTTCTTCATAATCGTTCCATTCAGGTTCTGTGGGTACGTAATTTTCCATAGGAACGTAATAATAACATTCCCATGTTGAGTGATAATCTCCACAGATTTCACAACCAGTTATTGTTTCGTCATTTGTGATCCAAGATTGACTGAACGAATTGTCATCAACACTCGGTTGAGAGTATTGATTTAATTGATTTTGGAGTTCAAAAAGAGTTTCCAAGGCCTTGTTTTCAAAATTTTCCATTTTATTGCGACGGCCAAATTTTAGCTACATTCACAAATGATCCTAAAAAATAGAAAAACTTATATAAGTTGTCCAATTAATAGACTTTTCTGATTTTTGCCCACGTTTCGAATAGCCAAAAGATGCAGCAGGTAGCCAGGACCCTTTAAATCGGAAGCCCACAACTAGCCACTAACAAATCCAACTATTACTACGAACCAGAAAAATGTCAACGTCCATTAACTTAACCGCTTAAATAATTTTTCTTTCCGTTTTGAGAATTAGATAAGAAATAGAGAAAATTCTAGGTCCTAAAAACTAGAGCGTCGAGAAATAAGAAAGAAATAGATTGCGCGTCGAAAAACGTCGAAAAATAAAAATAAGAAAGAAAAACGTCGAAACTTAAAAGTCTAAAAACTAAATCTAAAAAGTTGCGCCTAAAAGTCTAAAGGTAAATGCAATTCTAAAGGAAAAACGGCAATTTATTAGGCACTAAAATCTATAAACGGCGTCACAAAATTCTAAAGCGCCTAAGTCTTAATCTAAAGAAAAAGCACTTAAGAGATTTTACGGCAAAGCCTAAGAATCTAGAAATATAAAATAATTATGGCAAAAAAAACTAGACTAAAAACTAACTACGAACGATAAAAATACAAATATTACGCTAAACGATTAAAAAATACAAAATAGAAAAAGAAATAAAAAGTTATAAAATTATATATTTTTATAAAAATATTATTTTTATATTTTAAATTATAAAAGTATTAATTTTATATATTTAATAAACTAATTATAAGTAAATATTATAAATTAATAAAACTAAATAAAATTAAACAAATAACCTAAATAGGGTTTTAATAATAATAATATAATATTACACCGTAATTAATGCGTAACTAGGGTAAAACCTGGCCTGTCAGCACCCATCATGCGACTTGCATGGAGTTCAGGCTACGGTCATGCGAGTCGCATGACCTGCAGAGCCGGTTCAAATGGGGGTTCAAACAAAGGTTCAATTTGTATTTAATTTATATTTATTTTTATTTTCTGTTTTTCTAATTTTTAATTTTTCTGTTTTAATATATAAAATATAAAATATATATATAATTTAAATAAAAACTTAATTTTACAAACTAAAATAAAATAAAAATACTTTATAATAAAAACATAAAAATAGATTTATATATATATATATATATAATTTTTTTTTTTCGGTTTTAAAAATTTTTATTTTTTTTTTTTAAATATTTTATATTGTTTTTCTAAAAACAAAATATAAAAATTTCGCCGACTCCCCGGCAGCGGCGCCAAAAACTTGATGTGTGCAGCGGGGTGTACGAAATAGTATTATTTTTAATACAAAATACTACAAAATATGACACAAGTTTTATTAATTTACGGATGGGATATACCTAAACCTTGCTACAACACAATAGGCAGTGTACCTAGTCGCGGAGTAGTATAGTTTTTAGTAAGTCCGGTTCGTTCCACAGGGAGACGGGCTTATGAAACACTTATTTTTATATAATTATATTTGTACAAAAATATATAAATATATATATAATAATATATAAAAGTGGGGGTTTTACCGTTTAATGACCGGTTTGTCGATTTATATTTTAAGCGAAGCGTATAGTAAATGACGATATTTAAATAACAATATAAAATAAATAACAATAATTGAAATGACAATAAATAAAAGTACGAGAAAAAATGAAATAAAATATATTATGCTTATTTAAACTTCCGTAACCATGATGTTTGACGTTTTGATTTTTATTTTATGCCCATGGGTTAATTGTCCTTTGTCCTGGATTATTTAATATGTCCGTCTGGTTTTTGTCCATAACAGTCCATCAGTCATAAATATAAAATGCGAGTGCCCTCGTCAAATTATTATTATACCCGAAGTTAAATATTCCAACTAATTGGGGATTCGAATTGTAACAAGGTTTTAATACTTTGTTTAATGAATACACCAGGTTATCGACTGCGTGTAAACCAAGGTTTTACTACTTTGTTATCAATTACACCAATTACCCTTGAATGTAATTTCACCCCTGTTTTAATTATTCTAGTGGCTATTAATCCATTCCCGTGTCCGGTTAAATGAACGATTATTCGTACATATAAATACCCCGCCCATCGTGTCCGATCGAGTGTATATGGTAATTTATAGGGACGCCCAATTGTAAATCTTTATATTAACATTAACAAACTATCATTTAGTTAAACAAATATAAAGCCCATTAATAGCTCATAGTCTAATTTCCACAAGTGTCGTTCTTTTGTCCAAACCCCAATTATGGTACAAAGCCCAATTACCCATTTTAGTAATTAGCCCAACATCATGATTACTTCGGATTAAATAAGTATAATAATAACTTAGTTACGAGACATTAATTTAAAAAGGAGAACATAGCTTACATTGATTATTTATCGCGTAGTGGTACACGGACAGAATTTCGACTTCAAAAACCCGTAAAATAACCTTTACATAACCCGAACTAATCTAATATAACACTAATCTATACTATATATATATATATATATATTTATTATCTTATGGAGTATTATTATGCATTTGTGTGTGTGTTCTCAAACTCGGACGAAAAACTGGCAATTTATAGAACTTGGCCTGATTTTTCTAGTCATGCGACTCGCATGAGAATGGCCTTCTGGCCATGCGACTCGCATGGCCACCAGAATCCAGCTCAATCATTTTTGTTTTCTTATTCGTCGACATAATTTAAAATAAATATAAATATATAAATAATTAATATAATTATTTATATATTATATTTTATTCTCGTGCATAGTAGACTAGATATTTTTGGTCCGTTGCGTCGGGCGTTTCTTCTTGGCTCGGGTCCCGGTTCCGGATTTTCGGACGTCTTTTCGTACTATTTTTTATCGTGTACTTTGCGTTCCGCGATTTGTACTCTTGTCATTTTTAGACGTTCTTCATCAATATTTTGAGCCTTTTTAATTGTATCTTGTATATTTGAGCATTTTGGACCTTTTTGTCTTCAATTCGTCGTTTTCGCCTTTTGTCTTCGCACTTATTTAATATAAACGAATATTACTTGAATATGGAACAATTACAACTAAAATCTTGTCATTTCGGAAGGATATTGATACTAAATATATGTTCATTTAGAGCACTATCACTAGCATTGACAGTTTCAAAATCTTAAAATGTTTTCTCAAAGATCCAATTTTTCCCTAAGGATCCAAATTTTTAAAGAACTTTCACCGAAGTTCGTTTCTCCCAAGCAATCCAAATGTGTGCGTGTGTTTCATAAATTGTGTGTGTAACTCAATGAGTGTGTATTCCAATTATGTAACATATGTTTCATATAGCGTGAGTTTGTGTGAGTGTGTATTCCAAATTGTGTAAACATGTGTTCATAAAAGCGTGAGTTTGTGTTCTATAATAGTGTGTGTGTTTTGCGTGCTTCGTGTGATTTAGTGTAATGTGTACTTCAAATAATGTGTGTGATTCATGTATATTTTTGTTTTGTATGCGAATGATTAGAACAAGACTTGCTTGAGGACAAGCAAGAGTTAAGTATGGGGGATTTGATATTGCTCCAATTAGACATATCTTTATTCGCAATATCGAGTCCTATTGTTGTTTATTTAGTATGTAAACATAGTATTTCCGTTTGTATTTCATATTATTGTAATATAGTCTAGAATCATTATAAACTTAAAAAAATATGGAAGATTATGTATGGTACTGCTCAGAGATCGAAATCAAGACAAGAAGCCAAAGAACAGTGAGGTGCGCTCAGTGCATCACTAAGGGTGCGCGCAGCACACAAGGCTAACTTTTGATCAGAAGATTTCTTGGCCAAAACCAAAGTGCGCCAAGCATAGTGCGCGCCGCGCATAGTAGTGCGCTCAGCGCACCCCTCCGTGCACTTTTACCAGTAACTCAGATTTAAACGTGCGATATCGAGCTGTAAAGAAAAAGTGGAGTAGGTGAACTGTACACGCTGCGCACTCACTTTGGTGCGCTTGGCGCACCCCACTTTCCAACCACTGTTCAACCTATTTAACTCTATGTCAAACTTCATTTCAGAAGGCACCTGTTTCCTTTCTGTTCTGAGACCAAAACATACGAATCAGAGTAATTCTTGGGCTTATCAAAGTGCATCTAAGCACTCAAATCATTAAAGAATCAAGGATCGTTCAAGAGCTTCATCCAAGATTACTCCTAAAAGGTTAATCTTGTATTTACAATGAATTCTATCTTTGTTACTGTTTTGTTTAAGTTTTCAAGCATGATTGTTGGCTAGTCCATTTTATGTTCATCTAGATAAATAATCAAAATGTTGAATGTTAAATATTGATTGATTGTTATTATGCACGATAGTTTGATGTTTGAATACAAGAACCATTCTTGTTAAGTTTAATCCTTTCGATTCAACTAGTTGATATGTTCATTTAATTAAGAAACATCATCTTGTTAAGTTAATGTATTGATTTACACCTAGTGACATGTGTTTATCCATCTTTTACCAAAAGGGATAAGTTGAGTCCAAATGGTTAATTTACATTAGAATGTAAGAATGACTCTTGTAGATACTTTGGGATAGCTTAATTAGTATGTGTAATCGTTTAGGAGAATGGCCAATTCCTTAGAAAATGTTATACATTCTTTCAACTATATAGTTCCATTAATTAACATGTGTTAGTGATTTGCCTTATCTAGTAACATTTATAGGGATCTTATTATAACACTTAGTTAATTACTTGGGTTGGGTGAATTGAGCATTGAACAGGACCAAGGGAATGAACTAAGTTAAACCATTAGTTGATATAGGAGTGGATCATGTACAACACACTATTGACTTGATCATTCTTCAAGTCTTTAAACTAGTTTAATTAGTTGATTACAAATTGGAGGTCTTAGATGACAAGAACATCACTTGCGTCGTATAATCCCGTTTGAGTGTTTGCGCAAGACTACTCTTGGTGAACCAATTAATTAGTTCTCGTGCATAACCAATCAATCTGATCTTAATCCTAAATAAAATTCAACATTAAGGGTAAAAAGTCTAGATGAGCATATTTCCTTAATTTGATATCAAAACTGTCTTTTTTACTTTCATAAACTTAAAATACAAAAAATATTGTCTTTTAATCTTATTCATCACTTGATTCGCCCATCGAAAAAGGGCAAACCAAAATATCTTGTAATTGTAATTTTATTAGTTAATCACAATTTAGTTTATAATCCTAATTTGACTTAGATATTGTCTTTGGAACGATACACGGATTTTACCATGTACTATACTACTACACGATCGGGTACACTGCCCGTTAGTGTGTAGCAATCTTTAATTGGTATTTTTCCATATTATTTTATACATTAATTCATATACCACTTTTGCACATCACATGTTTTTTCGGCTAACCCTATTGTCGTATGGATTGGGGTATTGAATCGCTTGTGTTTTTGGATTCACTAGGGCGCGTGTGTTTTCGGCCAACCCCAGTTGTAGTTGAGATGTGTAGTGACCCGAACTTTTCCATGTTTTTATATATTAAATGAAATTGATATTTACATGATTAAATGTTTCCAACATGTTAAGCAATCAAACTTGTTAAGACTTGATTAATTGAAATAGGTTTCATATAGACAATTGACCACCCAAGTTGACCGACGATTCACGAACGTTAAAACTTGTAAAAACTATAAGATGACATATATATGGATATATATATAGTTAACATGATATTATGATAAGTAAACATATCATTAAGTATATTAACAATGAACTACATATGTAAAAACAAGACTACTAACTTAATGATTTTGAAACGAGACATATATGTAACGATTATCGTTGTAACGACATTTAACGTATATATATCATATTAATATATATTAATAAATCATGATATCATGATAATGTAATAATTTAACATCTCATTTGATTTAATAAACAATGGGTTAACAACATTTAACAAGATCGTTAACCTAAAGGTTTCAAAACAACACTTACATGTAATGACTAACGATGACTTAACGACTCAGTTAAAATGTATATACATGTAGTGTTTTAATATGTATTAATACAATTTTGAAAGACTTCAAGACACTTATCAAAATACTTCTACTTAACAAAAATGCTTACAATTACATCCTCATTCAGTTTCATCAACAATTCTACTCGTACGCACCCGTATTCGTACTCGTACAATACACAGCTTTTAGATGTATGTACTATTGATATATACACTCCAATGATTAGCTTTTAGTAGCCCATGTGAGTCCCCTAACACATGTGGGAACCATCATTTGGCAACTAGCATGAAATATCTCATAAAATTACAAAAATATGAGTAATCATTCATGACTTATTTACATGTAAACAAAATTACACATCCTTTATATCTAATCCATATACCAATGACCAAAAACACCTACAAACACTTTCATTCTTCAATTTTCTTCATCTAATTAATCTCTCTCAAGTTCTATCTTCAAGTTCTAAGTGTTCTTCATAAATTCTACTAGTTCTAGTTTCATAAAATCAAGAATACTTCCAAGTTTGCTAGCTTACTTCCAATGTTGTAGAGTGATCATCCAACCTCAAGAAATCTTTATTATTTACAGTAATATATCTTTCTAATACAAGGTAATACTCATATTCAAACTTTGATTCAATTTCTATAACTATAACAATCTTATTTCGAGTAGAAATCTTACTTGAACTTATTCTCGTGTCATGATTCTGCTTCAAGAACTTTCAAGCCATCCTAGGATCCTTTGAAGATAGATCCCTTTTTCTCATTTCCAGTAGCTTTATCCAGAAAACTTGAGGTAGTAATGATGTTCATAACATCATTCGATTCATACATATAAAGCTATCTTATTCGAAGGTTTAAACTTGTAATCACTAGAACATAGTTAATTAATTCTAAACTTGTTCGCAAACAAAAGTTAATCCTTCTAACTTGATCTTTAAAATAAACTAAACACATGTTGTATATCTATATGATATGCTAACTTAATGATTTAAAACCTGGAAACACGAAGAACACTGTAAAACCGGACATACGGCGTGGTAGTAACACCGCGGGCTGTTTTGGGTTAGTTAATTAAAAACTATGATAAACTTTGATTTAAAAGTTGTTATTCTGGGAAAATGATTTTTCTTATGAACATGAAACTATATTCAAAAATCATGGTTAAACTTAAAGTGGAAGTATGTTTTCTAAAATGGTCATCTAGACGTCGTTCTTTCGACTGAAATGACTACCTTTACAAAAATGACTTGTAACTTATATTTCCGACTATAAACCTATACTTTTTCTGTTTAGATTCATAAAATAGAGTTCAATATAAAACCATAGCAATTTGATTCACTCAAAACGGATTTAAAATGAAGAAGTTATGGGTAAAACAAGATTGGATAATTTTTCTTGTTGTAGCAACGTGAAAATTGGTAACAAATCTATATTAATCATATCCTAGCTAACTTATATTGTATTATACATGTATTCTAATATATTATGTAATCTTGGGATACCATAGACACGTATGCAAATATTTTGACATATCATATCGACCCATGTGTATATATTATTTGGAACAACCATATACACTCTATATGCAGTAATGTGGGAGTTAGCTATACAGGGTTGAGGTTAATTCCAAAAATATATATACTTTGAGTTGTGATCTAGTCTGAGACATGTATACACTAGTTCGTGGATTGATTCAAGATAATATATATCAATTTTTTTCTGTACATCTAACGTTGGACAACTAGTTGTAGGTTACTAACGAGGATAGCTGACTTAATAAACTTAAAACATCAAAATGTATTAAAAGTGTTGTAAATATATTTTGAATATACTTTGATATATATGTACATATTTGTTATAGGTTCGTGAATCGACCAGTGGCCAAGTCTTACTTCCCGACGAAGTAAAAATCTGTGAAAGTGAGTTATAGTCCTACTTTTAAAATCTAATATTTTTGGGATGAGAATACATGCAGGTTTTATAAATGATTTACAAAATAGACACAAGTACGTGAAACTACATTCTATGGTTGAATTATCGAAATCGAATATGCCCCTTTTTATTAAGTCTGGTAATCTAAGAATTAGGGAACAGACACCCTAATTGACGCGAATCCTAAAGATAGATCTATTGGGCCTAACAAACCCCATCCAAAGTACCAGATTCTTTAGTACTTTGAAATTTATATCATATTCGAAGGGTGTCCCGGAATGATGGGGATATTCTTATATATGCATCTTGTTAATGTCGGTTACCAGGTGTTCACCATATGAATGATTTTTATCTCTATGTATGGGATGTATATTGAAATATGAAATCTTGTGGTCTATTGTTAGGATTTGATATATATAGGTTAAACCTATAACTCACCAACATTTTTGTTGACGTTTAAAGCATGTTTATTCTCAGGTGAATATTAAGAGCTTCCGCTGTTGCATACTAAAATAAGGACAAGATTTGGAGTCCATGTTTGTATGATATTATGTAAAAACTGCATTCAAGAAACATATGCCGATGTAATATATTTCTATTGTAAACCATTATGTAATGGTCGTGTGTAAACAGTATATTTTAGATTATCATTATTTGATAATCTACGTAATGCTTTTGAAACCTTTATTGATAAAATAAAGGTTATGGTTGTTTTAAAAATGAATGCAGTCTTTGAAAAACGTCTCATATAGAGGTCAAAACCTCGCAATGAAATCAATTAATATGGAACGTTTATACTCAATATGAACCGGACATTTCAAGATGAAGGTAGTGAATTGCGTGTGTTTTTGGATTCACTAGGGCGCGTGTGTTTTCGGCCAACCTTCATGTGTTTGAGGTTAAGGGGTTAACCTTAGGGTACTTATGTATATGTGTATATATGTGTGTGTGTGTGTGTGTGTGTGTGTGTGTGTGTATATATATATATATATATATATATATATATATATATATATATATATATATATATATATTGTTGTGTTGTTGCTAATGTTGCAGATTTGACATGGTGGTACGTAGTGTATAGCTTGCTTAGTTATACATGGGCATGGTATGTGTTTATTACTTGTGCTGGTGATACGTATTCATTTTATGCATATGTATGGATATAGTATGTTTACATTCACTAAGGTTTATAGTTTACCCTCTCGTTGTTTACATTTTTATAGATTCGCAAGGAAGAGGTGGCAAGGGTAAGCACGAGGACTAGTGGATTATTGTGGGTTGCTTTAGAAGACTTTGCTATTGGATTTGACTTAGGATTAGGTAGTGAAATTCCAATCACCATGCTCGGTCTTTTGTTAGAAATTTAAAAAAGTGGGTCGAAATTACCTTTTGGTTATGTTAAATGAGTCTTGGGTTATGCGCACTTTGATATTTGAATTTATGTATTGAAATCATTAAGGTTGTTTAACTTGTGGCGAATTGGAAGTGTTTTGAAAACATAAATGTGGTGTCGTCGTGTATTAATATTATTGTGTTGTATAAAAAAAATTAAGACATATTAAATACGGGTTGGGTCATTACAAGTGGTATTAGAGCATGGTCTAAGGGATTTAGGCGACTTGAGATAGGTGCCTAGACTTAGACTTTTGTATGTGCTTATTTGTTGCGGGACTTGTAGGAGTACGGGTCCGACCGGGGATTTGTTAGTGCCTTAGTGTGCAGGTGAACTAACTATGTTGTGATTGTATCGTGTTTGTGCTCGTGTGTTTGCTTTTATCGAGTTTGTGTTTGTGTATGTCATCAAGCAAGATAGTCGTTGTACTAATGAGTTGATGCGGCGTGCGCGTGTAATAATGACTAGCTACCATTGTTACGAGTGAAAATTGTGTCTAACAAGTGAGGTACGACGAGTGTTGAGCAAGATGGGGCAGTGTTATGCGTGTGGTTTATTTGCGTTTCGTTGTTTAATCGAGTTGCATTCTTTAGAATGAAGACGAGAAGCGGGGCTTCAAGTGGGAAGCAAGGTGATGATAATAAATTGACGGCTAAGATTGAGGCCGCTTTGGAGAATTACTATTCGGTTTTTACCGGGAAGGTTAAAGAAGTCTTTCAAGGGGCACAAATAACTGATATTATTAAGGAGCAATTAGGTACGATTGTCAAGCGGAGTTTGAGAAGAGATTTCCTAAACCTCAAGTTAAAGGTGGTGGAGAGGATGTTCATCTTGATCATGGGGTTCAAGGCAATGTAGTTAAAAGGGAGTTTAATTACAAAAACTTCATGACGACTTCACCTCCTATATATGCCCGGGATCCCGATCCTTTGATAAGCACCGGTTAGATCTCGGATGTCGAAGGGTGTTGTCGCATGAGTGCTCCTGATAAGAAAACGAGACTCGCTACTGGTTTGTTGCGGGGTAATGTGAAGAATTGGTTGGATGGTAAGATCGATATCGTTGGTGAGGAGCCGTCTATGGGGTTATCGTGGGATGATTTTAAGAAGGAATTCTTCGGGGAGTTCCGAACGCAAGCCGATTGGACGCGGTTGCGCGATGAGTTGCGAAATTTACGACAAGGGTCTATGGACCTAAATACTCTTAGGGCTACCTTTTTGGTGAAGGCCCGATTTTTCCCCGAATATACAAAGAAAGATATGTTGTTGATGGAGCATTTTCTTAAGACTTTGTATGATGATTTGCGCGGGAAAATTAGCCTTGGGCAAGTGGACTCTTTTGCTAAACTATTTTCCATGGCTAAGGGTTTTGAATCGTATGCTCCTAAGAATGTTGATGATACTTCGGGCAAGAGAAGGGTTAAATCGTATAGCGCTCCGAACAAGAAAGTTAAATGTACAATTGAGAGCACGGGTAGCGTGAGGAAAGGAGTGTCGGACACTAGTGCGTCTAGATGTTTTAATTGCGGAGAGAGAGAGGTCACCAGTCTTGGGAGTGCCCAAAATATTCCTCGAGAGGTAATGGCATTGTGTGTTTCAATTGCCGTGAGGAAGGGCATCGCAAGACGGAGTGTCCCGAGCTAGTGGTGGCGGGCACCGCGAAAGGACATTCAGGTACATTTTAACTTTGGTGTTTGTATGTTGTTCGATTCATAATGACATGCGGTGTATATGTAAGCCTTAGCTAAATTTTACTCTTCATTGGAGATAATTTTAGCATGTGATTGGTTTACAATTGTGATTTTGGGTTGCACTCGGTAAAGTGTGAGGCTAATGAATTGTGCCTTGACTCTATTGCGTGAGTCTTTTGTTGCTTAGGCATTTGGGGTGGTATCCAGGTCTTTAAACTCACTCGAGGGAGACCCATAGGTTGTTGGTTGTGATAGTGTATTTTTTGTGCTATGGTATAAACCAAAGAGCCGGTAGTACCATAGCATGTGTGTAACTGGTGCTATGATGTGAACCAAAGAGCTGGTAACATCATGGCATTTGTGTTATGGCATGAACCAAAGAGCTGCTAGCGCCATAGCATGTGATGTGTGGTGTGAACCAATGAGCCGGAAGCACCATAGTGTGGGTATGGAGACCATATTGTGTGTGTGATAGGTGGATGTGATCGATTTATCGGTTGCTTTACGGCAAGTGCGGACGACCACTTTCGGGGTTTTACAAGGCGTATGTACACTTTCGGTTATTGTGCGAGTACCAATTGTCATTGTGCGAGTACTGTTCCCTTGTGTGCGTGTGTTATGGGGTTAGTGTGTAATGGGTGTTATATCACCATGAGAGGGTACATGACGTGTGTTCGTCTTATTTAGAGTGTTGTGTTTTGCTGCTCGTTGTGAGTGAGGTGGCGAGTGACATCCCGGGCATAAGGATTCTCTCTTCATTGGCCACGTGATGTAATGTGGTGAGTGATTCCGTAAGATCTCACTCTTCGTTGACCACGATTGCGGTTTGATGTGTGGCGAGTGTTGTTCACTCTTCTTCGGCCACTTTTGCGCGTGAGATGTGTGGTGAGTGTTGTTCACTCTTTGTCAGCCACTTTTCGTGTGTGTATGCATGGTAGTGCCATTCAGGAGGCGCTTTCGTCGGCCACGTACATGTACGAGTAGTGTCATGGTTGTTGACTAGCATTGATGTGTAAGGGTAACCGTGTAAATGGTTACGACGGTGTGCGGAAGGGTGTAAGCCTTGGTGCTCCCGAGCATCTCCTTAGTGATGTGTGGAAGGTTTACTAGGCTAGCTGTGCGGCCTAGATAGATTACGACTTGCGGGTGACGCTAGAAAGTTTTGGGCGTTGAGCCGTGAGGTTCATTGGATTGGTGTGACTTCGAGTCGTCGGGTTACGTGTGACACCGGTAGTAGACCCCAAAAGGGGTGAGTTCTTTAATCTCGGTGGTAGTAGTGGGAGTTACATAACACTGCGTGAAACAACCCAAACCCGTTTATCAAAAAACGAGAACATATATATATATATATATATATATATATATATATATATATATATATATATATATATATATATATATATATATATATATATATATATATATAACAACGTGGTTATACGTACACTACTCTTTCGACCCAAACCGTTTAACCCCAGTGATTCCAAATTAATCATGGATAGTTTTAACGTATTCAAATAACAACTATATAATGAAACACATGTTCAACATATGACCAAATCCAAAACATTCAATTCGACACCTTTTGAACCGTTACACAACAATTGGGTAATTACGACCCATTTACGCTACAAACCCGGTTCAGACTCAATAACCCAACCCGATACCAAGAGCATAATCCTGGGGATTTACCAAGTCCCCAATCCATGTTCGAATATCCAAAAGCTACCCCATCAAAGCTCAAGCAACCCAAAAACAACTAGTCTAGCAAATAGAAGTCTTCTCCTTAACAAATGGTATCTATAAAAAGGTAACAACAACGAGGGGTAAGCTTACGTTTAGTCAAGGTTGGAGAATCGGATCTCGGGGAGATCTCGTTTGGACTTTTTAGGGAGATCTCGGCATCTCGGAATAATCTCGGGGAGATCTCAGATGTTGACATTCGTTGACTTTATAGTTTTTTTAATAAAAATATACATAAAAACATAAATATATGTATATTTATATACGTTTTTACGAGATTTTACAAAAATATCCGAGAAATGAGCGAGAAAATCTTAGAAATTACGAATTTTACAAGAAAATCTTACAAATTAGCATGAAAATCCGAGAAATCGTGAATTTGACTAAGTTTGACCCCGTTGACCGAGAAATCTCGGGAGATGAATATCTCGTCTCGGTTGCCATCTAAAAACGAGATCTCGGGGGAGATCTCGGGAGATTTACAACACTGCGCTTAGTGAATGCAATAATTATACATATACATATATAATCTACTTACTTACAAACACAAACACTGCATACGAGCTAGCAATTCAACAACCATACAATCATAATGCATAAACTAAACATCTGCAATTCACAATAAGCTTGCATCGCCAATAGCATATATTTCACAATTTAATATGCTAATACAAAATCACACAACCATAATTAACCATAAGCACAAGGGAATGGTACTAGCGAATGACCATCAGTGTTCCCAACAACCATTAGTATACATACCTGGCTAATGTATCACTAACCCCATGAGTGGTATCGAACTCACGAACTTAAACCCACCCATCATGCTTAATGTGATATCGAAAATACGAATTTTAAACCCACATCTCATATCGCACGTAATGATGTGGTATCAAACTCACGAACTTTAAACCCACATCACACGCCAACCCACATGACAATGATGTATCGAACTCACGAACTTTAAACCCACATTGCATCCAACACAAGTAAATACACTATATACATACATTTATAATTATTCCACTCACCTTGGAATGCCCGCATAAGTCATGTACAACATGATATCCGTCCTTAAATCCGAGCAAGTAACCACCTATATCACACATAGGCACAATATTCACATAAATATACGTTCTCTAAAAGTGAATCCGACACAATCATCCCTTAGCTGAGGGATCACACCTTGCTCGTCAAAATCCGCCCATTTAACACCTAATGGACACAATCAAATTACCACTTCGGGTGGTAATTCAAACGCACTCTACAAAGTACAATTTAACCCAAATTATACTTGACACCAAATCAAGGTCAACACCCATTTTGACCAACAAACATGTTCTTAATAACACCAAAATCACTAACAAACTTTTAACATAGTGATTTAACACCAAAACTATGATAAATACTTCCAAATCGTCATCTAACCCTAAACCCATAATAATCGGGTTTACTTACATAATACATACAAGAAAACCCCCAAATTTCACAAGAAATGGGGTTTATAACCCTATCTAGTATAAACCCTAACAAGAAGTGGAATTAGACAACAAAATTTGGATTAAGTGTTCACCTTAACACCAAAAGGAGCTCTAGTAGTTAACAAAATGAACAAGCAGCAATAATCATACCCGATTGGGCAAGAATCACCTTCTTCTTCACCATTTGAAGTTTCCTCTCTCTAGAAACCCTCATCTCTCTCTAGATTGGAAATGGATAAGCATGTGCTCTAGATGAACTTGAGGTTAGTTTTGTGGCCAAAGTTCGACCCCAATGTGAAAGGACCAAAATACCCTCTAAACCCCCTTTAAAAACGTGTTTAAGGGATTTCTTGGCCCAAACCTCACGATCTTGAGGTACATATCGCGATCGCAATCCATCATAGGAAAAAGTCGCTGTTTAGACCACATCATTTCATGACCGTTAGGTCGCTAATGGCGACCACGAAGCTGCATTGAACCCGTCTGTTTTTCTGTTAACAACTCGCGACCGCGAGTTGGGTTGTCGCGAGCGCGAGATTTCCCCACACAGCCCTCTTTTCACTTTTGATTGTTTTTAAGTTATATGCGGTTAAGGTTTTGTATAATAATAATCAATCCCGTACCTTGGAATTTCAAATGACTTCCGAAGCAATACGTTACTGAAAACGGGGTGTTACACTACGTTAGGTGCCTCCTTATACCTACTATTGCTATATTTGACTCCGATTGCCTCCTTATACCTACTAGTGTAATATTTGACTCCGATAGTGTGATTAGTTTGTACTTGGGTACCGGTGAGAAACCCGAAGATACAACTGTGTTTGGTTGCGGTGTTTAGCGGGCGTTAATGATTTGTCTGATTGAAAATTTGAGGTTCGAGTACCTTATAGTAAGTCCGTAGAGGATTGGTGTGTATGACCAACGTTGAGACCGGTCATATGTATTGAGGAATATTGAAATTCTGCAGGATGTTATCATATTGGCGGTGAAAGTGTGGGGTTAGAACCCTAAGTGGGGGAGTTATGTACATGAAGGGTACGGTGTTGCCTTTGTGGTAGGCTTGTTCGAGCGACTCGCCGGAAGTCGTCCTATTCGGTGAGTGACCGTGGGGTGTATGGTGTTGATTCTGACCATCTCTTGTAGAGACATGTGGGTGCTGAGCGCGTTCGAGAGTGATGTTATGGTTTGAACTTGCATGTTCTTGATAAAACCCGTCTAGCTCACAAATGGGTGTTTGAAGCTAGTTGTGGGTGTTGTTGACCCTTGTTCGTGGGTTTTGGTTTGGAAAATGTTTTGGCCATGTTAGGGCTTGTGACTTGGTTATAATCACTAGGATTAGTGATTATGTTGCTATTAGAACCCAAGTGGGGGTGTTTAGATGCTTGATTTTAAAAATGGGTCATAATTAGGGTTTCTAACTTAATTTTTGGGGAAGACAAGTGTTTAGCACTTGTGTTTTGGTCTAGTTGGCTTTATAGGACCATTTTCACTAGTGTTAGTAATTATTGGTTAGTTTGGGCTCGGGTTCTGCTTGGAAGTGCAATTGGGTCATAATTGCACTAAGTGTCAATTTGGGTTGGTTTGTAATCCACCCTAATTGTATTGTTTGTTTATGTGATAAATAGAATAGGTACTTTCCATTGACAGATTGCGGATTTGGTTTGCATTCATCAAGGTGACAAGGTGAGTGAAAATATATTATATGCATATATATGCATAAGATGGGTGCGGGTGGGGTAGAGTGATCCTTGTGTGATGGGGTTCACTTTAAATGTGTGTGGGAGAATGGACCCAGTGAGTTTCGGGTCCACTTTGCACATTTGTGCATTGTGGGTTACCACCTTTGAGGTAGTGAATCACGTGTGTTTTCGGATTTAGATTGGTATGAGTGAGCCAACCTCGTTGATGTTGTTGAGGTGATTTGGGAAGTGAATCGCGTGTGTTTTCTGATTCACAATGTCGTGTGTGTTTTCAAACATTCCCATTGTGGTCGTAATGGCTTAGGGTAGTGAATCTCGTGTATTTTTGGATTCCCTAGGGCGCGTGTGTTTTCTACCAACCCTATTGTCATATGAATTGGGGTAGTGAATTGTGTTTGTTTTCGGATTCACTAGGGCGCTTGTGTTTTCGGCCAACCCAAGTGAAACGACCCGTCAAAGTACACCTGACGACCATCGTTATCTTGGTCCCACAGCTTGATCATAACTCTATATGAATTTGATAAATAACCTTGCATTCTTTATTTAAAAATGATTTCCTATAAAGGAAACCTACCAAAATGCGTAAGTTTTGAAAAACCATACATTATTACTTAACCAAAAGTTGACCAAAACAAGTCAACAACATCCACTATTAAATGTATCAAAATAGAATGCAAGTTAATGTTTAACAAAAGTTGCCATCATAAATATGCAGACTCTCTAAGCACAGCGGATGCAATCAATCATGAATCTGAGAATAAATCATGCGAGTAACTGTCAATAAAAATGTTGAGTGAATTATAGGTTTAATATTGCAAAAAATATTTAATTTAAACCATAAAAATTTATGTTTGAAAACATAAAAACTCCTTTTTGGACCACAAAATTATATGCTAGAAAACATATAAAAACCTTATTCGATTTTCCATGAGCCACCTGGTAACCACTTAACCATTTATTTACCCTTGCTAAACAAAATAAATAATATACACCGAACAAGTGTATCTTCAACTAAATACGAAGTACTAAACATTCCGATTATAAATTGCTAGCGCGACTAGCTCAAAATGGGGTTGTCAAACCCGATAGATCTATCCATAAGATTCGCATTCACCAACAGAAACCAGTGATTACAATTACCAGATTAGGGAATATTTTTGTTCGACTCACAACGAATAATTTAAACCAACTTCCACTTGTGTCCAAAATATAAAATAAATTGCATGTATTCTCATCCCAAAAGATTTAAAATAGAAAAATGGGACTATAACTCACCTTAAAGCAAATGAAGTAACCACACAAAAATACGAACAGCAAACGAAGTAAAGTGATCAGGAATGATCACAACGCCGACCTATAAATAAAGCAGGTCGATATAAATAACTAACTTAGGTCAAGTCTTAGTATGATAGCTATTGTACTTGTTGCAAATAAACATAGAACAACACTCAACATGCATCGGTTTGATCAGAACAGCGTACAGACACACACTTTCTATTTTTAACAAGTTTCCATTTTTGGAAAGTTTCTATTTTAGGAAAGTTTCTATTTTTGAAAAGTTTCCAAATTTAGAAAGTTTTCATATTTAGAAAGTTACTATTTTTAGAAAGTTATTAAGTTAGGAAAGTTTCCTTAATTAGAAAGTCAACAAAAGTCAACTAAAAGTCAAAGTCAACTGAAAGTCAACTCAAAAGTCAACCTTGGTCAAACATAGTCAACATTAATTTTAAAAGTATAAGTTATAATAATAATATAAGTTATAATGTTAATTAAAGTCAAATATGTATAATTATGTCATATCATAAGTTTAATTAAATTAAAATGAATTATTAAAGTTAACATAAGTTTAAATGATATAATTAATATAACATAAGTATTTAATTAAGTAATTAAATATTAATCATAATATAAGTATTGTTAATTATTAATAAATTTTAATCATGTCATAAGTATTATTAATTAATAATTAATTATTAATCATATCATAAGTTTCTAATTGTAATTATTAAACCATAAGTATTTAATAATTAAATTATAATTAAATAATAACTAAGCCTTATAATAATTAAATAATTAATTAATCCTTATTATAAGTCTTATTATAATAATCTCATAATATAAGTTTAATACTTACCATAAGTATTTTTCATTAATAATAAAAGTATTATTAATCATAAGTTTAATTAAAGTTTAGTTAAATCATAATTAGTTAATAAATGATATAATAAATATATATATCATAAGTCTTAAATTAGAATAATTAATTTTTTATATCATAAGTAATTTATTAATAATGAAATTCATTATTTATATCATAAATCTTATTTAATAACCATAAGTTTTAATTAAAAGTTCATCGGGTCATGACTTGAGCCCCGAGAATCAGTTTTCGACGAGTCTTATATATATCTTCACCTAACCAACCCACTCGACACATTAGTGTGCTCAAGAACATCCCAAGAACAGCCACCAAGTCGTGACCTACAGCCATTATTCAACTTGGAGCTTTAATCCGCTCAAAAACATGTTTTAGTCATAACGGGTGATCCGTGGCTCGGATTTCGATGACCCGAACATGAAAGTTCATCCAATCATCAATCCTAACATACTAGTACACCCTAAAGACTCTAAAATTGGTCACAAAGTCGGACCATATCTGTACCAATTCGTTCTTACATTTTAATTTCAATTAATCACCATTTTAATCATAACTAGAGCTCCGGGAATCGAAATAACATGAATCTGGAGTCTAAATTAAATGTATTGATGAGAGGAACACATCTAAACACTTTAATTTCACTTTTATGTCAGTTATGTTTACATAAATGATCAAACAAGCTGTTGTCCCAAAACAATCAAACCGAAAACATGAATTAACGAGCATTTCTACGCATACTATCAATAATACAATAACATATAATCATCATACAATCAATATCAATATAACATATAAAATTAGTAAAATATATGAAAAATCAAAAATCTAGGGTTAGGGTTTATACCCTAATCGAGAATCAAGAGATATGAACGTGTAGAGGAGAACGAGAGGAACGCGTTTATATAACTGATTTGATAATCCAAGCTTGTTTCGATGAAGATGATGATGATTGTTTATGGTGGTGGCGACGGCCATGATTAGGGAGGAAGAGGAGAGGTTTTCTCAAAAATGAAATTAGGGTGGAAATGAGGAGTAGTGAGGGTTTTGACCAAATTACATCACAAGTATCAAAGTTTGTCAACATTACCCCCTCCCCTTGTATTTTTGGCCGAACCAAAGCATGGGGGTGGGCCCCACTAGACCAACTTGTTAAAATTTTAATTCCTTGTGTCCCGAATGCTCGAACGAAACCCGAAACACGAAAACACGACTACGCGATTGAAAATTCGGAGAGATAACAAATACGCGACGAAAAATATATATAAACACTATATATAATAAAATATCATATTTAAAATAATTAGGACTCAAAAATTCAAAAAGCTTGACCGTTGGTTTGAAAACCGAAAAGATTCGCCGGATAGAAATCCGCGACACGTAGAAACGTATAAGTTAAAATATGAATACAAATATTCACATAGAACATAATAATTAATATATTATTACAAAAATAATAATATAGGTCATAGAAATGATGTGGCACGAATAACATTTTACGGACGTTAAATAATTAACGGTAAAAGATAACGGAGAAAGTAGGGTCGTTACAGTACCTTCCCGTTACGGAAATTTCGTCCCGAAATTTAAGCAGGTGCAGGGGTTGACTCAGCATCTGGGAACAAATGCTGGTACTTCTGCTTCATCTGATCTTCACGCTCCCAAGTGAACTCGGGATCGCGTTTGGCGTTCCATCTAACTCGAACAATAGGAATTCTACTCTGTTTGAGAGTCTTAACCTCTCGATCCATAATTTCGACAGGTTCCTCAATAAAATGAAGTTGCTTATCACATGAAGTTCCTCCAGAGGAATAGTTTCATCGGCCTCGGCCAAACACTTCTTCAAATTTGACATGTGAAAAATGTCATGAACGACACTAAGTTCTTGTGGAAATTTCAAACGAGAAGCCACGGGTCTAACTCTCTCAATAATCTCAACCAGTTCAACAAAACGAGGATTCAACTTTCCCTTTTTTACCAAAACGTACCACACCTTTCCAAGGTGAAACCTTCAACATAACACGGTCACCGACCTGAAATTCTAAATCCTTTCTTCTAACGTCGGCGTAACTCTTTTGCCGACTTCTGGCGGTTCTCAATCTTTTTTAATCTGTACGATCTTCTAGGTAGTCTCATGAATAATCTCTGGGCCTGTGAGTTGAGCATCCCCAACCTCGTTCCAGTAGATAGGAGACCTACACTTTCTACCATACAGAGCCTCAAACGGTGAGGCTTTAACATTTGCATGATAGCTGTTATTATAAGAAAAACTCAGCCAACGGCAAATGGTCCCTTCACTCTGACCATTCGTCTACAGATGATAAGCAGTGCTCATATCCAACTTAGTTCCCATAGCTTCCTGTAAGGATCGCCAAAACCTCGATATAAATCGGCTGTCTCGGTCTGAAATAATAGATACAAGAATGAAATGTCCCGTTCCTATCGATTATAAATGTTCCATATTAATTGATTTCGTTGCGAGGTTTTGACCTTTATATGAGACATTTTTCAAAGACTACATTCGATTTTAAAACAAACCATAACCTTTAAAATATTACGACGATTATCAAAAATGATAATCTGAAATATAGCGTTTTCACACGACCTTTACATAATGGTTTACAATAATATTACACATCAATATATGTCTTCGAATGCAGTTTTTAAACAATATTATACAAGCATGCTGACTCCAACTCTTTTTCATAAATTAGCATGCAACAGCGGAAGCTCTTAATAATCACCCGAGAATAAACATGCTTTAAACGTCAACAAAAATGTTGGTGAGTTATAGGTTTAACCTATATATTTATCAAATCGTAATATTAGACCACAAGATTTTCATTTTCATTTCTCAATAACATGCAAACTGCATAAAAATCATTCATATGATGAACACCTGGTAACCGACCTTAATAAGATGCATATAGAATATCCCCATCATTCTGGGACTCTCATCGGACATGATAAATCGAAGTACTAAAGCATCCGTAACTCGGATGAGGCTTGTTGGGCCAAATAGATCTATCTTTAGGATTCATGTCAATTGGTGGCAATTATAATAAACATGAATTCTTAGGCTACCAAGCTAAAAGGGGCATATTCGGTTCGATAATTCAACATAGAATGTAATTTTTGATCACTTGTATCTATTTCGTAAAACATTTATAAAACTGCATGTATTCTCATCCCAAAAATAATAGATTTTTAAAAGTGGGATTATAACTCACTTTCACAGATTTTTTCTTCGTCGGAAATTAAGACTTGGCCACGGATCGATTCACGAATCTATAACGAATATATACATATATATCAAAGTATGATCGAAATATATTCACAACATTTTTTATTAGGTTTTAACGATTTAAGTTTGTTAAGTTAGCAGTCCAACGTTAGTAATCTACAACTAGTTGTCCATAGTTAGTTGTACAGAAATAAATCAATATAAATTATCTCGAATCAATCCACGACCCAGTGTATACAAGTCTCAGGCTAGATCACAACTCAAAGTATATATATTATTTTGGAATCAACCTCAACCCTGTATAGCTAACTCAAGCATTACTGCATATAGAGTGTTTGTGGTTTCATAATGAACTGAAATTTATGAAACTAAACAGAAAAAGAATAAGTTTATAGTCGGAAATACAGGTTACAAGTCAATTTTGTAAGAGGTAGTCATTTCAGTCGAAAAACGACGTCTTGATGACCATTTTGAAAAACATACTTCCACTTTGAGTTTAATCATGATTTTTGAATATAGTTTCATGTTAATAATAAAAATCATTTTCCCAGAAGAACAACTTTTAAATCAAAGTTTATCATAGTTTTTAATTATCAAACCCAAAATAGCCCGCGGTTTTACTACGACGGCGTATGTCCGGTTTTACGGTGTTCATCGTGTTTCCAAGTTTTAAATCATTAAGTTAGCATATAATATATATATATATAGAACATGTGTTTATTTGATTTTAAAATTCAAGTTAGAAGGATTAACTTTATTTGCGAACAAGTTTAGAATTAACTAAACTATGTTCTAGTGATTACAAGTTTAAATCATCGAATAAGATAGTTATGTATATATGAATCGAATGATGTTATGAACATCATTAATACCTCAAGTTTAGTAGGTAAACCTACTGAAAGTGATAAGAAATGATCTAGCTTTAAAGGATCTTGGATGGCATGAAAGTTCTTGAAGTAGAATCATGACACGAAAACAAGTTCAAGTAAGATTTTTACTCGAATTAAGATAGTTTATAGTTATATAAATTGAATCAAAGTTTGAATATGAGTATTACCTTGAGTAAGGAAGATAACCTACTGTAAATAACAAAGGTTTCTTGATATTAGATGATTACTTGGAATGGATTTAAAAGCTTGGAAGTAGAGTTGCAAACTTGAAAGTATTCTTGATTTTATGAAACTAGAACTTATAGAATTTATGAAGAACACTTAGAACTTGAAGATAGAACTTGGGAGAGATTAATTAGATGAAGATAATTGAAGAATGAAAGTGTTTGTGTGTGTTTTTGGTCATTGGTAAATGGATTAGATATAAAGGATGCGTAAGTTTGTTTTCTTGTAAATAATTCATGAATGATTTATAATACTTTTGTAATTTTGTTGGATATTTCATGCTAGTTGCCAAATGATGGTTCCCACATATGTTGGTGACTCATAAGGGCTGCTAAGAGCTGAATTATTACGTGTATATACCAATAGTATATACATCTAGGAGTTGGGTATTGTATGAGTACGAATACGGGTGCATACGAGTAGAATTGTTGATGAAAATGAATGAGAATGCAATTGTAAGCATTTTTGTTAAATAGAAATACTTTGATATGTGTCTTGAAGTGTTTCAAATGTATATTAATACATCTTAATACACTACATATATATACATTTTAACTGAGTCGTTAAGCCATCGTTAGTCATTACATGTAAGTGTTGTTTTGAAACCTTTAAGTTAACGAACAATTAGTGATTTTTGTATATATATATATATATATATATATATATATATATATATATATATATATATATATATATATATATATATATATATATACATATATATATATATATAAATATTTTTTGTATTAGTGATTTTTACATCAATATCTTATATGTTTTATTATATTTTCATTTTGTATATTTTAGATAAACAAAAGTGTTAATCTTAAATTATGTATACTAATTATAATGTATGTTTGCAATATATTAGTTATAATACTATTAGAGTAAGTATAATAATAATAATATTATTTTTTTTATTTTTATTTTTTTATACTAATAATAATAATAATAATAATAATAATAATAATAATAATAATAATAATAATAATAATAATAATAATAATAATAATAATAGTATCAATAATAGTTTTAATAAAAACGGTAGATTTAAAGTAATGATACTTTTAATAATTATAATAATCTCTAAGAATAACAGTGTTAATAATAATATTAATAAGATTTATCGTAAACTCCGTGTTAAATTTCTAAAGTTATAACTGTTGTTCCTACTTGTTAATTCATAAACATATTCATAATTGTATATATCATTATATAATTATAAGTATTTTTTCCATAATTTTACTATATTAACTTATTATTAATTTCTAAATATCAATGTTGTTATCACATTCATGATTATAATAATAATAATAATAATAATAATAATAATAATAATAATAATAATAATAATAATACAATTAAAAAAAAATAGGGAGGCTACCTTTATGAAAGCCCTTAAAAAGAAATAAACGCCCCAAGCCAGGCTCGAACCCGAGACCTTCCCTTTGCTCACAACACGCACCAACCACTAAGCTACTTCTGTTTCTCCTGAAATATTTCCTTCTCATTTTTATTTAACCGATATTCTGTTTTTCTTATATCTTCATCTTCTTCATGATAAATAAGATCGACCCAGTGTACCATCTAATCCAAATTTTAATCGTTTTTAGTTTTAAACAGCCCAACGAAACAATATCTAACTATTCTGGAATGCTTAAATTAACAGAAATCGAAAAGAAAAAAAAATATAAAAAAAAACTGCTACAGCTTGCTCGTCGCTGAAGGAAAAAAAAAATGATTTCGACTTGTGGATTGTTTTAGCTTATACTTATAACACGAAAAAGTTTTTAAATCGATGTTAGAAACTATCTGAATTGTCAATTTGAATTAAAATCTCAAAACGATTACAAATTTTTCTATGAACAAATTATTTGACTTTTGTAAAATAAACTTTAACCTAAAAATTAACAATCAATAACATGATTTGAGACTTGAAAATTTACAGGGAGTTCGAGTACGAGATTCCTAATGCAACTGCAATTATAGTTTTTGAAGATTGATTCGGTAATTTAGTTTAAAAAAAAAATAACACGAACATACATTCATGTTCTCGGTTCCTGTTTAGATCACGAATAACAGCAATTAATTAAAGTGTGGAAGTGAATGATTAATGCAAAATCAAGAATTGATATAAGCTGTTTTGTGTGAAGGTGGAACTCGATAAAAAGATAAGGGAGATATCGACTCTTTATCCACTATATCAAGGGTGAGAGCAAAAAAAGACAGGAGAGAAAGATACAGATAAAGAAAATAATGAAACTGATAATTGAATTGAATAATTACGCGTAATTATCCTGTGTTTAAATAAATATCAATATCTGTATCTATGTTAATATATATAAAGTTGTATCTATTTATATATATAAGTATAAAATCGTATTTTATATGTATATCCGATTTTGATATATCTATTTATACATATGTGTTTATATATACATTTTTAATTCATAAGCTTTTGATATTTAGCAAATAATATTACTAATAATTAATAATTTTACTAAATATAATAGTATTATTGTTAATAGTCTATTATAAGAAATGATAAATAAAAATATGAAATTGAAAATTTTAATAATTTTAATTAATGATAATAATAATAAAATAACAATAATAACCTTATTAATGATTCTAATAATAATACTAGTTATAATAATTTTAATATTATTAATGATAATAATAAGATTAATAGTAATAATAATAATAATACAACTTAAATATATCAAATTTTTATACACATCATTTATATTGTAAGTAATAGTATTACTAATATAAATATTAATATTAATAGCAATAAAAGTGATGATAATAATATTAACATATAAATTTTATTCAACCTGTAATTTATTATAATACTATATTATTATTTGGGTAATATTATGTTATATAATATGACATTTATTGAATAGTTAATATTTGTAAGTTATATATATTTATTTACAACAAGTGTTCGTGAATCGTCGAGAGCAGTCAAAGGGTAATTGCATAAATGGAAACACTTCAAAATTTTGAGATTCAACATTACAGACTTAGCTTATCGTGTCAAAATATATAAAGATTAATCTTTAAATTTGGTCAGAAATTTCCGGGTCATCACAGTACCTACCCGTTAAAGAAATTTCGTCCCGAAATTTAAGTGAGGTCGTCATGGCTAGCAATAAATATGTTTTCCTGACGAATATGAGCTGATAAATAGAGTTTTATCATTTTTGATTAATATGGATAAAACAATTCGATTATTCGAAGAATACGAATGAAACTATCATAAGAGAGGTCCCAACGGGCATCGTTCACCTCCGCCCAAAAACTTGCCCATATTTTTAGCCGTTAGTAAAAAAAAAAAATCCAACGGCTATCCCAACGGTCACTTTTACACTATAAAAACACCAACCATATACTTCATTTTATACACTCAAACATATATTTCTTTTATATTTTCAACTTTCTCAAAATCAAAATCAAACACTCCCAAACTGCAAAATGTTAACACTTCCCCCAATGATTGTTTCATTCGATGTTCATTATGGAGGTGATTTCCGTAATCAAATGAAGGAATATAAGTGAGGCGACAGTATTTCGTTTGAAGATATCGACATTCGTGATGTGGGTTTACAAGACTTGTTATCCTTTCTGAAGGAAAAAGTTCCGTGTGAATTCACGTCTGTGTTCTTTTATAAAGACGATTATGATGTGGATTGTAGGGCAAGTTTTCTGTGTACCGATGATCAATGGTACTTTATAAAAGATACCATTGAAGATCGCGGTAAACGCATTTCTTTGTATGCGGTTCTTGAAGATGAAGAGACGTTGGGTTATCGTTACCTCGATGAATCAGCTGAAGCAGCAGTTGAGGCATCACGAGAAATATCAATGTCTCCAGAGTACCTCACGGATGGTGAAATGACTGGTGAACGCTACTTTGCAGATGACAATTGACGATGACAAGTAGTTTGATTGTAATCTTTTAATTTTTAATTGTCGTGATGTTTAAATTTTTAATTATTGTAATTTCAGTGTTGTTGTCGAGTTTTATATCTTCCTTTATGTTTCAGAGCTCTTCGTCTTTTTAATCTCCTCTCGATCTCTAGTAAAACGAGTAATGGTCTAGAATTTGTAAGTATGGAGTTTCGAATGAATTTAATGTTATAATCAAAAGAACGTAATAGCACGATTTGATTCGTCAAATTACCAGAATCATTGAGAATAGAGCTATCAAGAATATACTTTCTTGATATGTTCAGAAGTTAATTAGAATGAAAGAGTTATGTAACATGACACATGATGGTGGTATGATCTACTGTGAACCATCATGTCCCATTAGAACTCAGCATGACTTACTGTAATATAATCACGTTGATCAAGTGTCATTATATTATACTAACTCATGCATCAGTTCCCAACATTACTTCAATAACATTTATATTTTAAGCTCGAAAGTTCACAGAATATAGAAACTAACAGTTTCTATATGATGTAACACTGATAGCACGAAGAGATAAATGATTTCAGATAGTATTAGTTATAAAAATATATTCAGAAATATCGAGGATATTTATAATGAAAGATACAATAATATCTTTGAATATCTATGATCAGAGGATGATGGAGACTATTGTCCGCAAGGGTTTAGAGTAACGAGCAAGATATTCGTTAAAGACTTCAGCAGACATTGAATCATTTGGATTCTTTGAAGTCAAACTTATTCTTTGTGATTTGTCCACGGCTTTCTTCCTAGTTTTGCATAATCTGCTTTTCGGTACTAAATTTTCTATTGAATGTTTCCAATATAATGATACACAGGAAGCACGAGGAGGTATATAATTTCGAACGAGAATATTTATGAAAATATCCTCAGAAATATCGAAGATATTGATGATGATATTTTTGAATTTCTAAGTTCGATGGTTGATGGAGAAAGATTTTTCCGCAAGATTTTAACATGACTTCGGAGCAAGATATTCTCTAAAGGTTTCAACAGATCCAGAATTACTGAATTCTTTGAATATAGGGTTTGGTTCTTGTATTTGTCTTTGGTCTCCTTCATGGGTAGCTCAATCCATTTTCCAGTTCCAACTTTTCTGAGCTTTTCCAACATACTATTCTTTATCGTCAAACTTTCGATGATTAAGGTCGTTTACGGTTGTCTATGGTTTCTGCTGCTTTATTCAGCTTTTTCAACACTCAGAGTATTGATTTTGTGACTGAGTGCTTTTCAGAATTTCAGAATGAGAGATCATAATTCTAAGAGATAAATATCATACATATAACTGTTGATGTAGAAACATTGCGGGATTCAAAATACTGATTGCTGATTCACGGTAATTGGTATGGTAATTCTCATTACAAGGTGCGGATGAGAATATGATGAGACTTCAATAGATAAATGTAGTGATTTGTCGGAAAGATTTAAGCCCAAAGAGCAACGAGGTTGTTGGTACGTCTGCTGGTAATAAGATGAAATATAAAAGGTTCTCCGGTAACAATAAAAGAGTACGCATATATATCAAGGTTTTAGTAAGGCTAGTCTGACTGAAAAGTCGAAATTAACTTGTTGGAGCTGTGACAAATTTGGCTAATTTGGAAAGAAATTGCAAATTGATTTTTTTTTTGGTAATAACAACGCCAAAGGAATTAGCACAGATACGTGTTAACGTTTATTCAGGTTCCGAGTGTTTTCAGGTGCATAACTATATGTATAAATCCTTCCTTCTGTAGCTAAAGTGTGGTTGGTTCATCCTCTTGATTGAGGTGTTTTCAAGAATAATGAAAGGGTTGAACGCAGAATGTAATCGTGAAGATACAAATGATGTTTAAGACGAAATCAAGTGGCAACTTGAAGAATTGTTTAGTTTCATATGTTATAATCAATATTTTAATTCATTTTTAATTGTCCAATTTTATTAGTCCACAGTCGATAGTCCACAGTTGACAGTCCAATAATTCATATATAGTTTAATATATAATATTCGAATTAATTAATACGTGTCGTGACCCGTATACGTCTCAGACTCGATCACAACTCAAACTATATATATATATATATATAGATGGGTCGATATGATATGTCAAAACCTTGTATACGTGTCCCGATATTTAAAGTGCGTAAAATAAATAACAGAAATTAAATGACGATAAATAAAGTTGCGAGAATGTAAATTGCGATAATTAAATTGCGATAAATAAAGTGTAATCAGTTAGTTGGGAACAATTAGTTAGGAATAGTTAGCGTGGATTCTTAACAAAATTTCTTATAGTTAATTTGTTTGTTTCTAACAAATTTTATTTTGTCAAATGTTTCCTTCATTATGCCACTTGATTTCTGATAAATCAAAATCCAAATATGAAATTGTATGAATACGATTATTCTGTGGTGAACGAATTTTTTTATCGGTGGACGTAAGTAGTATAGTAAACGACTGTTGAATTGGATTCGAAGAATGTACAGTGTAACTTATTAATGTGAAATCAAAATATTCCTCGGGTATTACCTACCCGTTAAAATATTTTCACCATTAACAGTTTGTACAATAAAAATTTTAATTACAATCTTTATGAAAACATATATACATATATATTTTCTTTAGACGTAATTATGGATTTAATGAGTCAATGTGATATTAAACTTATCAGATTTACGACTAGAACTAGAGTACATAATCTCTAAACTATTAGAGATTACATAATCACCATGAAGGACGAAGATAGTTTATGTAGAACGATTCGTAAAACGATTCGTAGAACGATGAATATGCTTGAGGTATAGATTGCGAGGTTGAGACGTGTGATGATGTTGTTGTTGTTGGTACTCCTTGGTATCCATGATGCGTATGACGTTGATGTGCGAGGTATAGATTAAGATGTCGAGATGTGGGATGCGGATGTTGATGTTGGTGGTGGTGATGGTACTGTTGACATTGATGGTGGTACTGGTTATGCTGCTGGTGCTGCTGCTGGTGTTTGTAACCTTCGCACCATATTCTCTAAAGCCACTACCCGAGCGTGAAGCTCGTTGACTTCTTCTATTACACCGGGGTGATTTTCGGTTCGGACTAGCGGATAAATATAATCTAGAATTTGGTATAGTATATAATCGTGGCGAGATACTCTGGAAATGAGAGAAAAGATGGTGTTTCGAACAGGTTCACCGGTAAGTGCTTCAGGTTTTTCGCCAATAGGGCAATGTGGTGGATGGAAAGGATCACCTTCTTCTTGTCTCCAATGATTGAGGAGGCTACGAACCCATCCCCAATTCATCCAGAATAGATGATGACTGATTGGTTGATCCATCCCGGTCACACTGCTTTCGGAGCTAGAGTGGGATTCCATTTCGGAATCCGAGTGACTTGAACTAATGACGAATTCGATTTCGTACGATTGAATAAAGAATTTTTAGATACGAAATGATTTTCTGGCTAACAGATGGTATTATTAATTACATAGAATATCCATATATATAGAACAAAAGGTTTCGTAGATTACGGAGGAATTTACGGGATACGCTAGGTAAGGTTTACAGTAACAGATACGCTAAGATATGAATCTTGTCTATACACTATTCATGCAATCAATGCAGCAAGACGTGTCTAGACTAAGAATGATAAGCAGATAATTTTCGACACAAAATGATAAGCAAAACTTTTTGACATGCAGACCAGGTCGAAGTCCAGACTCACTTATGCATCCAAACGACTACTAGTTAGACACACTAATGCAAGACCTGGTTCGCTACGACCACCGCTCTGATACCAACTGTGAAGACCCGTCCTAATCCATCCGGACAAAGTCCACATCGATTACAAATGATTCACAACAGTTGGTTACATCGCGAGGTACTTGACCTCTATATGATACATTTTACAAACATTGCATTCGTTTTGAAAAGACAAACTTCCTTACATCGAAAATTGAAGATATACATACCATTTCATAATATATCTAATTATAATTATCTTAATAATAATCTTGATGAACTCGACGACTCGAATGAAACGTCTTTTGAAATATGTCATGAATGACTCCAAGTAATATCTTTAAAGTGAGCAAATGCACAGCGGAAGATTTCTTTCATACCTGAGAATAAACATGCTTCTAAGTGTCTACCAAAAGGTTGGTGAGTTCATTAGTTTATCATAAACAATCATTTCATAAATTTTAATAGACCACAAGATTTCATATTTCCAATTCTCATAAACATACGTCCCATGCATAGAGACAAAAATATCATTCATATGGATTGAACACCTGGTAATCGACATTCACAATATACATATAAGAATATCCCCATCATTCCGGGATCCTCCTTCGGACATTATATAAATTTCGAAGTACTAAAGCATCCGGTACTTTGGATGGGGCTTGTTGGGCCCGATAGATATATCTTTAGAGTTCGCGTCAATTAGGGTGTCTGTTCCCTAATTCTTAGATTACCAGACTTAATAAAAAGGGCATATTCGATTAGATAATCCAACCATAGAATGTAGTTTTGATTACTTGTGTCTATCTCGTAAAGCATTTATAAAAGCAGTGCATGTATTCTCAGTCCCAAAAATATATATTGCAAAAGCATTTAAAAAGGGATTAATGAAACTCACCGTATTGTATTTTGTAGTAAAAATACATATAACGACATTGAACAACTAAACAAAGCAAGGTTGGCCTCGGATTCACAAACCTATATTATTCATATATATATATATATATATATATATATATATATATATATATATATATATATATATATATATATATATATATATATATATATTAAAACACATACTCGTAATCGAACAAATATATATATATATATATATATATATATATATATATATATATATATATATATATATATATATATATATATATATATATAAATATTTTTTGTATTAGTGATTTTTAAATCAATATCTTATATGTTTTATTATATTTTCATTTTGTATATTTTAGATAAACAAAAGTGTTAATCTTAAATTATGTATACTAATTATAATGTATGTTTGCAATATATTAGTTATAATACTATTAGAGTAAGTATAATAATAATAATAATATTATTATTATTATTTTTTTATACTAATAATAATAATAATAATAATAATAATAATAATAATAATAATAATAATAATAATAATAATAATAATAATAATAATAATAATAATAATAGTATCAATAATAGTTTTAATAAAAACGGTAGATTTAAAGTAATGATACTTTTAATAATTATAATAATCTCTAAGAATAACAGTGTTAATAATAATATTAATAAGATTTATCGTAAACTCCGTGTTAAATTTCTAAACTTATAACTGTTGTTCCTACTTGTTAATTCATAAACATATTCATAATTGTATATATCATTATATAATTATAAGTATTTTTTCCATAATTTTACTATATTAACTTATTATTAATTTCTAAATATCAATGTTGTTATCACATTCCTGATTATAATAATAATAATAATAATAACAATAATAATAATAATAATAATAATAATAATAATAATAATAATAATAATAATAATAATAATAATAATAATAATAATACAATTAAAAAAAAAATACGGAGGCTACCTTTATGAAAGCCCTTAAAAAGAAATAAACGCCCCAAGCCAGGCTCGAACCCGAGACCTCCCCTTTGCTCACAACACGCACCAACCACTAAGCTACTTCTGTTTCTCCTGAAATATTTCCTTCTCATTTTTATTTAACCGATATTCTGTTTTTTTTATAGCTTCATCTTCTTCATGATAAATAAGATCGACCCAGTGTACCATCTAATCCAAATTTTAATCGTTTTTAGTTTTAAACAGCCCAACGAAACAATATCTAACTATTCTGGAATGCTTGAAATTAACAGAAATAGAAAAGAAAAAAAAATATAAAAAAAAACTGCTACAGCTTGCTCGTCGCTGAAGGAAAAAAAAATGATTTCGACTTGTGGATCGTTTTAGCTTATACTTATAACACGAAAAAGTTTTTAAATCGATGTTAGAAACTATCTGAATCGTCAATTTGAATTAAAATCTCAAAACGATTACAAATTTTTCTATGAACAAATTATTTGACTTTTGTAAAATAAACTTTGACCTCAAAATTAACAATCAATAACATGATTTGAGACTTGAAAATTTACAGGGAGTTCGAGTACGAGATTCCTAATGCAACTGCAATTATAGTTTTTGAAGATTGATTCGGTAATTGATTTTTAAAATAAAAAATAACACGAACATACATTCATGTTCTCGGTTCCTGTTTAGATCACGAATAACAGCAATTAATTAAAGTGTGGAAGTGAATGATTAATACAAAATCAAGAATTGATATAAGCTGTTTTGTGTGAAGGTGGAACTCGACAGAAAGATAAGGGAGATGTCGACTCTTTATCCACTATATCACGGGTGAGAGCAAAAAAAGACAGGAGAGAAAGATACAGATAAAGAAAATAATGAAACTGATAATTGAATTGAATAATTACGCGTAATTATCCTGTGTTTAAATAAATATCAATATATGTATCTATGTTAATATATATAAAGTTGTATCTATTTATATACATAAGTATAAAATCGTATTTTATATGTATATCCGATTTTGATATATCTATTTATACATATGTGTTTATATATACATTTTTAATTCATAAGCTTTTGATATTTAGCAAATAATATTACTAATAATTAATAATTTTACTAAATATAATAGTATTATTGTTAATAGTCTAGTATAAGAAATGATAAATAAAAATATGAAATTGAAAATTTTAATAATTTTAATTAATGATAATAATAATAAAATAACGATAATAACCTTATTAATGATTCTAATAATAATACTAGTTATAATAATTTTAATATTATTAATGATAATAATAAGATTAATAGTAATAATAATAATAATACAACTTAAATATATCAAATTTTTATACACATCATTTATATTGTATGTAATAGTATTACTAATATAAATATTAATATTAACAGCAATAAAAGTAATGATAATAATATTAACATATAAATTTTATTCAACCTGTAATTTATTATAATACTATATTATTATTTGGGTAATATTATGTTATATTATATGACATTTATTGAATAGTTAATATTTGTAAGTTATATATATTTATTTACAACAAGTGTTCGTGAATCGTCGAGAGCAGTCAAAGGGTAATTGCATAAATGGAAACACTTCAAAATTTTGAGATTCAACATTACAGACTTAGCTTATCGTGTCAAAATGTATAAAGATTAATCTTTAAATTTGGTCGGAAATTTCTGGGTCATCACACATATAATATATAATCATGGAAAAGTTCGGGTCACTACAGTACCTACCCGTTAAATAAATTTTGTCCCGAAATTTTAAGCAGTTGGAGGTGTTGATACATCTTCTGGAAATAAGTGTGGGTATTTCTTATTCATCTGATCTTCATGCTCCCAGGTGAACTCGGGTCCTCTACGAGCATTCCATCGAACCTTAACGATTGGTATTTTATTTTGCTTAAGTCCTTTAACCTCACGATCCATTTTTTCGACGGTTCTTCAATGAAGTGAAGTTTTTCATTGTTTTGAATTTCATCTAAAGGAATAGTGAGATCTTCTTTGGCTAAGCATTTCTTTAGATTTGATACATGGAAAGTATCATGTACGTCGGCGAGTTGTTGAGGTAATTCAAGTCGGTAAGCTACTGGTCCGACACGATCTATAATTTTGAATGGTCCAATCTACCTTGGATTCAGTTTCCCCCGTTTACCAAATTGAACAACACCTTTCCAAGGTGATACCTTAAGCATAACCATATCACCAATTTCAAATTCTATATCTTTTCTTTTACTGTCCGCGTAGCTCTTTGTCGACTTTGGGCGGTTTTCAACCGTTGTTGAATTTGAATGATTTTCTCGGTAGTTTCTTGGATAATTTCTGGACCCGTAATTTGTCTATCCCCCACTTCACTCCAACAAATCAGAGGCCTGCACTTTCTACCATAAAGTGCCTCAAACAGTGCCATCTCAATACTCGAGTGGTAACTGTTGTTGTAGGAAAACTCTGCTAATGGTAGATGTCGATCCCAACTATTTCCAAAATCAATAACACATGCTCGTAGCATGTCTTCAAGCATCTGTATCGTCCTTTCACTCTGCCCATCAGTTTGTGGATGATAGGCAATACTCATGTCTAGACGAGTTCCCAATGCTTGTTGTAATGTCTGCCAAAACCTTGAAACAAATCTGCCATCCATATCAGAGATAATAGAGACTGGTATTCCATGTCTGGAGGCAACTTCCTTCAAGTATAATCTCGCCAACTTCTCCATTTTATCATCTTCCCTCATTGGCAGAAAGTGTGATGACTTGGTGAGACGATCAACTACTACCCAAATAGTATGATAACCACTTGCAGTCCTTGGCAATTTAGTAATGAAATCCATGGTAATGTTTTCCCATTTCCATTCTGGGATTTCGGGTTGTTGAAGTAGACCTGATTCTTTATGATGTTCAGCTTTAACCTAAGAACACGTCAAACATTCTCCTACATATCTAGCAATATCGGCTTTCATACCCGGCCACCAAAAGTGTTTCTTGAGATCTTTGTACATCTTTCCCGCTCCGGGATGTATTGAGTATCTAGTTTTATGTGCTTCCTTAAGTACCATTTCTCTCACATCTCCAAACTTTGGTACCCAAATTCTTTCAGCCCTATACCGGGTTCCGTCTTCCCTAATATTAATATGTTTCTCCGAACCTTTGGGTATTTCATTCTTCAAATTTCCCTCTTTTAAAACTCCTTGTTGCGCCTCCTTTATTTAAGTAGTAAGGTTAGTACGAATAATTATATTCATAGATTTTACCTCGCATAGGTTCTCTGTCCTTTCTACTCAAAGCGTCGGCTACCACATTTGCCTTCGCCGGGTGGTAACGAATCTCAAAATCGTAATCATTTAACAATTCAATCCACCTACGCTGCCTCATGTTCAGTTGTTTCTGATTAAATATATGTTGGAGACTTTTGTGGTTAGTATAGATAATACTTTTGACCCCATATAAGTAGTGCCTCCAAGTCTTTAATGCAAAAACAACAACACCTAATTCCAAATCGTGAGTCGTATAATTTTGCTCGTGAATCTTCAATTGTCCGGACGCATAGGCAATTACCTTTGTTCTTTGCATTAATACACAACCGAGGCCTTGCTTTGAGGCGTCACAATATATCACAAAATCATCATTCCCTTCAGGCAATGATAATATAGGTGCCGTAGTTAACTTTTTCTTCAACAATTGAATCGCTTTCTCCTGCTCATCCTTCCATTCAAATTTCTTCCCTTTATGCGTTAATGCAGTCAAGGGTTTTACTATTTTGGAAAAATCTTGGATGAACCTTCTGTAGTAACCAGCCAGTCCTAAAAATTGGCGTATATGCTTCGGATTTTTCGGGGTTTCCCACTTTTCAACGGTTTCAATCTTTGCCAGATCTACTTGAATACCTTCTTTGTTCACTATGTGACTGAGGAATTGAACTTCTTCCAACCAAAATGCCCACTTTGAAAATTTTGCGTACAGTTGTTCCTTCCTCTATAATTCTAGCACTTTTCTTAAATGTTCTTCATGCTTTTGATCATTCTTTGAGTAAATGAGTATATCATCGATGAAAATAATGACAAACTTGTCAAGATATGGTCCACACACTTGGTTCATGAGGTCCATGAACACAGCTGGTGCGTTAGTCAATCCAAACAGCATAACCATAAACTCGTAATGACCGTAAAGCGTTCTGAAAGCAGTCTTTGGAATATCATCCTCCTTCACCCGCATCTGATGATACCCGGAATGTAAATTGATCTTCGAATAAACCGACGAGCCTTGTAGTTGATCAAATAAGTCGTCGATTCTTGGTAATGGATAACGGTTCTTGATGGTAAGTTTGTTCAACTCTCGGTAGTCGATACACAATCTGAATGTACCATCCTTCTTTTTGACAAACAAAATAGGAGCTCCTCATGGTGATGTGCTTGGTCGAATGAAACCACGTTCTAAAAGTTCTTGTAGTTGGCTTTGGAGTTCCTTCATTTCACTGGGTGTGATTCTGTATGGAGGACGTGCTATTGGTGCAGCTCCTGGTACAAGGTCTATTTGAAATTCAACGTATCGGTGTGGAGTAGTCCCGGTAATTCTTTCGAAAATACATCGGGAAATTCTTTTGCGATGGGGACATCATTGATGTTCTTTTCTTCGGAATTGATTTTCTCAACGTGTGCTAGAACAGCATAGCAACCTTTTCTTATTAGCTTTTGCGCCTTCAAATTACTAATAAGATTTAGCTTCGCGTTACTCTTTTCTCCGTACACCATTAAGGGTTTTCCTTCTTCTCGTACAATACGAATTGCATTTTTGTAACATACAATCTCTGCTCTCTCTTTTTTCAACCAGTCCATGCCAATTATCACATCAAAACTCCCTAACTCTACTGGTGTTAAATCAATCTTAAACGTTTCGCTAACCAGTTTAATTTCTCGATTCTGACATATTTTATCTGCTGAAATTAGTTTACCGTTTGCTAATTTGAGTAGAAATTTATTATTCATAGACGTCAATGGACCACTTAATTTAGCACAAAAATCTCTACTCATATAGCTTCTATCCGCATCCGAATCAAATAAAACATAAGCAGGTTTTTCATCGATAAGAAACGTACATGTAATAAGCTCCGAGTCTTCCTGTGCTTCTTTCGTATTAATGTTAAAAACTCTCCCACGACTTTGCCCATTATTAGTTCCATGGTTTGGGCATGTAGTTTTATAGTGGCCCTTCTTCCCGCATCCGAAACAAATAATGTGGGCAGTATTTGTTCTTTTAACCACTGGTCCGAAAGCTTCACACTTCGTTACAGCATGACCCTTCCTATTACATTTGGTACATACTACTTCACAAAATTTACCCGAATGATATCCTTCACACCTATAACATGGAATTTTCTGATTGTTGTTGTCATTGTTGTTATTGAGATTGTTATCGGGATTGATGTGGTTGTTATTGTTGTTGAGACGGTTGTTGTAATTATTGTTGGGATTTCGATTGTTGTTGTTGCGATTGATGTTGCGGTTGTTAGGATAGTTGTTGCGATTGTGGTTATGATTGTTGTTGTTGTTGTATTGGTGACCTTTGTCACTGGTTTCTTTCCACTTTCTCTTAACTTGTTTCATGTTGGCTTCTTCGGCCGCTTGCTCTTTAATTCTTCCCTCAATTTGGTTTTTGAGTTTATGAGCCATTCGACTTGCCTTTTGTATGGAGGCGGGCTCGTGTGAACTCACATCTTCTTGAATTCTTTCTGGTAACCCTTTCACAAACGCGTCGATCTTCTCTTCTTCATCTTCGAACGTTCTTAGACACAATAAGCACAACTCTGTGAATCTTCGTTCGTACGTAGTAATGTCGAAACCTTGCGTTCGTAATCCTCTAAGCTCTACCTTGAGCTTATTGACCTCGTTTCTGGGACGGTACTGCTCGTTCATCAAGTGCTTGAATGCTGACCACGGTAGTGCGTAAGCAGCATCTTGTCCAACTTGTTCTAGATAGGTATTCCACCATGTTAACGCTGTACCTGTGAAGGTATTCGTGGCGTACTTCACCCTATCTTCTTTAGTACATTTACTTATGGCAAACACCGATTCGACCTTCTCGGTCCACCATTTCAATCCGATTGGTCCTTCAGTTCCATCAAATTCCAAAGGTTTGCAGGCAGTAAAATTCTTTGTAGGAGCATCCTACACGATTTCTTGTGGCATTAGTTGCATTGCTAGATTCAGAGTTATTATTGTTGTTTTGCATTGAAGCCTGTACTGCGGCTATGTTGGCAGCAAGAAAAACACGAAAGTCTTCCTCGCTCATGTTCAAGTTCTGACGAGTAGTCGGTGCCATTTCCTTCAAAAATAGCCAAAAGAATTAAGTTAATCATATAGAATATTAAGAGTAGTCAATAGTATTTCGTAGCATAATATGAACTTATTTATAAAAGCTTTTTCTTCATATTAGCGTTTTATAAGTTTTAATTCGGGTAGTACCTACCCGTTAAGTTCATACTTAGTAGCTAACATACAATTCAACTACTACAATTCTATATGAAAAACTGATAATAATATCTCGCGTTCAAACTTTTATACAATATTTTACAAACTTACAATAGTGCTATTTTACATATAGCATGAAATATAGCACACAATAACTTTAATACAAGGCAGTTGCGAAGACAATTCTAGTTAATACGCAAGTCGTTCAGCAAAGGCAATGAAGACACGTCATAAGTCCAGAAACAAATCATGTATTCGGGTTTTACTAGTATTATTTCTCATCCTTGGTCTTGTGGAAAATAACCGTTGTGACCGTTGGCTAGGAAGCATGTTGTAATGTTTTCAAAAGGACGGGGGTTACGTAATGCCCAACAGCCCTGTAATAATCTAAAAATCTCAGTTCTCACCCCAACTACTGAATCCGTCACTTGTGGGAATGTTTTATTTAGTAGTTGCAATCCTATGTTCTTTTTCTCAATTTGGTGAGAAGCGAACATTACTAGCCCGTAGACATAACATGCTTCTTTATGTTGCATGTTTGAAGCTCTTTCTAAAGAACGAAGTCCTATGTTGGGATAGGTAGAGTCAAAATAGGCTCTCAACCCGTAGTGTAAAATTACATATGGGTTCCCCGCATTCAATGCTTTAAAGAAAACACGGCGTAACTTATGGTCTCCCCAATGTGATATACCCCATCTATTAAAGGAAAGCCTTTTATAAACTAAGGCATGCCTAGAAAATCTTTCAAATGTTTGACAAACTAATTTCTCCATAAATAATTGTGCTGATGAACTCTGACTGACTCTAGACAAGATTTCATCAATCATGTTCCCGGGTAGGTCTTCTAAAATATTCGGTTGTCTATCCTTAACGTCCATTGTGTGTTTTTATACTGTAAAAATAGACGAGGATTAGATTCGTAAAAGATAATTAACAAACAAACAAGCAATTTTTACATATAACATAAAAATACAAGCACGCTACAATACATATATTACACAACTTGATTACAACTCTTTATTCCGACTCACTCGTTTCTTCCTCCTCGGACTTGGTTCATTTTGCTAAATTCCTAGGGATATATGGTGCTCCTCTAATGCGAGCCGTCGTTTTCACAAATGGTTTAGAAAAACCTGGTGGCTTAGATGTTCCCGAGTTATAGTGAAAGTTTAAGAAATACAGGTGTTTACGGTACACCCCATCAGGGTATTTCATGTTAACGTAGAGTTCATCGGGGTTGGAATTAGGTTTCTCTATTTTGATTCCTTTTCCTTATTATTTTCTTTTGCTTTTTCAAATTGGGTCGAGGTAATTTCTATAACATCATCGGAATCCTCATCGGGATCCAATTCATCAGAAAATTGGTAATTTTCCCAATATTTTGCTTCCTCGACGGAAACACCATTGACCATTATTAACTTTGGTCCATTGGTTGAGGATTTTCTTTTATTTAACCATTTTTCTATAGTTATTAATATTTCTTCCTCCGGAAACTCTTCTTCTTTCGGTTCCTCTTCTTCCGGTTCCTCCTCTTCCGGTTCTTCCTCGGGAATTTGTGAATCTTCCCAAAATATATTCGACTCTTCATTATTATTAGGTGAGTCGATGGGATTTGTACTAGAGGTAGACATCTATCACACAATATCAAACACGTTAAGAGATTAATATATCACATAATATTTACATGTTAATAATATATAATTTCCAATAAAAAGTGTTAAGCAATCGTTTTTTTAAAGAAAACACGGTCGAAGTCCAGACTCACTAATGCATCCTAAGAAATTCGATTAGACACACTAATGCAATTTTCTGGTTCTCTAAGACCAACGCTCAGATACCAACTGAAATACAGTGGGGACGCATCCCACTCAGTGCCTTCCCAGCTAACTGCCTGGTGACCACTGAGCATACCTCAGACACTGATTTTACGGCCATGCCTCTCGGCAAAGCCAACCATATTCGGACCACGAGGAGTAAGAGCCAATGCTTCATCACAGGTAACACTGTGAGAACCCCCTCTACGATTAATCCGATGACACAGCTTAAACCAGCTCTAATACCAACTGAAATGTCCCGTTCATATCGATTATAAACGTTCCATATTAATTGATTTCGTTGCGAGGTTTTGACCTCTATATGAGACGTTTTTTAAAGACTGCATTCGATATTAAAACAAACCATAACCTTTAAAATATTACGATGATTATCAAAAATGATAATCTGAAATATAGCGTCTTCATACGACCATTACATAATGGTTTACAATACTATTACACATCAATATATGTCTTCGAATGCAGTTTTTAAACAATATTATACAAGCATGCTGACTCCAACTCTTGTCCATAAATTAGCATGCAATAGCGGAAGCTCTTAATAATCACCTGAGAATAAACATGCTTTAAACGTCAACAAAAATGTTGGTGAGTTATAGGTTTAGCCTATATATTTATCAAATCGTAATAATAGACCACAAGATTTTTATTTCCATTTCTCAATAACATGCAAACTGCATAAATATCATTCATATGATGAACACCTGGTAACCGACCTTAACAGGATGCATATAGAATATCCCCATCATTCCAGGACTCTCATCGGACATGATAAATCAAAGTACTAAAGCATCTATAACTCGGATGAGGCTTGTTGGGCCAAATAGATCTATCTTTAGGATTCGCGTCAATTGGTGGCAATTATAATAAACACCAATTCTTAGGCTACCAAGCTAAAAAGGGGCATATTCGGTTCGATAATTCAACATAGAATGTAATTTTTGATCACTTGTGTCTATTTCGTAAAACATTTATAAAACTGCATGTATTCTCATCCCAAAAATAATAGATTTTTAAAAGTGGGACTATAACTCACTTTCACATATTTTTACTTCGTCGGAAATTAAGACTTGGCCACGGATCGATTCATGAACCTATAACGAATATATACATATATATCAAAGTATGATCGAAATATATTCACAACTTTTTTTATTACGTTTTAACGATTTAAGTTTGTTAAGTTAGCAGTCTAACGTTAGTAATCTACAACTAGTTGTCCACAGGTAGATGTACAGAAATAAACCAATATAAATTATCTCGAATCAATCCACGACTCAGTGTATACAAGTCTCAGGCTAGATCACAACTCAAAGTATATATATTATTTTGGAATCAACCTCAACCCTGTATAGCGAACTCAAGCATTACTGCATATAGAGTGTCTATGGTTGTTCTCAAATAATATATATAGATGGGTCGATATGATATGTCAAAACATTGTAAACGTGTCTACGGTATCCCAAGATTACATAATATATGTTAGAATACATGTATAATAAAATATAAGTTAGTTAAGTTATGATTTGTATAGATTTGTTACAAATTTCACGTAGCTACAACAAGTAAAATTATCCAATCTTGTTTTACCCATAACTTCTTCGTTTTAAATCTATTTTGAGTGATTCAAGTTGCTGTGGTTTCATAATGAACTGAAATTTATGAAACTAAACAGAAAAATTATAAGTTTATAGTCAAAAATATAGGTTACAGGTCAATTTTGTAAGAGGTAGTCATTTCAGTAGAAAAACGACGTCTTGATGACCATTTTGAAAAACATACTTCCACTTTGAGTTTAATCATGATTTTTGGATATAGATTCATGTTAATAATAAAAATCATTTACCCAGAAGAACAAATTTTAAATCAAAGTTTATCATAGTTTTTAATTATCAAACCCAAAACAGCCCGCTGTTTTACTACGACGGCGTATGTTAGGTTTTCCGATGTTCATCGTGTTTCCAAGTTTTAAATCATTAAGTTAGCATACCATATAGATATAGAACATGTGTTTATTTGATTTTAAAAGTCAAGTTAGAAGGATTAACTTTATTTGCGAACAAGTTTAGAATTAACTAAACTATGTTCTAGTGATTACAAGTTTAAATCATCGAATAAGACAGTTATATATATATAAATCGAACGATGTTATAAACATCATTACTACCTCAAGTTTAGTAGGTAAACCTACTGGAAGTGATAAGAAATGATCTAGCTTCAAAGGATCTAGTTCAAGTAAGATTTTTACTCGAATTAAGATAGTTTATAGTTATAGAAATTGAATCAAAGTTTGAATATGAGTATTACCTTAAGTAAGAAAGATAACCTACTGTAAATAATAAAGGTTTCTTGATCTTAAATGATTACTTGGAATGGATTTGAAAGCTTGGAAGTAGACTTGCAAACTTGAAAGTATTCTTGATTTTATGAAACTAGAACTTATAGAATTTATGAAGAACACTTAGAACTTGAAGATAGAACTTGAGAGAGATTAATTAGATGAATAAAATTGAAGAATGAAAGTGTTCGTGTGTGTTTTTTGTTGTTGGTATATGGATTAGATATAAAGGATGTGTAAGTTTGTTTTCTTGTAAATAATTCATGAATGATTTATAATACTTTTGTAATTTTGTGAGATATTTCATGCTAGTTACCAAATGATGGTTCCCACATGTGTTGGTGACTCACAAGGGATGCTAAGAGCTGAATTATTATGTGTATATACCAATAGTATATACGTATAGGAGTTGGGTATTGTATGAGTACGAATACGAGTGCATACGAGTAGAATTGTTGATGAAAATGAATGAGAATGCAATTGTAAGGATTTTTGTTAAATAGAAATACTTTGATATATGTCTTGAAGTCTTTCAAAAGTGTATTAATACATCTTAATACACTACATATATATACATTTTAACTGAGTCTTTAAGTCATCGTTAGTCGTTACATGTAAGTGTTGTTTTGAAACCTTTAAGTTAACGATCTCATTTAATGTTGTTAACACATTGTTTATTATATCTAATGAGATGTTAAATTATTACATTATCATGATATTATGATGTATGAATATATTTTAATATGATATATATATATATTAAAGTGTCGTTACAACGATAATCGTTACATATATGTCTCGTTTTGAAATCCTTAAGTTAGTAGTCTTGTTTTACATATGTAGTTCATTGTTAACATACTTAATGATATAAATAATTATCATTTTATCATGTTAAATATAGTGTAACAATATCTTAATATGATACATATGTACTTAGTAAGACGTTGTCATAACGATAATCGTTATATATATCGTTTCGAGTTTCTTAATTCAATAGTCTCATTTTATGTATATAACTCATTGTTAATATACCTAGTGAGATACTTTCTTATCATAATATCATGTTAAATATATATATATATATATATATATATATATATATATATATATATATATATATATATATATATATATATATATATATATATATATAGTTTTAATGTTCGTGAATCGCCGGTCAACTTGGGTGGTTAATTGTCTACATGAAACTCATTTCAAATAATCAAGTCTTAACAAGTTTGATTGCTTAACATATTAGAAACATTTATTCATGTAAATATTAATCTCATATAATATATAATCATGGAAAAGTTCAGGTCACTACAAAGAACACCATGTCTAGAAATAATCTCCTTCAAATACAAACGAGTAAGCTTCTCCATCGAATTTGTTTGCTTAATCGGCAAAAAGTGAGCTGACTTAGTGAGTCGATCTACAATCACCCAAATGGTATCATAGCCACCCGCAACTCTCGGTAACTTCGTAATAAAATCCATCGTAATACCTTCCCACTTCCACTCGGGAATCTCAGGTTGTACCAACAGTCCAGACGGTTGTTAATGTTCAGCTTTAACCTTAGCACAGGTCAAACACTTAGCCACGTAAGTAGCCACATCAGCCTTCAAATTAGGCCACCAATATAGCTCCTTAAGATCATGATACATCTTTCATGAAGCAGGATGAATAGAGTACCTAGACTTATGAGCCTCATCCAAAACAAGTTGTCGTAATTCACCAAATTTCGGAACCCAAAGTCGTCCCACAAAATATCGAGTACCATCGGTTCGTACCGCAACTATTTACTCAAGCTTCGGACCTTCCCGTTACAAAATTCTCCTCCTTTAAGGCTTTTAGGTGAGCTGCAAGAATCTGACTTGCGAGGTTTGTTCGGATAGTCATATTCAAGGTCCTAAACCTACGAGGTTCAGTCCTCTCTTTACGTCTAAATGTATCGGCCACAACATTGGCCTTCCCCTGATGATATAAAAGTTCACAATCATAATCATTCAACGTCTCAATCCACCTTCGTTGCCTCATATTTAGTTTTTGATCAAGAATCTTTTGAAGACTTTTGTGATCAGTGTAGACTGTACTTTTGACCCCATATTGATTATGTCTCCAAATCTTAAGTGCAACACAACAGCTCCCAACTCTAAATCATGGGTTGTATAATTATGTTCATGGATCTTCAACTGACGTGATGCATAGGCAATGACTTTCTTTCATTGCATCAAAACACAACTAAAGCCCTGACGCGATGCATCACAATAGACAACAAAATCATCATTACCCTCAGGTAGTGATAAAATCAGAGCAGAAGTTAACTTCTTCTTCAGAGTTTATAAAGCGGCCTTTTGTTCATCCTTCCACTCATACTTTTTCCCCTTGTGCATTAAAGCAGTCAGAGGTTTTAGCTACTCGAGAGAAATCTTGAATGAACCTTCTATAATAGCCTGCTAATCCTAGATACTGACGAATCTGAGTAGGAGTTTTAGAAATTTCCCACTTCTCAATCGCCTCATTCTTAGCAGGATCAACTTGAATTCCCTTCTTACCAGCAACGTGTCCAAGGAATTGACCTTCTTTCAACCAGAATGCGCACTTAGAGAACTTAGCATACAGCTCTTCCGTCCTCAATAAATCAAGGACCGACTTCAAATGTTCTTCATGTTCTTGATCACTCTTAGAATAGATAAGAATATCACCGATGAAAATGATAATAAACTTGTCCAGATAAGGTCTACACACACGATTCATGAGGTCCATGAACACAGTAGGTGCGTTAGTCAATCCGGACGGCATAATAAGAAATTCGCAGTGACCATAACGGGTACGGAAAGAGGTTTTCGGAATATCAGTTTCTTTAGCTCGCAGTTGGTGATAACCTAAACGAAGATCAATCTTAGAATAAGCGGACGAACCTTGAAGTTGATCGAACAGATCATCAATTCTCGAAAGAGGGTAACTGTTCTTAACCGTAAGCTTGTTCAACTCGCGATAATCAATACACAATCGGAACGAACCATCTTTCTTTTTAACAAACAAAGCAGAAGCTCCCCAAGGGGACGAACTGGGACAAATGAGATATAGTTGCCACCAACGAATGAAGAAATATACAGAGTATCCATATCAGTGGAATAGGTGCTTAAGGCAATTCCTTCAAAGGGGATAACAAGGATCATAGACTTCAAAGTAAAATTCATTATATTTCTGAAGGGAGAACGTACGAAAGGTGTGATATTTCAACGAAAGTGAACTTCCTTGTACGATGAGCGAGGAAATCTAGGATTCATCTATATTCTTAAATTTATGTGCGGATGAAAAGAACGTGAATCACGGGTTATAAAGAATGGCCGAATCCAGGTGGGATGAATCTCCAAAAATAATTTCGTGTACCTCAAAGTATTGAATCCTAGGATTGATGTTTACGAGGGTGTTGCGGTTGACAGCGAATATTGAGAGTAGAAACTCCTCATACGGTCTAGTGTAATATATATCCATGATACCCACTATAACAACAGTTGGGGTAGAAACCCACCTAGTACCTTTTCTACAATAGGGTGACCACCGAGTGTACCTCAGAAAGTTGATTTATCAGTTCGCGTTTCGGCCATGTCCAACCACAAGAGGGAAAATTTTATGAACGCAAAGACTTTCCAAAAAAATTTATAAAACCGATATCCGAAGTGGTGTAAGGGTTTCTATCAATGAACTTAATGGTAAGTTTCATCCTTAAACGGAGGATGAGAAGAACTGTGATCCAAACACTCTGTAGAGTAATGCGAAAATTTGATAAAATCGATCAAAGGAGTTTTGAAAAAGCTCTAAACGTTTGATGTGACAACATAAATGGAATGAAGTTCTTAGTAAATTTAAAAGTATGTACAACGTGTACCATTTTATATAAAATAAATTGGCTTAGTCAAATAGCTTAATAAATGAGTGGTTTTAAAATAATTTTGAAGGTATGATTTAGTATATACTAGCCAAAATAGGTAAGGGTAAATTTATTTATTTGAATCCATATGTACATATATGATTTTATAAGTTGTATACATGACAAAATATTTCATTACTTCTATTCGCCCATAATCCCGTGAGGACCGCCCAATTAAACAAATGTGTAAAACTCCCGATGATAACAGAGTATCTGTATTTCAGAGGTTACAAGTTGAAGTAAGATCATGGAAGATCGAGTAAAGGACTTGAATCTTCGTGCAACATTTGACCAACAAATGTTACGAGGTCATGAAAACCAATGATTTAAATGTTGTTTTGACTATTATCAGGACATAAGTCCTTAGGCCAAAACTGTTCTCGAGCGAAGCTGTTGCTAACAAGCGAGTTATGAAGGATAGAGCATGAGATATATAATCTGGTTAAAACGAGCTTCTCGTATATCAACAAATAAGATAATGAATATTTTCCCTATCCATGTAATACATCGGAACTTCTGAATGAGTAGTGTAAAAATTTTCTTTGACTCGTTTTCTATTCCTCATGTCACAATATTGAGACTTCTTTATAAATTAACGTAATATAATCACGTTGGCCTGACGCCATTATATTTCACTAATTCATAGTTCCATTCCAACAGCACTACATGAGGTCAGGACACGCGATCAACCTTGAATTTCCACATAATATCTCTAAAACGATTTCTTAAACAATGTGCTAAGGGTAGCACAAGAGACAAAAACATCAAAAGTAATGAATAGGAGTAACGATGACATAAAATGTCTTCGAAGTACCAGGAATCTCTAAAAGTCAAGAATGACGTTTTTCGGTTCAAAAACCAAAGCACATAAGCACAACGGCACAAAGGCACATAATATAACAAGAATGTTATATACCTAAACATAATAGCTGACATTGAAATGCCGAGCAATTAGAAGTCAAGAATGACATCTCGCGTAATATAACTCAAACATTATATACATAACCATAATAGATAACATAGAAATGTCGAGAATTTCAGAAGTCAAGAATGACATCCCTCGGTTTCACTACCTGAGGTGTTCTTATAAGGATAAGTTCTACGTTTAAATCGGAATGGGAGTTCCTCCCGGATTCATAACATAATAGAGATGTATGTATGATAACAATATACATACCAATACTATACAAATGATCACATATAGTAATATATAATAGGCTAGGTTGTAGACTAGACTCACTAATGCACCCTATTGACTCGGGTAACGACATCAATGTAGTGACCCGAACTTTTTCGTGTTTATATATATATATATTAAATGAAATTGTTATTTACATGATTAAGTGTTTCCAACATGTTAAGCAATTAAACTTGTTAAGACTTGATTAATTGAAATATGTTTCATATAGACAATTGACCACCCAAGTTGACCGGCGATTCACGAACGTTAAAACTTGTAAAAATGACATGACGATATATATATGGATATACATATGGTTAACATGAGATTATGATAAGTAAGTATCTCCATAAGTATATTAATAATGAGTTACATACATATAAACAAGACTACTAACTTAAGGATTTCGAAACGAGACATATATGTAACGATTATCGTTGTAACGACATTTAAATGAATATATATCATATTAAGATATATTAATATATCATAATATCATGATAATATAATAATTTAAAATCTCATTTGATATTATAAACATTGGGTTAACAACATTTAACAAGATCGTTAACCTAAAGGTTTCAAAACAACACTTACATGTAACGACTAACGATGACTTAACGACTCAGTTAAAATGTATATACATGTAGTGTTTTAATATGTATTTATACACTTTTGAAAGACTTCAATACACTTATCAAAATACTTCTACTTAACAAAAATGCTTACAATTACATCCTCGTTCAGTTTCATCAACAATTCTACTCGTATGCACCTGTATTCGTACTCTTACAATACACAGCTTTTAGATGTATGTACTATTGGTATATACACTCCAATGATCAGCTCTTAGCAGCCCATGTGAGTCACCTAACACATGTGGGAACCATCATTTGGCAACTAGCATGAAATATCTCATAAAATTACAAAAATATGAGTAATCATTCATGACTTATTTACATGAAAACAAAATTACATATCCTTTATATCTAATCCATACACCAACGACCAAAAACACCTACAACCACTTTCATTCTTCAATTTTCTTCATCTAATTGATCTCTCTCAAGTTCTATCTTCAAGTTCTAAGTGTTCTTCATATATTTTACAAGTTCTAGTTACATAAAATCAAGAATACTTTCAAGTTTGCTAGCTCACTTCCAATCTTGTAAGGTGATCATCCAACCTCAAGAAATCTTTGTTTCTTACAGTAGGTTATCATTCTAATACAAGGTAATAATCATATTCAAACTTTGGTTCAATTTCTATAACTATAACAATCTTATTTCAAGTGATGATCTTACTTGAACTTGTTTTCGTGTCATGATTCTGCTTCAAGAACTTCGAGCCATCCAAGGATCCGTTGAAGCTAGATCCATTTTTCTCTTTTCCAGTAGGTTTATCCAAGGAACTTAAGGTAGTAATGATGTTCATAACATCATTCGATTCATACATATAAAGCTATCTTATTCGAAGGTTTAAACTTGTAATCACTAGAACATAGTTTAGTTAATTCTAAACTTGTTCGCAAACAAAATTTAATCCTTCTAACTTGACTTTTAAAATCAACTAAACACATGTTCTATATCTATATGATATGCTAACTTAATGATTTAAAATCTGGAAACACGAAAAACACCGTAAAACCGGATTTACGCCGTCGTAGTAACACCACGGGCTGTTTTGGGTTAGTTAATTAAAAACTATGATAAACTTTGATTTAAAAGTTTATCATTCTGAGAAGATGAATTTTATTATGAACATGAAACTATATCCAAAAATTATGGTTAAACTCAAAGTGGAAGTATGTTTTCTAAAATGGTCATCTAGACGTCGTTCTTTCGATTGAAATGACTACCTTTACAAAAACGACTTGTAACTTATTTTTCCGACTATAAACCTATACTTTTTCTGTTTAGATTCATAAAATAGAGTTCAATATGAAACCATAGCAATTTGATTCATTCAAAACGGATTTAAAATGAAGAAGTTATGGGTAAAACAAGATTGGATAATTTTTCTCATTTTAGCTACGTGAAAATTGGTAACAAATCTATTCCAACCATAACTTAATCAACTTGTATTGTATATTATGTAATCTTGAGATACCATAGACACGTATACAATGTTTCGACCTATCATGTCGACACATCTATATATATTTCGGAACAACCATAGACACTCTATATGTGAATGTTGGAGTTAGCTATACAGGGTTGAGGTTGATTCCAAAATATATATAGTTTGAGTTGTGATCAATACTGAGATACGTATACACTGGGTCGTGGATTGATTCAAGATAATATTTATTGATTTATTTCTGTACATCTAATTGTGGACAACTAGTTGTAGGTTACTAACGAGGACAGCTGACTTAATAAACTTAAAACATCAAAATATATTAAAAGTGTTGTAAATATATTTTGAACATACTTTGATATATATGTATATATTGTTATAGGTTCGTGAATCAACCAGTGGCCAAGTCTTACTTCCCGACGAAGTAAAAATCTGTGAAAGTGAGTTATAGTCCCACTTTTAAAATCTAATATTTTTGGGATGAGAATACATGCAGTTTTTATAAATGATTTACAAAATAGACACAAGTACGTGAAACTACATTCTATGGTTGAATTATCGAAATCGAATATGCCCCTTTTTATTAAGTCTGGTAATCTAAGAATTAGGGAACATACACCCTAATTGACGCGAATCCTAAAGATAGATCTATTGGGCCTAACAAACCCCATCCAAAGTACCGGATGCTTTAGTACTTCGAAATTTATATCATATCCGAAGGGTGTCCCGGAATGATGGGGATATTCTTATATATGCATCTTGTTAATGTCGGTTACCAGGTGTTCACCATATGAATGATTTTTATCTCTATGTATGGGATGTGTATTGAAATATGAAATCTTGTGGTCTATTATTATGATTTGATATATATAGGTTAAACCTATAACTCACCAACATTTTTGTTGACGTTTTAAGCATGTTTATTCTCAGGTGATTATTAAGAGCTTCCGCTATCGCATACTTAAATAAGGACGAGATTTGGAGTCCATGCTTGTATGATATTGTGTAAAAACTGCATTCAAGAAACTTATTTTGTTGTAACATATTTGTATTGTAAACCATTATGTAATGGTCGTGTGTAAACAGGATATTTTAGATTATCATTATTTGATAATCTACGTAAAGGTTTTTAAACCTTTATTTATGAAATAAAGGTTATGGTTTGTTTTAAAATGAATGCAGTCTTTGAAAAATGTCTCATATAGAGGTCAAAACCTCGCAACGAAATCAATTAATATGGAACGTTTTTAATCAATAAGAACGGGACATTTCAGTTGGTATTCGAGCGTTGGTCTTAGAGAACCAGAATTTTGCATTAGTGTGTCTTATCGAGTTTATTAGGATGCATTAGTGAGTCTGGACTTCGACCGTGTTTAGTTGAAAAATGATTGCTTAACAAATTTTGTTGGAAACTATATATTTTTAACATGTGAATATTATGTGATATATTAATCTCTTAACGCGTTTGATATTATGTGATAGATGTCTACCTCTAGAACAAGTCCCATTGACTCACCTAATAATAATGAAGAGTCAAATGTAAATTGGAATGATTCGTGGACTGATTCACAAGTTCCCGAAGAGGAACCGGAAGAAGAGTCGGAACCGGAAGAAGAATCGGAACCGGAAGAAGAATCGGAACCGGATGAAGAAATAGAACCGGTGGGGGAAATAATAAAACGGTTAAGTAAAAGAAAATCCTCAACCAACCGACCAAGGTTAATTATGGTCAATGGTGTTTCCGCCAAGGAAGCAAAATATTGGGAGGATTATCAATTCTCCGATGAATCGGATTCCGACGAGAATTTCGATGATGTTATAGAAATTACCCCAACTGAATTTAAAAAGGCAAAAGAAAATAATAAGGGAAAGGGCATAAAAATAGAGAAATCTAATTCCAACCCCGATGAACTTTATATGTATCGTCATCCCCCGAAGTCCTTAAGTTGTAACAATGACCCGGGAACCTCTAAACCACCAGGTTTTTCTAAACCAATGTGGAAAATTACGGCTCGTATTAGGGGAACATCATATATCCCTAGAAACTTGGCAAAACGAACCAAAACCAAAGAAGAAGAAACGAGCGAGTCGGAATAAGATAGTTGTATTCGTGTGGTGTAATATATGTAATATAGTGTGCTTATGCTTTATGATATATGTAAAAATTGCTTGTATTAATAAGTATTTTTTTTATGAATCTAACTCTTGTCTATTTTACAGTTTAAAAACACAAAATGGATAGACAACCCAATATTTTAAGAGACCTACCCGGAGACATGATTGATGAAATCTTGTCTAGAGTCGGTCAGAATTCCTCGGCACAACTATTTAAGGCGAGATCAGTTTGTAAGACATTCGAAGAACGTTCCAAGAATGTCTTGGTTTATAAGAGACTTTCGTTTGAAAGATGGGGGATATCACATTGGGAAACCCATAAGTTACGATGTTTTTACTTTGACGCATATATTGCGGGGAACCCAAATGCTATTTTACGCAACGGGTTAAGAAATTATTTTGACTCAATATATCCGAATATTGGACTTCGTGATTTAGAAAAAGCGGCTAACATGCAACATAAAGAAGCATGTTATGCTTACGGATTAGTAATGTTCGCTTCTCACCAAAGCGAGAACAAGAGCATCGGGCTACAACTATTAAACAAAACGTTTCCACAAGTGACGGAGTCGGTAATTGGGGTAAGAAATGAGGTTTTTAGATTGTTACGGGACTGTTGGACATTACGTAACCCTCGTCCCTTTGACGACGTTACAACACGCTGTCTTATCAACGGCCATAACGGTTATGTTCCACAAGACCAAGGATGGGAAGTAATCCTAGTAAAACCAGAATGCATGACTTGTTTCTGGACGTATGAATTACGTGTCTTTATTGCCTTTGCTGAACGACTTGTGTACTAGCTAGAATTATCTTCACAACCATCTTGTATCAAATTTATTGTGTGCTATATTTCATGCTATATGTAAAATAAGCGGTATTGTAAGTTTGTAAAATATTGTGAAAAAGTTTGAATGCAAAATATTATTATAATCAGTTTTTCATATAGAATTGTAGTAGTTGAATTGTATATTAGCTACTAAGTATGAACTTAACGAGTAGGTACTACCCGAATTTAAACTTATAAAACGCTAATATGAAGAAAAAGCTTTTATAAATGAGTTCATATTATGCTACAAAATACTATTAACTACTCTTAATATTCTGTATGATTAACTTGTTCCATTTGACTATTTTGAAGGAAATGGCACCGACTACTCGACACACCGTGAATATGAATGAAGAGGAATTCCGTACTTTTCTAGCTTCAAACATAGCCGCAGTACAGGCTGCGCTACATACCAACAATAACTTTGGATCTAGCAGTACAGGAAATCGTGTAGGATGCACCTACAAAGAATTCACTGCCTGCAAACCTTTGGAATTTGATGGAATCGAAGGACCGATCGGATTGAAACGGTGGACCGAGAAGGTCGAATCGGTGTTTGCCATAAGTAAGTGTACTGAAGAGGACAAAGTGAAGTACGCTACGCATACCTTCACAGGTTCTGCGTTAATATGGTGGAATACCTATCTAGAGCAAGTGGGACAAGACGATGCGTACGCACTACCATGGTCAGCATTCAAGCACTTGATGAACGAGAAGTACCGTCCCAGAACCGAGGTCAATAAGCTCAAGACAGAACTTAGAGGGTTACGAACCCAAGGATTTGATATTATCACGTACGAAAGACGATTCACAGAATTGTGCCTATTGTGTCCGGGTGCATTCGAAGATGAGGAAGAGAAGATCGACGCGTTTGTGAAAGGATTACCGGAAAGAATCCAAGAAGATATAAGTTCACACGAGCCCGCCTCCATACAACAGGCATGTAGAATGGCTCACAAACTAGTGAACCAGATTGAAGAAAGAATTAAAGAACAGACTGCTGAAGAGGCCAATGTGAAGCAAGTCAAAAGAAAGTGGGAGGAAAACGGTGATAAGAATCACCAATACAACAACAACAGCAATCGCAACAATTATCCCAACAATCGCAACATCAATCGCAACTACAACAAACGGCCCAACAACAACAACAACAACAACAACAACAACAGCAACAGCAACTACAACAATCATCTTAACAACAATAATAACCGCAACAACAACAATCAGAAGCAGCTATGCCAAAGGTGTGAAAAGTATCACTCGGGGTTCTGCACCAAATTTTGCAACAAGTGTAAAAGAAATGGTCATAGCGCGGCGAAGTGTGAGGTCTACGGACCAGGGGTTAATAGAACGAAAGGAACAAATGGTGTCGGAACGAGTAATGGCGGAGCAAGTAGTGTCGGAGCAAGTTATGCCAATGTAGTTTGTTATAAATGTGGAAAACCGGGCCACATTATTAGAAATTGCCCGAACCAGGAGAACACGAATGGACAAGGCCGCGGAAGAGTTTTCAATATTAATGCGGCAGAGGCACAAGAAGACCCGGAGCTTGTTACGGGTACGTTTCTTATTGACAATAAATCTGCTTACGTTTTATTTGATTCGGGTGCGGATAGAAGCTATATGAGTAGAGATTTTTGTGCTAAATTAAGTTGTCCATTGACGCCTTTGGATAGTAAATTTTTACTCGAATTAGCAAATGGTAAATTAATTTCAGCAGATAATATATGTCGGAATCGAGAAATTAAACTGGTTAGCGAAACATTTAAGATTGATTTGATACCAGTAGAGTTAGGGAGTTTTGATGTGATAATCGGCATGGACTGGCTGAAAGAAGTGAAAGCAGAGATCGTTTGTTACAAAAATGCAATTAGCATTATACGAGAAAAAGGAAAACCCTTAATGGTGTACGGAGAAAAGGGCAACACGAAGCTACATCTTATTAGTAATTTGAAGGCGCAAAAACTAATAAGAAAAGGTTGCTATGCTGTTCTAGAACACGTCGAGAAAGTACAAACTGAAGAAAAGAGCATCAATGATGTTCCCATTGCAAAAGAATTTCCCGATGTATTTCCGAAAGAATTACCGGGATTACCCCCACATCGATCCGTTGAATTTCAAATAGATCTTGTACCAGGAGCTGCACCAATAGCTCGTGCTCCTTACAGACTCGCACCCAGCGAGATGAAAGAACTGCAAAGCCAATTACAAGAACTTTTAGAGCGTGGTTTCATTCGACCAAGCACATCACCGTGGGGAGCTCCTGTTTTGTTTGTCAAGAAGAAAGATGGTACATTCAGGTTGTGTATCGACTACCGAGAGTTGAACAAACTTACCATCAAGAACCGCTACCCACTACCCAGAATCGACGACTTATTTGATCAACTACAAGGCTCGTCTGTTTATTCAAAGATTGACTTACGTTCCGGGTATCATCAAATGCGGGTGAAAGAAGATGATATTCCAAAGACTGCTTTCAGAACACGTTACGGTCATTACGAGTTTATGGTCATGCCGTTTGGTTTAACTAATGCACCAGCAGTGTTCATGGACCTTATGAACCGAGTGTGTGGACCATACCTTGACAAATTTGTCATTGTTTTCATTGATGACATACTTATTTACTCAAAGAATGACCAAGAACACGGTGAACATTTGAGAAAGGTGTTAGAAGTATTGAGGAAGGAAGAATTGTATGCTAAGTTTTTAAAGTGTGCATTTTGGTTGGAAGAAGTTCAATTCCTCGGTCACATAGTGAACAAAGAAGGTATTAAGGTGGATCCGGCAAAGATAGAAACTGTTGAAAAGTGGAAAACCCCGAAAACTCTGAAACACATACGCCAGTTTTTAGGACTAGCTGGTTACTACAGAAGATTCATCCAAGACTTTTCCAGAATAGCAAAACCCTTGACTGCATTAACGCATAAAGGGAAGAAATTTGAATGGAAGGATGAACAAGAGAAAGCGTTTTAGTTATTGAAGAAAAAGCTAACTACGGCACCTATATTGTCATTGCCTGAAGGGAATGATGATTTTGTGATTTATTGTGACGCATCAAAGCAAGGTCTCGGTTGTGTATTAATGCAACGAACGAAGGTGATCGCTTATGCGTCTAGACAATTGAAGATTCACGAACAAAATTATACGACGCATGATTTGGAATTATGCGCGGTTGTTTTTGCATTAAAGACTTGGAGGCACTACTTATATGGGGTCAAAAGTATTATATATACCGACCACAAAAGTCTTCAGCACATATTTAATCAGAAACAACTGAATATGAGGCAGCGTAGGTGGATTGAATTGTTGAATGATTATGACTTTGAGATTCGTTACCACCCGGGGAAGGCAAATGTGGTAGCCGATGCCTTGAGCAGGAAGGACAGAGAACCCATTCGAGTAAAATCTATGAATATAATGATTCACAATAACCTTACTACTCAAATAAAGGAGGCGCAACAAGGAGGTTTAAAAGAGGGAAATTTAAAGGATGAAATACCCAAAGGATCGGAGAAGCATCTTAATATTCGGGAAGACGGAACCCGGTATAGGGCTGAAAGGATTTGGGTACCAAAATTTGGAGACATGAGAGAAATGGTACTTAGAGAAGCTCATAAAACCAGATACTCAATACATCCTGGAACGGGGAAGATGTACAAGGATCTCAAGAAACATTTTTGGTGGCCGGGTATGAAAGCCGATGTTGCTAAATACGTAGGAGAATGTTTGACGTGTTCTAAGGTCAAAGCTGAGTATCAGAAACCATCAGGTCTACTTCAACAACCCGAAATCCTGGAATGGAAATGGGAAAACATTACCATGGATTTCATCACTAAATTGCCAAGGACTGCAAGTGGTTTTGATACTATTTGGGTAATAGTTGATCGTTTCACCAAATCAGCACACTTCCTGCCACTAAGAGAAGATGACAAGATGGAGAAGTTAGCACGACTGTATTTGAAGGAAGTCGTCTCCAGACATGGAATACCAATCTCTATTATCTCTGATTGGGATGGCAGATTTATTTCAAGATTCTGGCAGACATTACAGCAAGCATTAGGAACTCGTCTAGACATGAGTACTACCTATCATCCACAAACTGATGGGCAGAGTGAAATAACGATACAAACGCTTGAAGACATGCTACGATCATGTGTTATTGATTTCGAAAACAGTTGGGATCGACATCTACCGTTAGCAGAATTTTTCTACAACAACAGCTACCATTCAAGCATTGAGATGGCGCCGTTTGAAGCACTTTATGGTAGAAAGTGCAGGTCTCCGATTTGTTAGAGTGAAGTGGGGGATAGACAGATTACGGGTCCGGAAATAATACAAGAAACTACCGAGAAGATCATCCAAATTCAACAACAGTTGAAAACCGCCCAAAGTCGACAAAAGAGCTACACTGACATTAAAAGAAAAGATATAGAATTTGAAATTGGAGAGATGGTCATGCTTAAAGTAGCACCTTGGAAAGGTGTTGTTCGATTTGGTAAACGAGGGAAATTAAATCCAAGGTATATCGGACCATTCAAGATTATTGATCGTGTCGGACCAGTAGCTTACCGACTTGAATTACCTCGACAACTCGCGGCTGTACATAACACTTTCCACATCTCGAATTCGAAGAAATGTTTTGCTAAAGAAGATCTCACTATTCCGTTAGATGAAATCCAAATCAACGAAAAACTTCAATTCATCGAAGAACCCGTCGAAATAATGGATCGTGAGGTTAAAAGACTTAAGCAAAACAAGATACCAATTGTTAAGGTTCGATGGAATGCTCGTAGAGGACCCGAGTTCATCTGGGAACGAGAAGATCAGATGAAGAAGAAATACCCACATTTATTTCAAGAAGATACGTCAACACCTCCAACCGCTTAAAATTTCGGGACGAAATTTATTTAACGGGTAGGTACTGTAGTGACCCGAACTTTTTCGTGTTTATATATATATATTAAATGAAATTGTTATTTACATGATTAAGTGTTTCCAACATGTTAAGCAATTAAACTTGTTAAGACTTGATTAATTGAAATATGTTTCATATAGACAATTGACCACCCAAGTTGACCGGCGATTCACGAACGTTAAAACTTGTAAAAATGACATGACGATATATATATGGATATATATATGGTTAACATGAGATTATGATAAGTAAGTATCTCCATAAGTATATTAATAATGAGTTACATACATATAAACAATACTACTAACTTAAGGATTTCGAAACGAGACATATATGTAACGATTATCGTTGTAACGACATTTAAATGAATATATATCATATTAAGATATATTAATATATCATAATATCATGATAATATAATAATTTAAAATCTCATTTGATATTATAAACATTGGGTTAACAACATTTAACAAGATCGTTAACCTAAAGGTTTCAAAACAACACTTACATGTAACGACTAACGATGACTTAACGACTCAGTTAAAATGTATATACATGTAGTGTTTTAATATGTATTTATACAATTTTGAAAGACTTCAATACACTTATCAAAATACTTCTACTTAACAAAAATGCTTACAATTACATCCTCGTTCAGTTTCATCAACAATTCTACTCGTATGCACCTGTATTCGTACTCGTACAATACACAGCTTTTAGATGTATGTACTATTGGTATATACACTCCAATGATCAGCTCTTAGCAGCCCATGTGAGTCACCTAACACATGTGGGAACCATCATTTGGCAACTAGCATGAAATATCTCATAAAATTACAAAAATATGAGTAATCATTCATGACTTATTTACATGAAAACAAAATTACATATCCTTTATATCTAATCCATACACCAACGACCAAAAACACCTACAAACACTTTCATTCTTCAATTTTCTTCATCTAATTGATCTCTCTCAAGTTCTATCTTCAAGTTCTAAGTGTTCTTCATATATTTTACAAGTTCTAGTTACATAAAATCAAGAATACTTTCAAGTTTGCTAGCTCACTTCCAATCTTGTAAGGTGATCATCCAACCTCAAGAAATCTTTGTTTCTTACAGTAGGTTATCATTCTAATACAAGGTAATAATCATATTCAAACTTTGGTTCAATTTCTATAACTATAACAATCTTATTTCAAGTGATGATCTTACTTGAACTTGTTTTCGTGTCATGATTCTGCTTCAAGAACTTCGAGCCATCCAAGGATCCGTTGAAGCTAGATCCATTTTCCTCTTTTCCAGTAGGTTTATCCAAGGAACTTAAGGTAGTAATGATGTTCATAACATCATTCGATTCATACATATAAAGCTATCTTATTCGAAGGTTTAAACTTGTAATCACTAGAACATAGTTTAGTTAATTCTAAACTTGTTCGCAAACAAAAGTTAATCCTTCTAACTTGAATTTTAAAATCAACTAAACACATGTTCTATATCTATATGATATGCTAACTTAATGATTTAAAACCTGGAAACACGAAAAACACCGTAAAACCGGATTTACGCCGTCGTAGTAACACCGCGGGCTGTTTTGGGTTAGTTAATTAAAAACTATGATAAACTTTGATTTAAAAGTTGTTATTCTGAGAAGATGATTTTTATTATGAACATGAAACTATATCCAAAAATTATGGTTAAACTCAAAGTGGAAGTATGTTTTCTAAAATGGTCATCTAGACGTCGTTCTTTCGACTGAAATGACTACCTTTACAAAAACGACTTGTAACTTATTTTTCCGACTATAAACCTATACTTTTTCTGTTTAGATTCATAAAATAGAGTTCAATATGAAACCATAGCAATTTGATTCATTCAAAACGGATTTAAAATGAAGAAGTTATGGGTAAAACAAGATTGGATAATTTTTCTCATTTTAGCTACGTGAAAATTGGTAACAAATCTATTCCAACCATAACTTAATCAACTTGTATTGTATATTATGTAATCTTGAGATACCATAGACACGTATACAATGTTTCGACCTATCATGTCGATACATCTATATATATTTCGGAACAACCATAGACACTCTATATGTGAATGTTGGAGTTAGCTATACAGGGTTGAGGTTGATTCCAAAATATATATAGTTTGAGTTGTGATCAATACTGAGATACGTATACACTGGGTCGTGGATTGATTCAAGATAATATTTATTGATTTATTTCTGTACATCTAATTGTGGACAACTAGTTGTAGGTTACTAACGAGGACAGCTGACTTAATAAACTTAAAACATCAAAATATATTAAAAGTGTTGTAAATATATTTTGAACATACTTTGATATATATGTATATATTGTTATAGGTTCGTGAATCAACCAGTGGCCAAGTCTTACTTCCTGACGAAGTAAAAATCTGTGAAAGTGAGTTATAGTCCCACTTTTAAAATCTAATATTTTTGGGATGAGAATACATGCAGGTTTTATAAATGATTTACAAAATAGACACAAGTACGTGAAACTACATTCTATGGTTGAATTATCGAAATCGAATATGCCCCTTTTTATTAAGTTTGGTAATCTAAGAATTAGGGAACAGACACCCTAATTGACGCGAATCCTAAAGATAGATCTATTGGGCCTAAAAACCCCATCCAAAGTACCGGATGCTTTAGTACTTCGAAATTTATATCATATCCGAAGGGTGTCCCGGAATGATGGGGATATTCTTATATATGCATCTTGTTAATGTCGGTTACCAGGTGTTCACCATATGAATGATTTTTATCTCTATGTATGGGATGTGTATTGAAATATGAAATCTTGTGGTCTATTATTATGATTTGATATATATAGGTTAAACCTATAACTCACCAACATTTTTGTTGACGTTTTAAGCATGTTTATTCTCAGGTGATTATTAAGAGCTTCCGCTATCGCATACTTAAATAAGGACGAGATTTGGAGTCCATGCTTGTATGATATTGTGTAAAAACTGCATTCAAGAAACTTATTTTGTTGTAACATATTTGTATTGTAAACCATTATGTAATGGTCGTGTGTAAACAGGATATTTTAGATTATCATTATTTGATAATCTACGTAAAGGTTTTTAAACCTTTATTTATGAAATAAAGGTTATGGTTTGTTTTAAAATGAATGCAGTCTTTGAAAAATGTCTCATATAGAGGTCAAAACCTCGCAACGAAATCAATTAATATGGAACGTTTTTAATCAATAAGAACGGGACATTTCAATCAATGCAGCCTAATTCCCTACAACCAATGCTCTGATACCAAATGAAAGGACCCGTCAAAGTACACTTGACGACCCTCGTTATCTTGGTCCCACAGCTTTGAAATGTCCCGTTCTTATTGATTAAAAACGTTCCATATTAATTGATTTCGTTGCGAGGTTTTGACCTCTATATGAGACGTTTTTCAAAGACTGCATTCATTTTAAAACAAACCATAACCATTATTTCATCAATAAAGGTTTAAAAAGCTTTACGTAGATTATCAAATAATGATAATCTAAAATATCCTGTTTACACACGACCATTACATAATGGTTTACAATACAAATATGTTACAACAAAATAAGTTTCTTGAATGCAGTTTTTACACAATATCATACAAGCATGGACTCCAAATCTCGTCCTTATTTAAGTATGCGACAGCGGAAGCTCTTAATAATCACCTGAGAATAAACATACTTAAAACGTCAACAAAAATGTTAGTGAGTTATAGGTTTAACCTATATATATCAAATCATAATAATAGACCACAAGATTTCATATTTCAATACACATCCCATACATAGAGATAAAAATCATTCATATGGTGAACACCTGGTAGCCGACATTAACAAGATGCATATATAAGAATATCCCCATCATTCCGGGACACCCTTCGGATATGATATAAATTTCAAAGTACTAAAGCATCCGGTACTTTGGATGGGGTTTGTTAGGCCCAATAGATCTATCTTTAGGATTCGCGTCAATTAGGGTGTCTGTTCCCTAATTCTTAGATTACCAGACTTAATAAAAAGGGGCATATTCGATTTCGATAATTCAACCATAGAATGTAGTTTCACGTACTTGTGTCTATTTTGTAAATCATTTATAAAACCTGCATGTATTCTCATCCCAAAAATATTAGATTTTAAAAGTGGGACTATAACTCACTTTCACAGATTTTTACTTCGTCGGAAAGTAAGACTTGGCCACTGGTTGATTCACGAACCTATAACAATATATACATATATATAAAAGTATGTTCAAAATATATTTACAACACTTTTAATATATTTTGATGTTTTAAGTTTATTAAGTCAGCTGTCCTCGTTAGTAACCTACAACTAGTTATCCACAGTTAGATGTACATAAATAAATCGATAAATATTATCTTGAATCAATCCACGACCCAGTGTATACGTATCTAAGTATTGATCACAACTCAAACTATATATATTTTGGAATCAACCTCAACCCTGTATAGCTAACTCCAACATTCACATATAGAGTGTCTATGGTTGTTCCGAAATATATATAGATGTGTCGACATGATAGGTCGAAACATTGTATACGTGTCTATGGTATCTCAAGATTACATAATATACAATACAAGTTGATTAAGTTATGGTTGGAATAGATTTGTTACCAATTTTCACGTAGCTAAAATGAGAAAAATTATCCAATCTTGTTTTACCCATAACTTCTTCATTTTAAATCCGTTTTGAGTGAATCAAATTGCTATGGTTTCATATTGAACTCTATTTTTATGAATCTAAACAGAAAAAGTATAGGTTTATAGTCGTAAAAATAAGTTACAAGTCGTTTTTGTAAAGGTAGTCATTTCAGTCGAAAGAACGACGTCTAGATGACCATTTTAGAAAACATACTTCCACTTTGAGTTTAACCATAATTTTTGGATATAGTTTCATGTTCATAATAAAAATCATTTTCTCAGAATAACAACTTTTAAATTATCATAGTTTTTAATTAACTAACCCAAAACAGCCTGCGGTGTTACTACGACGGCGTAAATCCGGTTTTACGGTGTTTTTCGTGTTTCCAGGTTTTAAATCATTAAGTTAGCATATCATATAGATATAGAACATGTGTTTAGTTAATATTAAAAGTCAAGTTATAAGTATTAACTTTTGTTTGCGAACAAGTTTAGAATTAACTAAACTATGTTCTAGTGATTACAAGTTTAAACCTTCGAATAAGATAGCTTTATATATATGAATCGAATGATGTTATGAACATCATTACTACCTTAAGTTCCTTGGATAAACCTACTGGAAAAGAGAAAAATGGATCTAGCTTCAACGGATCCTTGGATGGCTCAAAGTTCTTGAAGCAGAATCATGACACGAAAACAAGTTCAAGTAAGATCATCACTTGAAATAAGATTGTTATAGTTATAGAAATTGAACCAAAGTTTGAATATGATTATTACCTTGTATTAGAATTATAACCTACTGTAAGAAACAAAGATTTCTTGAGGTTGGATGATCACCTTACAAGATTGGAAGTGAGCTAGCAAACTTGAAAGTATTCTTGATTTTATGTAACTAGAACTTCTAGAATATATGAAGAACACTTAGAACTTGAAGATAGAACTTGAGAGAGATCAATTAGATGAAGAAAATTGAAGAATGAAAGTGTTTGTAGGTGTTTTTGGTCGTTGGTGTATGGATTAGATATAAAGGATATGTAATTTTGTTTTCATGTAAATAAGTCATGAATGATTACTCATATTTTTGTAATTTTATGAGATATTTCATGCTAGTTGCCAAATGATGGTTCCCACATGTGTTAGGTGACTCACATGGGCTACTAAGAGCTGATCATTGGAGTGTATATACCAATAGTACATACATCTAAAAGCTGTGTATTGTACGAGCACGAATACGGGTGCATACGAGTAGAATTGTTGATGAAACTGAACGAGGATGTAATTGTAAGCATTTTTGTTAAGTAGAAGTATTTTGATAAGTGTATTGAAGTCTTTCAAAAGTGTATAAATACATATTAAAACACTACATGTATATACATTTTAACTGAGTCGTTAAGTCATCGTTAGTCGTTACATGTAAGTGTTGTTTTGAAACCTTTAGGTTAACGATCTTGTTAAATGTTGTTAACCCAATGTTTATAATATCAAATGAGATTTTAAATTATTATATTATCATGATATTATCATGTATGAATATCTCTTAATATGATATATATACATTAAATGTCTTTACAACGATAATCGTTACATATATGTCTCGTTTAAAAATCATTAAGTTAGTAGTCTTGTTTTTACATATGTAGTTCATTGTTAATATACTTAATGATATGTTTACTTCTCATAGTATCATGTTAACTATATATATATCCATATATATGTCATCATATAGTTTTTACAAGTTTTAACGTTCGTGAATCACCGGTCAACTTGGGTGGTCAATTGTCTATATGAAACATATTTCAATTAATCAAGTCTTAACAAGTTTGATTGCTTAACATGTTGGAAACATTTAATCATGTAAATATCAATCTCAATTAATATATATAAACATGGAAAAGTTCGGGTCACTACAAGCTTGATCATAACTCTATATGAATTTGATAAATAACCTTGCATTCTTTATTTAAAAATGATTTTCTATAAAGGAAACCTACCAAAATTCGTAAGTTTAGAAAAACCATACATTATTACTTAACCAAAAGTTGACCAAAACAAGTCAACAACATCCACTATTAAATGTATCAAAATAGAATGCAAGTTAATGTTTAACAAAAGCTGCCATCATAAATATGCAGACTCTCTAAGCACATCGGAAGCAATCAATCATGAACCTGAGAATAAATCATGCGAGTAACTGTCAACAAAAATGTTGAGTGAATTATAGGTTTAATATTGCAAACAATATTTAATTTAAACCATAAAAATTTATGTTTGAAAACATAAAAACTCCTTTTTGGACCACAAAATTATATGCTAGAAAACATATAAAAACCTTATTCCATTTTCCGTGAGCCACCTGGTAACCACATAACCATTTATTTATCCTTGCCAAACACTATAAATAATATACACCGAACAAGTGTGTCTTCAACTAAATACGAAGTACTAAACATTCCGATTATAAATTGCTAGCACGACTAGCTCGAATTAGGGTTATCAAACCCGATAGATCAATCCATAGGATTCGCGTTCACTAGTAGAAACCAGTGATTACATTTACCAGATTAGAGAATATTTTTGTTCGACTCACAACGAATAATTTAAACCAACTTCCACTTGTGTCCAAAATATAAAATAAATTGCATGTATTCTCATCCCAAAAGATTTAAAATAGAAAAATAGGACTATAACTCACCTTAAAGCAAATGAAGTAACCATACAAAAATACGAACAACAAACGAAGTAAAGTGATCAGGAATGATCACAACGCCGACCTATAAATAAAGCAGGTCGATATAAATAACTAAGGGCCTGTTTACTTATATTTTCATTAAGTCATATATGGATATAGAAGGCAATAGGGATATAGAAGGCTACATGTATCTAGTTATAAATCATCAAATTGTGTTTACTTTTTGTGACAAATGGATATCTTAATGGTAAAAAATTACTACTTTAACCTTTGATGAAATAATATTATCAAATTATCAAATAAACATTAAACAATGATATATTAAAGTCTATAGCATCTTCGTTTCCAGTTCCATGAATTTTTAAGCCTTGATTTCACTTCCATCGACACCTTGATTTTACATCTTTCATCTTTGTTTTTCAAATGAGCAAGTTAACTTCATTTTGTAACTTCCATCCATTCCATCTATATAATAAAATAGACAAGATTAGGGGTTGACAACAGGGGTTTGTACTTTGTAGTGGATGATTCTATACCTTTCATCTTTGTTTTTCAAATCGAGGTTGACGACGATGTGTGGTAGCAGTTAATTTCGAGATCTGCGATGGTTGATTTCAAGATCTGCGGTGGTTGATTTCGAGATTGAAACATTAGGTTGTGGTTATTGATTTCGTAATAAGTGAAGCACATTGTGGCGTTTATTGTTCAGGATCCGAATTTTGAATTTGTTTTGGTTGATTACGAGATCGGAGCAACAATTTGAGAGGTTGATTTTGTGATTCGAATAGCATCAGGATTTATGAGTATCAGTTTTTTTTCCTAACAGGAGAGAGAATGAAAAGTAAAAAGAGGGTAGTCTTGGAATATGGAGTGACTAAATGGGGACAACATAGCTTTTGTGGTTGACTCAAACAGTCATTGGGTAAGTTCAAATTATTGATTAAGTCCTAAGTAAACACCCACTACTGCTGACCGAATAATCCATCCAACCAATAAAGCTCATTAAGCTTTAAGTAAACAGGCCCTAACTTAGGTCAAGTCTTAGTATGATAGCTATTGTACTTGTTGCAAGTAAACATAGAACAACACTCAACATGCATCGGTTTGATCAGAACAGCGTACAGACGCACACTTTCTATTTTTAGAAAGTTTCTATTTTTAACAGGTTTTCATCTTTGGAAAGTTTCTATTTTAGGAAAGTTTCTATTTTAGAAAAGTTTCTATTTTTGGAAAGTTTCCAAATTTAGAAAGTTTCCATATTTAGAAAGTTTCTATTTTTAGAAAGTTATTAAGTTAGGAAAGTTTCCTTATTTAGGAAGTCAACAAAAGTCCACTGAACGTCAAAGTCAACCGAAAGTCAACTCAAAAGTCAACCTTAGTCAAACATAGTCAACATTAATTTTAAAAGTATAAGTTATAATAATAATATAAGTTATAATGTTAATTAAAGTCAAATATGTATAATTATGTCATATCATAAGTTTAATTAAATTAAAATGAATTATTAAAGTTAACATAAGTTTAAATGATATAATTAATATAACATAAGTATTTAATTAAGTAATTAAATATTAATCATAATATAAGTATTGTTAATTATTAATAAATTTTAATCATGTCATAAGTATTATTAATTAATAATGAATTATTAATCATATCATAAGTTTCTAATTGTAATTATTAAACCATAAGTATTTAATAATTAAATTATAATTAAATAATAACTAAGCCTTATAATAATTAAATAATTAATTAATCCTTATTATAAGTCTTATTATAATAATCTCATAATATAAGTTTAATACTTACCATAAGTATTTTTCATTAATAATAAAAGTATTATTACTCATAAGTTTAATTAAAAGATTAATTAAATTATAATTAGTTAATAAATGATATAATAAATATATATATCATAAGTCTTAAATTAGAATAATTATTTTTTATATCATAATTAATTTATTAATAATGAAATTCATTATTTATATCATAAGTCTTATTTAATAACCATAAATTTTAATTAAAAGTTCATCGGGTCATGACTTGAGCCCCGGGAATCAGTTTTTGGTGTGTCTTATATATATCTTCGCCTAACGAACCCACTCGACACATTAGTGTGCTCAATAACATCCCAAAAACAGCCACCAAGTCGTGACCTACAGCTATTATTCAACTTGGAGCTTTAATCCGCTCAAAAACATGTTTTAGTCATAACGGGTGATCCGTGGCTCGGATTTCGATGACCCGAACATGAAAGTTCATCCAATCATCAATCCTAACACACTAGTACACCCTAAAGACTCTAAAAGTGGTCAAAAAGTCGGACCATATCTGTACCAATTCGTTCTTACATTTTAATTTCAATTAATCACCATTTTAATCATAACTAGAGCTCCGGGAATCGAAATAACATGAATCCGGAGTCAATAATTCAATGTATTGATGAGAGGAACACATCTAGACACTTTAATTTCAATTTTATATCAGTTATGTTTACAGAAATGATCAAACAAGCAGCTGTCCCAAAATAATCAAACCGAAAACATGAATTAACGAGCATTTCTACGCTTACTATCAACAATACAATAACATATAATCATCATACAATCAATATAACATATAAAATTAGTAAAATATATGAAAAATCAAAAATCTAGGGTTAGAGTTTATACCTTAATCGAGAATCAAGAGATATGAACGTGTAGAGGAGAACGAGAGGAACGCATTTATGTAATTGATTTGATGATCTAAGCTTGTTTTGATGAAGATGATGATGATTGTTTATGGTGGTGGCGACGGCCATGATTAGGGAGGAATAGGAGAGGTTTTCTCAAAAATGAAATTAGGGTGGAAATGAGGAGTAGTGAGGGTTTTGACCAAATTACATCACAAGTATCAAAGTTTATCAACATTACCCCCTCCCCTTGTATTTTTAGCCGAACCAAAGCATGGGGGTGGGCCCCACTAGCCCAACTTGTTAAGATGTTAATTCCTTGTGGCCCGAACGCTCGAACGAAACCCGAAACACGAAAACACGACTACCCGATTGAAAATTCGAAGAGATAACAAATACGCGGTATAAACATATGACATTAAAATATCATATTTAAGATAATTAGGACTCAAAAATTCCAAAAGCTTGACCGTTGGTTTGAAAACCAAAAAGATTCGCCGGATAGAAATCCGCGACACATAGAAACGTATAACTTAAAATATGAATACAAATATTCACATAGCACATAATAATTAATATATTATTACAAAAATAATAATATAGGTCATAGAAATGACGTGGCACGAATAACATTTAACGGTCGTTAAATAATTAACGGTAAAAGATAACGGAGAAAGTAGGGTCGTTACACCCAGTTGTATTTGAGATGAAGGTAGTGAATCACGTGTGTTTTCGAATTCACTAGGGTGCGTGTGTTTTTGGCCGCCTTCATGTGTTTGAGGTTAAGGGGTTAACCTTGGTGTACTTTTATAGATTCGCAAGGAAGAGGTGGCAAGGATAAGCACGGGGACTACTGGATTATTGCGGGTTGCTTTAGAAGATTTTACTATTGGATTTGACTTAGGATTAGGTAGTGCAATCCCAATCACCATGCTCGGTCTTTTGTTGAAAATTTAAACTAGTCGGGTCGAAATTACCTTTTGGTTATGTTAAACGGGTCTTGGGTTATGGCCCCTTTGATATTTGAATTTATGTATTGAGATTATTAAGGTTGTTTAACTTGTGGCGAATTGGAAGCGTTTTGAAAACATAAATGTGGTGTCGTCGTGTATTAATATTATTGTGTTGTATAAAAAAATTTGGGACGGATTAATGACGGGTTGGGTCATTACAGATATTTGGTTTCATATTACTTCATGGACTAGTATTTTAGAGGGGAAATTTTGGTCTATTGTAGGTCCGACTACTTTATGGGCCATTTGGAAAGAAAGAAATATACGTTTTAGGAGTAATTTTCGTGTTGGGCTTCGGTGGTGCGGATGATTAAGTTTAAAGCTTTTCAATGGGCTTACACATTCAAATTATGCGAACCGTTTCAGTTCTACATGTGAACGACTGAATCGTAGCTTCTTTTATAATATGTTCTTGTATGTATTGTGTAGAACAAGAAAAAAATTGACCGTACGTTACTGCGGTGTATTTGAGTATACATTGTTTGGTACCTAATATATTAATGGTCTGCATATTGCGGTGAAATATTTTAACATCTTTTATGAAATTAATATTAAGCGAAAACTTAGGCAAAAAAATTGGGGAAAGAAGGGGGGCAAATGGACTTGAACTCTGATTTTTTCTTTTACAAACTTTTTAACTTACCACTTATTTTAGTCATGTACTTGACATATTATATATATATATATATATATATATATATATATATATATATATATATATATATATATATATATATATATATATATATATATATATATATATATATATATATATATATAATCAATCCAAATAAATTTAACTTGGGGCGGAAAAAAAATCCCGTGTACATGTATATATATAAATAATCCGATTTTTTTTAAATAGCTCCGTTTCGAACACAGTTAGTTGCGTTTTGTTCGTAGAATTATTTCGAGTTAAACGATGATAACGGATAAATTTAACTCGTTATGATAAAAATGATAAGTCCCGTTAAAAAATTGGGTGGGATTTATTTAATATTTATTATATTATATTTGAAACCTCTATTTTGCCCCCTAATCTCTTGATTTTTTTTATAATTTAACCCTGATAGTTAACAACTATTACCCTCAAGTTTGAGCCACTTATCTCTTTTCTTCCCTGACTAAAACAACAGTTTTGATTGTGAGTTAAAATGACCTAAACGATCAATATTTTGTTGGCTATCAGGATACATGGAAAAGGGGTGTCCCATTTTAATTTTGTTAAGGTATGCATTTACATATGCTGGCTAGAGCTATATGTTAGTTGTAAACTCTTTCTAATGTAATGTGACTTGGGTTTCTTGAAGAGCCATAAATATATATAACTCATGTTTTTTCGATAGAAAATTAATAAATTTTTAATTATATATAAATATAAATTATATACTACATAATATTCAGAGAAAATATGAATACATTGAAAATTTATCATTGAACGTAATGTTAGTAAAGTCTAAGTTATATTAATTTAGTGTAGGATTAATGTGCAAGGTACAACATATAACTATATGGCCAACTTTATTTGAGCCTTCAGGGTCACACACATATACACCGAAACGTCAAATAAAATATATATATATATATATATATATATATATATATATATATATATATATATATATATATATATATATATATATATATATATATATATATATGATGTATATATATTACTCAAGTAACAAAATAGTAAATCGAAATTAATTCATTTACTATTCATATAAATAGTAAATGAAATGAAATTAATTAATTTACTATTCACATGAAAGCGACATGATAGAAATTATTAATTATAAGTTACATAACATACCCCTAAAGTATTTGAGAAATACGACTTTTTAAAACCAAATCAAACGAAAATATGATATTACAGACAAAGAAATCGAAAACAAGATATTCTTTTGATTTGCTTTTTGCTACCAAACAAATGGAGTATATCATATATTCATATTCATATTCATATATATATATATATATATATATATATATATATATATATATATATATATATATATATATATATATATATATATGTTCGTTGGGTTATGAGATGTGTAAGAGAGAAAGTAAGAAAAGAAATAACATTGTTTTATACAGAGTATTATTTTGGGTTCATAATATTAATCAAAGTTTGATTAATTATTACTTGGGTTTGGACTAGCATCCATTGACGTTGTTTAAAGTGTAATGTGGACTATCCAAAGAGACGGTCATACTTTTGATCGTAGGTTTCTCTCCGTTCATCAGTTTCTTCAAGAAAGTGTGGACTATCCAAAGAGACGGTCATACTTTTGATCGTAGGTTTCTCTCCGTTCATCAATTTCTTCAAGAAAGGTATATCGTTAACTCACTTTGTGAATTACATATTTTGACAATTATTAGTAGTGTAACTGGATCTTTGGGATCGTTAATCAGGTGCATGTTTTATTAAATTTAAATATATGAATATTTAATTTTTGTAAATGGTTTATAAAATAATAACCGATTGTTTTTAACTATCCGCTGCGTTAATCTGACTAAAAGTACACACGATTTTACAACAGTGGTATCCGAGCCGCTTTTACACCATCTTAATTGTCACGTGATTTTCTTTAGATTTAGCTTTGTGGTGAATTGGTAAAAGTTGAAACCTTTTTGGTTTTTAAAGTCAACACGGTTGATTTAGACTTAACCTTATGACGTACAAATATGATTGAAAGAATATCACTATTTTAAATTGTAGATTTAATTGTTATGGCTTGAATATTTATTATAATTGTTGATTGTTATATTCCATGGTTATACACATGCATTATAACCATGGACAAGCCATATGTAGGTTTTAAGAATGTAGTTATTAAATTTGTGATTGCATACATAGCCCGTAATGCCCCGACCTATGTGTTTGATTATATGTGATTGTTGTGATTGTTGATTACGGCAATATTATGTCATGTTGATTATTTATTTCTATAAGAAAGGCCATTTTGAAGCCAAAGTTGTATTATATTTATTTTTCATTTTTATAGTATTGTATTTAAGTTTATTCTAAATTGTAAAAGTATTAGATTAGATATATTTTTCAATTTTAAATAAATGTAATAAGATGAAGATTAAAGATAAATATGCAACGTGGAGTTTGACTTAGAAGATGGCAAACTGGTCAAGTTGACAACGATGGCGTTTGTCAAGTTTTCACTTGATTTTTGAATTAAGTGGGAGCTACGATATTACCCTTAGTTTGACCTCTTTATCCCATGTCGGCTCATGGGATCAAGCATAGAATTTTTGGGCTAGGCTATGTGTGTGTGATGCATGGTTGTGTTTTAATTTTGCATTTATATATAATTGTTGATTAGAATATATATGCTAAATGTTTTTGATGAAAACATTAAATAAAACCGGTAACGAGTTTCAAATATTATAATTGATGATTTTAAAAGGTTAAACTCTAACGAGTTTAAAGTTAAATAATTTTGAGACTCAAGTTATATAAGTTTTTGATGAAAACATTAAATAAAACTCTAAACGAGTTTCAAAGATTAAAATTGATGATTTTAAAATAAGTTAAACTCTAACGAGTTTAATGTTAAATGATTTTGAAAGTCAAATAATATATATGGACGACATCTTTTAAAACTGTTTTAAAACGATACACGTTTGTGTATTTGTTATTTTTATATTCTATAAATTAAATAACAAATTAGATCACAAACATAATTGACATATACAATTGGTTAAAATGTTTTTTTAACTAATAGTGTAGCGAATCTTGTGTGCATGCATTATTCGTTGACACAAACTTTTTCCAAAATACCCGTCAAATTTAAGTTATGCCATCCAATGAGCTTGCAAACACTCCTCGTTATTTTTCTGATCTAGTGAGGCTAGGTTGAATTATAGCCACGAGGTGGATTTTTCGATCTAGTGAGACTAGCGTGACTTTCCACTGTTTCTAAATTGGACGACTTAATCGTATTCACGGTGAGACCTGAGTTCGAGGCAATGATGGGACAAACATGCCATTAGATAATAGTGGTTTGTTGGACTACATATATCTCTAGGTCCCATAAAGATCTAAGAGTTGTACTTGTAATGCAATTGGTACCCGTTACCTACCAATAGACTCCATAACTGCTAGCTGATCAACAGATGTGGCTATGTAACCTCTATGTGGATCTTAGACTTTCGTAAATTAATTGTTTTTTAAAAATATTATAAAAACTTGGGTAGTTAATTTATTAAAGCTTAATATTGAAAATACTAAATTGAATCTTATATCAGTTGTGGATGTCAAATAATCAAAACGTAAACCAAAACACACTTCCTTCTTTGTTGGAGAAGGATAAACTCAATGTTCAAATTTCCTAGACTGGCACTGCAACCTTAGAATTGTTCTCAAGCATAATTAGAAGTTGAATAAAGTTTAGAACCCATATCCTTTCTTCCTGTTGGGGCAGTTGCTGCTGCTCAGCAAAATGATTATCGAATGTTGTTCGATGATCAGGAAGAAATAGGATTGAAGGGTGAAAAAGAATAAGCCGAATACTTTGTGGAAGGAAAATGACAAATCATTTGCTAGGAAAAATATTCCACCTTCCAAGAAAGAAAGCCCAACAAAAGATGCCGAATGTTTCCATTGTGGAAAGGTTGGCAATTGGAGAAGGAAGTTGTCCTATCTTTCAATCTGAGCTGAGAAAAGGCAACGCTGGTGAGACTAGCAAATCAGGTATATTCCATATATAGTTATATACTTCTTCTAGTAATTCCTAGATCTTTGTTAACTGGTTGTGGCCTTCACACCTGTAACAATATGAAGGAAATGAGAAGAAGTAATAGACTGAAGAAAGACACACTGGATTTGCAAGTAGGTAAAGGGGATCAAGCTTTTGTTAAAGCTATTGGTACCTCTGAACTTACTTCTCTAAGTGGTCTTATTGTTTTGTTAGAACAATAGCATTATGCTCCCAATACTGCGAGCGACATAGTTTGAAAGATGTTAGTTTTGAACTTGCATTTACACACTTAGGTATTTCAGTTTCTAAGGATAATATATTTATCTTAATACCTATCCACGTGATGGTATTTTTGAAATTGATATGCATAGTGTAATTTCAAATGAGAATTCTGTGTATACCTACATCGCCAAAGTCTTCAAGCAAGACTTGAATAAGACCTATCTATGACATTGTCATATTGGTCATATAAACAAACAATGCATTTCAAAACTCCAATCTAATGGACTTTTGGAATCAATTGACTCTGAGTCATTTGATGTATGCGAGTCATGTTTATGTGAAAAGATGACAAATGCTTCTTTCTCCGATTTAGGTAAAAGAGCTAAAGATCTTTTAGGACTAATACATACTGTTGTATATAGCCCTTTAAGAATAATGTATAGATTTAGTTAATTTTACTTCATTACATTTACTGATGAGTACAGTAGCTATGATTATGTTCACTTGCTGAAACGTAAACATAAAGCTATTTTAACATTCAAAAGTATTGCAAAATGAAGTAGATAATCAGCTTGGAAAGACCATTAAAGCACTTCGCTCTGATGGAGTAAGTAAGTTTATGAGTCAAGAGTTTTTTGAACCACCTAAAGAATTTGTGGGATTGTCACATAGTTCATTCTACCTTACACACCACAACACGATGGTGTGTCTGAGTAAGAGGAATTGAACTTTACTTGATATAGTTTGATTTATGATGAGTCTGATTTCTCTACTACCGTCTTTTAGGGATATGCATGAGAGTCTGCTGCAGGCATACTCAATGTGATTCCAAATATGAAGGTAGAAAAGATACCATATGAGTTATGGCATGGGAAGAATCCAAAGTTGTCTTATCTGGAAGTCTGGGGTTGTAAAGCGTACATGAAGCATGACACTTCAAACAAATTAGAACCCAGAACTATCTAATGTTACTTTGTACGATACATAAAGGAAATAATGGGTTACTACTTTTACTACCAAGCTGAAGACAACGTATTTTCTGCTCGGTCTGCTGAATTCCTGGAAAGTGATCTTCTCTTATAAGAAGTCAGTGGGAGTAAAGTAGATCTTGAAGAAATTCAAGTACTTTAAAGTAACATACCTTCAGTAAGCACTAGCAATCCACACGTTGAAACTGAGCGCACTGTTGGGGAGCCAGAACGTGTTACACCTGCTCTTTATAGATCTAGTAGAACTCATCAGCTTATGAGGTTTAATTATCTGATTAATTCAGATAAACCTCAACTAAGGGATTATGATGAACCCTCTAGCTGCGTGAGGCCATATCAGATCCTGAATCAGAAAATGACTAGATTCTATGAATACAGATATACACTCCATGAAGGATAATCAAGTATAAGACTTGATTGATCTTCTACCCAATTGTAAGACAATGAGGTAAAAATGGGTCTTCAAAGGAAGACTGATATGGACGGTAATGTAAACACTTTTAAAGCTCGATTGGTGAGAAAAGGTTATGATGGAAGTTTTTCACCAGTCGCGAGCCTTAAAACAATTAGGATACTTATTGCCATGTTTACTTTTCATGATAATAAAATATGCCAATGGATGTCAAAACCGCTTTCCTAAATGGTGACCTAAGCGAGGACGTATATATGGTTCAGCCGGAAGAGTTTATGAATCCTAAGCATCCTAATAAAGTATGCAAGCTTCTAAAATCCATTTATGGATTAAAGCAAGCATCTAGGAGCTAGAATCTTAAGTTTAATGAGAAAATCAAAGTGTTTAATTTTTCTTAAAACCAAGATAAGCCCTGAGTTTACATTAGAGCTAGTGGGAGCAAAGTAGTCTTCTTGATCTTATATGTTGATGACATATTACTTATTAGAAATAACATTCCCACTTGCAAGATGTCAAGTGTTGGCTTGAAAATGTATTTCCATAAAGGATCATGATGAAGCTACTTATATTATTGGAATGAGGATCTATACAATAGATCCAATTGGCTTATTGGTTTAAATCAAAGTACATACATTATCTTGCAGAGATTTAGCCTGCAAAACTCCAAGCATGGAGCTTTGCCAATGAAAAAGAGCATAACCGTGAGAAAGTCTCAAAAGTCCTATCACAGCAGATGAGATGAGACAAATGAAATGTATCACATATGCTTCGGCTATATGATCCATTATGTATGCCATGATATGTACTATACTCGATGTTTCATTAGTTTTAAGTTTGACGAGTCATTGTCAACATAATCCAGGTGAAGTACATTGGATTGTTATTAAGAATATTCTTTAGTATTTGCAGAGTAATAATGATATGTTCTTGGTGATGGAATTCATTATAACAACAAGTTCTTAATGGTAACATAATCACAAAACCAATTCTATGATAGTTAAAACAAGCGGAAGCAAAACAATTAAGAAAACAAGTTTATGTGTCAAACCATTTAGAATGAATTCCATGTTAATATCAAGTCTTGAAATATACTTTCAAATAAGAATAAGGAAGAAGATTATACCTTCTCAATGATGAATTGAGGGCTGAATTGGACAGCTGAAAATGATGATGAAGATGATGGAAAATAGCCTCTAACTTGAAGCCTCAAGTGTGTAATGTGATGACCCGAAAATTTTCGACTAAATTTAAACTTAATCTTCATATGATTTCGATACGATAAGCAAAATCTGTAATGTTGAGTCTCGAAAGTTTTGAAATCTATATTCATGTAATCAATTACCCTTTGACCGTGCTCGACGATTCACGAACTATTGTCTGTAAAATTAATATGTAAATATATTTATTTAAAAATATATATGAGAGTATCTATAGTATTTTGCATAAATAAAATATACTTTAATTAATTAGAATTTAAAATGTAAAACACAATAATTAAGTACAATTAAAATGAATAAATATAAACATATACACGATATTATTATGAATCTATATGTATATATATAAGTGTATATATTAATTTGAAATTATAAATTATAATTTAAACATTTGAGTTGATTATGTAAAATAGGACATAAAATAATTAAGTGTAACTTAAAATGAAGCTTTATATAAATGTGTATGGTTATTTTAATTTTGTATTATATAAAATATATAAATAATAAATTTTTAATAAAAGTTATTATATAATGTATTATATGATCATTAAATATTACATAAGTAATAATATATATATATATATATATATATATATATATATATATATATATATATAAACAAATTTAAATATAGTTATTATAATAATATTATAACTTTCATTATTATTATTAAAATAAATATATGTATTAATAATATTATGATATAAATATGAAATTCAATATATATATATGTATATTGTTATATTACTATCATTAATATTACTATTGTCATTAATAATAATAATAATAATATTATAATCAGAATTATTACAATTAGTATTATGAAGATCATTATTATTATTATTATTATTATTATTATTATTATTATTATTATTATTATTATTATTATTATTATTATTATTATTATTTTTATTATTATTATTATTATTATTATTAGTATTATTAATTGTATCAATTTATTATACTTGATAATTATCAAAATTTAAGAATTAAATATATATATATATATATATATATATATATATATATATATATATATATATATATATATATATATATATAAACACATTTATATATATATATATATCTAAAATAAAATATACAGATATTCATATTCAAATACATATAAATATATAAATACACTATATACATATATAAATAAAAGAAGGAATTTGTCCATCATTCTCAAATTGTGGATAATCTGTTTTCTGTCTGAATCCAGTACGATTTGATTCCCAGCTTCATCACAAGCTTACAAAATCTGTTGAGGATCCTTTTCAACTTTTCATTTTTTTAATTTATTATCGTACCATTTGGAATGAGCTGTGTGGAGTGAAAATGTTATTAAACAAGTGATTAGCCAGAGTTAGCCTCACCATCGTCACACCTTCCTTCTTCCTCTTGCTTCTGTCTTTCGAATCCTCACCACTGGATACCACTCTCGACCAACACCTTCTATCATTACAACCACCTTGAAACACCGCTCGATAACTACTACAACCACTTCAATTCGTTTTCTATATCTGCTTTGTTAATAAAAACCCAACACATAATCGCCACCCATCCACAAACCGCCACTTCACCAACTTTCTTAATAAAAACATACATCACCATCCGTTATTAATTACAATCGTCCAACCCACCTGCAAGTTGTAACTACCAGCCAAATCAACCTCTTCAAACTCGTTTTTCCTATTGTTGTTTCCTGTTACTTCTGTTTCTATTAAATCAATACTAGACGATGATGATAACGAATGCTGAGAGCGATAAAAACAGTCACGATGATGAACTGCAGTTGTTATATATCTGTTTACATTCAGCTTTGAAGCTCGCAAACCAAAAACATCATCATATTCGCTGCTATCATTTCCTGTCTTGCTGTTTCTATTTCAAACATCAAAAATCTTCATCTATTATTATTACATGATATTATTCTGGCTACTATGAAGAGAAATATAGGAATGAAAAGGTGATTATTATTGATTTAAATTACTAGTGCATATTTGAGGTTATGGCCGACAAAACACAACTCCATTTGATTTAAATAAGGCGATTACATCATTCAACTAGTGGCCACGTTTGTTTTTTTTTTTCAATGGAAACTAGTGACAAAAGCCTAGTGGGTGACTCGATTAGGTACAATGACTTTTGGTGTCCACTTGAAATATTTGATTTCTTTATTTATACCACACACCGGCACTTTCATGCCTAGATCATCTTACTTGGACTTCTCAGGATATAAACGAATTATCATCAAGGATATTTATGTTGGGACGTAAGATTCTTGATGTAATTTGGGCCAAAAATCCTCTAGTTATTCAAGTGGGTCGATGTGTTTATATTGATGAATTAAGATCCATATCAATTAGGAAACCACTACCATATATTTCTGTAAGGACTAAAATACGAACCAGGATGTTTATGATAGTTTTAAGATGATGAATTGCAAAGGGTTTTGAATGATGACGTTTAGGATGTTGAGATGATAATGATTAGGGAAAAATAAACGATGATGACTGACTGTGATAATACAGAATTCATAATGATGATGATTGGTTTCATAACTGATAATGATAATGATATGATGATACTAAGATGATGATGATACCGAAATTATGATGATACAGAAATGATGATGTGGAAGAAGAAAGAAACAGAAACGAGCTACCACAAACTTGATTATCGATCCATTTTTCTGTTTACTGGTGGGCCGTTATAACTGGTTGCATTGGGCCGAGCTGCATTTGTCTATTGGGCCGGTAACTAATAGGATGGGACTTGGGCCGAAAAGGATAGATTAAGTATAAATGGATTCCATATTATATCAGAAAGAAAGAAATGGATTAGTGGTTAAGGTTGTTAGCAAATGGGCGAGAGGTCGCGGGTTCGAACCTGAACTGAGTCAGTTTGATATTTTTTTGAAGCTTTCCCTTTTAAGGTAGTTCTATTATTATTATTATTATTATTATTATTATTATTATTATTATTATTATTATTATTATTATTATTATTATTATTATTATTATTATTATTATTATTATCATGTTTTTATTATTATTATTTCATTATTAATGTAAAATGTATTGTTTTTGAAATTAACATTTTTTTTTACCGAAATTATCATTTTTATTATTAAAACTATCATTATTATTATTATTAGAATTATCATTATTATTATTATTATCACTATTTTAGTATTATAAATATTATTTTAATAAACAAATGACATTTATATATTTTATCTCTATATTAATATTAGACACTATTTTGTTTAATAAAATGTTATTATAATTAAGTTACGAATAATATATAAATATGAGTTCTAATAGATTAGTTAATATCTTCAAACTTTAATAAATAATATTTATACTCCATAAATAACCTATATTATATCCTAATTAAAATACTTTAATAAGAATCTGTTATATAACTACTAAGCATCTAAAATATATAAAATAGATATAATCAATTTATTTATTAATATAACATACAAATTCTTAATATAAGAAGTATATTAATAATATTAGTATATAAACTTGTTAATTGTTATTATGTGTTTTAATATATATAAAACTGATATAGGTTCGTGAATCCGAGGTCAACCTTACACTTGTTCAATATAGTCATATGTATTTTTACTACAAAATACATTAGGTGAGTTTCATATGATCCCTTTTACTCTTTACATTTTGGGCTGAGAATACATGCAAATGTTTTAATAATTGTTTTACAATATTTATATGTGTGAGTTTCATTTGCTCCCTTTTACTCTTTACATTTTTGGGACTGAGAATACATATGCTGTTTTTACAACTGCTTTATTAAATGCTTTTGAAATATATTTTGGCCTGCGAATACACGAAATGCTTTTATAAATGTTTGACGAGATAGACATAAGCAAAACATTCATCGAATGAATTATTATGCAGACAGAAGTTCTGCGGATTATTATTGAATTATGTGGATATGATAATTGCCACCATTGAATTATGTGGACATGATAATTGCCACCATTGAATTATGTGGACATGATAATTGCCACCAATTGATATGAATGTTATGTATCGAGAGAATGATTTTATACACAGGTTATGTGTATGTTATTTTTGTGCACGAGATATGTGTACGGTTACTAAAATTTATGAAAGATGATTTCGTACACGAGAAAGATGTACTGTATTTTAAAAGATATCGCATGTACATTACAGGTGGGTATAGGATTTGGGCCCATTTGTACCATGAAGGATTTAAATCTTGTGGTCTATCAAAATGATGAATTTTATTGTTTTATAATAAACCTATGAACTCACCAACCCTTTGGTTGACACTTTAAAGCATGTTTATTCTCAGGTATGAAAGAAATCTTCCGCTGTACATTTGCTCATATTACATGGAGTCGTTCATGGCATATAGAGGTCAGAACCTCGCAATGGGACCAACTGTTGAAGACTTCGTCCAAATGGATTAGGACGGGGCATTTCAGTTGGTATCAGAGCGGTGGTCTTAGTGAACCAGGTCTTGCATTAGTGTGTCTAACTGATAGTCGTTAGGATCCATTAGTAAGTCCGGACTTCGACCGTGTTTGCATGTCAAAAGTTTTGCTTATCATTTTTGTCGGAAATCATCTGTTTATCATCCTTAGGAAATTACCTGCTTATCATTCTTAGTCTAGACACATCTTACTGCAATGATTGCATGAATAGTGTATAGACAAAATTCGTATCTTAGCGTATCTGCTAATTCATATCTTAGCATATATGTTATTGTTATCTTTGCCTGACAGCTTCTGTAGATTCCTCCGTAACTTATGGGATTTTAGTATTATATATGCATATGTAAATTATGTATTGCAGGGTCCTAATCTACATCCTATTCTATTCCTTATCGAAAATCCTTCATCTGATCGTACAAGATGAGTCCCTCAACCAGTTCGAGTCCCTTAGATTCCAATAACTATTCCGATAGTTATTCCGACAGCTATTCCAACATAGAGTTTCACTCAAGCTCCGAAAGCAGTGTCACCGCAATGAATCAACCAATCATCCATCCCCAATTCATCTGATGAGATCGTAGCCTACTTAATCAATGGAGACGAGAAGAAGACGATCCTTTTCACCAACCGAATTCTCCTCTTGGTGAAGAACCTGAAGCACTTACCGGCGAACCTGTTTGTAACACCATTTTCTCTCTCATTTTTAGAGTATCTCGCCACGACTATATCACAAGTCAGATTCAAAACCTTATTCATTCGCTCGTTCATACCGACAATCATCCCGGAGTAATAAAGTCAATGAGTTTCGTGCCCGAGTTGTAGCCTTGGAAATTATGGTGCAAAATGTACCAGCTTCAACAACATCAACGACATCAACTGTACCACCATCAACAACACAAACCACAACAACACACACCTCAACATCATAATCGGTACTCCGAGCATAATCATCGTTCTACATGACGTTCTGCATCATTTATCTTCGTTCAACATGGCGAATATGTAATCTCTAATATTTTAGAGATTATATATTCTTGTTCTAACGTAAATCAAATGAGTTTAATATCATATTAACTCATTAAATCCATGATTGCATCTGAAGAAAATATATAGACAAGCATATTTTCATAAAGATTGTAATTAAAAATTCTTTCTTACAAACTGTTAATGGTGAAAATATTTTAACGGGTAGGTAATACCCGAGGAATATTTAGATTTCACTTTAATAAGTTACACTGTACATACGACGAAGCTGATTTAACAGTCATTTACTATCCTACTTACAACCACCGCTGTACAAATCCATTCACCACAGAATAACCATATTCATTCAATTTCATATTTGGATTTTGACCTATCAGAATCCAACAAGTGGCATAATGAAGAAAATATTGGACAAAATAAAATTTGTTAGAAACAAACAAATTAACTATGAGAAATTCTGTTAAGAATCCACGCTAACAAAATTCTAGCTAACTGTTCCTAGCTAACTGTTAATTCCGTTTTACATTTTATTTATCGCAATTTTAATTCTCACAATTTTATTTATCATCATTTAATTTTTGTTATTTACTTTACGCACTTTATTTATCGTCATTTATTTTCTGTTATTTATTTTACGCACTTTAAATATCGGGACATGTATACAAGGTTTTGACATATCATATCGACACATCTATATATATTATTTGGAATCACCATAGACACTCTATATGCAGTAATGATCGAGTTCTCTATACAGGGTTGAGGTTGATTCTACAATAATATATATAGTTTGAGTTGTGATCGAGTCTGAGACATGTACACGGGTCGCGATACATATTAATTAATTCGAATAGTATATATTAAACTATATATGAATTATTGGACTATTAACTGTGGACTATCGACTGTGAACTGCCAACATTAGACAATTAAAATAAATTAAAATATTGATTATAACATATGAAACTAAACATTTCTTCAAGTTTTCCACTTGATTTCATCTTAAACCTCATTTGTATATTGATGATTACAATCTGCATTAAAACCTTTCATGATTCTTGAAAATACCTCAACCGAGAGGATGAACCAACCGCACTTCATCTACGGAAGAAGAGATTGACGCATTTAGTTATGCATCTGAAAAACTCTCGGAAACTGAGTAAACGTTTAACACATATATCTGCTAGCTCCTTTGGCGTTGTTATTACTGAAAATAACCTTGCAATTCCTTTTCAAATTAACCAATTTCGTCACAGCTCCAGCAAGTCAACTTTGACTTTTCGTTCGATACAACCTTATTATAACCTTGATATATATGCGTGCTCTTTTATTGTTACCGGGGAACCTTTTATATTCCATCGTATTACCAGCAGATGTACCAGCAACCTCGTTGCTCCTTGGCTCAAATCTCTACGACAAATCAATATATTTATCTACTGAAGTCTTATCATGAACTCAATATATTTATATATTGAAGTCTTATCATGAACTCATCGGTATCTTGTAACGATAATTACCATACCAAGTACCGGAAGGCATCAATCGATAATCTCTAAATTCTCAGCGATTCTACGACAACAATTTATATATATATATATATAAATATATATATATATATATATATATATAAATTCTATCTCTTGGATTTACGAATTTTAATTCTGAATTTCTGAAAAGTGCTTTAGCTTATGAATCAGTTTCCTGAGTTTTGAAAAAGCTGATGAAGCAGTGAAAACTGAAGACTGCCTTAACAGTCAAAAGTTTGATGATAAAGAATGGAGTGTTGGAAAAGCTCAAAGATTTTGATTCTAAAAAATGAATTGAGCAAATCATAAAAGAGACTCTGAACAAGGACTAAACTTGTACATAAATGAATCCAGATGACTCTGTTTCTGATGAAATCTTTAACGAATACCTTGCTCCTTAGTCGCTCTAAATCATCGTGAATGAATTTCTACATCACAATTTGATTCAGAAATTTCAAGATATCATCGTATCTTTCATTATAAATATCCTCCATATTTCTGAAGATATTTTCATAACTATTCTTATCTGAAATCATTAATCTCTTCGTACTATCAGTGTTACATCATATAGAAACTGTTAGTTTCTATATTCTGTAAACCTTCGAGCTTAAAATATGAATGTTATTGAAGTAATGTTGGGAACTGATGCATGAGTTAGTATAATATAATGACACTTGATCAACGTGATTATATTACGGTAAGTCATGCTGAGTTTCTAATGGAACGTGATGATTCTCAGTACCATCCTCATGTGCCATTTACACGACTTTTGTATTCTACTCAATCTCTAAACATATTAAGAACATATCTTCTTGATAGTTCGATCTTTTCGGATATTCTGGTAATTTGCCAAATCAAGATTGTGCCATTATGATTTCTTTCTGAGTACATTAACTATGTTCTTTTCAAAATCCATACGAATTCTGGACCATTATTCGTTTGACTTGAAGTCGGGAAGAGGAGACAAAAGTATGAAACTTTTAAATATAAAAGAAAATATAAAGCTCGACAACAACACATAAATTACAAACCGTGTATATCAATACGTATTGCAACGTAAAAACATGGGAGAATTAAAAACACTATAACCCAAGGTAATGGTAGAAGAAAATAAATTCCTCCGGTGGTAGATGAAAAAGAAGAATGACGGATATGAAAGTTAGGAGTATACCAAGAATCAGTACTGGATGGAGCATATTAATGAATGCTTTAAAGTATGAGTTGAGGGAGAAGGAATAGAAGGTGTGAGTTGTAAGGAAACGACAGGGGTGAATATATAGTAAAATATTCGACAGAGTAATCGAAACAGATTATTGTATTTAATCAAAGAAGATCCTAATTTCCTTAATCGCCGAAGAACCCGATCTTATTACCAAGATTTTCTTTAAATCCCATGAATTCCGGAAATTAATCATAACTACGTCATCGGTTAAAACGAATATACGTTTACTCATTTCACTCTCTTGCGATAGCTTCACTTATACTCTTCGCATAATCAAATTGTTTTATCTATATTACTCAATGATGATAAAACTCTATTATCACCTCATATTCGTCATGAAAACATTTTTATAGTTAGCCATGACGACCTCGATCAAATTTCGGGACGAAATTTCTTTAACGGGTAGGTACTGTGATGACCCGGAAATTTTTGACTAAATTTAAACTTAATCTTCATATGATTTCGATACGATAAGCAAAATCTATAATGTTGAGTCTCGAAAGTTTTGAAATCTATATTCATGTAATCAATTACCCTTTGACCGTGCTCGACGATTCACGAACTATTGTCTGTAAAATCTATATGTAAATATATTTATTTAAAAATATATATGAGAGTATCTATAGTATTTTGCATTAATAAAATATACTTTAATTAATTAGAATTTAAAATGTAAAACACAATAATTAAGTACAATTAAAATGAATAAATATAAACATATACACGATATTATTATGAATCTATATGTATATATATAAGTGTATATATTAATTTGAAATTATAAATTATAATTTAAACATTTGAGTTGAATATGTAAAATAGGACATAAAATAATTAAGTGTAACTTAAAATGAAGCTTTATATAAATGTGTATGGTTATTTTAATTTTGTATTATATCAAAATGTATAAATAATAAATTTTTAATAAAAGTTATTATATAATGTATTATATGATCATTAAATATTACATAAGTAATAATATATATATATATATACAAATTTAAATATAGTTATTATAATAATATTATTACTTTCATTATTAATATTAAAATAAATATATGTATTAATAATATTATGATATAAATATGAAATTCAATATATATATATATGTATATTGTTATATTACTATCATTAATATTACTATTATCATTAATAATAATAATAATAATATTATTATAATCAGAATTATTACAATTAGTATTATGAAGATCATTATTATTATTATTATTATTATTATTATTATTATTATTATTATTATTATTATTATTATTATTATTATTATTAGTAGTAGTATTATTAATTGTATCAATTTATTATACTTGATAATTATCAAAATTTAAGAATTAAAGAGATATATATATATATATATATATATATATATATATATATATATATATATATATATATATATATATATATATATATATATAAACACACATATATATATATATATATATATATATATATATATATATATATAAACACACACACACACACACACATATATATATATATATATATATATATAAAATATACAGATATTCATATTCAAATACATATAAATATATAAATACACTATATACACATATAAATAAAAGAAGGAATTTGTCCATCATTCTCAAACTGTGGATAATCTATTTTCTGTCTGAATCCAGTACGATTTGATTCCCAACTTCATCACAAGCTTACAAAATCTGTTGAGGATCCTTTTCAACTTTTCATTTTTTTTAATTTATTATCGTACCATTTGGAATGAGCTGTGTGGAGTGAAAATGTTATTAAACAAGTGATTAGCCAGAGTTAGCCTCACCATCGTCACACCTTCCTTCTTCCTCTTGCTTCTGTCTTTCGAATCCTCACCACCGGATACCACTCTCGACCAACACCTTCTATCATTACAACCACCTTGAAACACCACTAGATAACTACTACAACCACTTCAATTCGTTTTCTATATCTGCTTTGTTAATAAAAACCCAACACATAATCGCCACCCATCCACAAACCGCCACTTCACCACCTTTCTTAATAAAAACATACATCACCATCCATTATTAATTACATTCGTCCAGCCCACCTGCAAGTTGTAACTACCAGCCAAATCAACCTCTTCAAACTCGTTTTTCCTATTGTTGTTTCCTGTTACTTCTGTTTCAATTAAATCAATACTAGACGATGATGATAACGAATGCTGAGAGCGATAAAAACAGTCACGATGATGAACTGTAGTTGCTATATATCTGTTTACATTCAGCTTTGAAGCTCGTAAAATAAAAACATCATCATATTCGCTGCTATCATTTCCTGTCTTGCTGTTTCTATTTCAACCATCGAAAATCTTCATCTATTATTATTACATGATATTATTCTGGCTACTATGAAGAGAAATATAGGAATGAAAAGGTGATTATTATTGATTTAAATTACTAGTGCATATTTGAGGTTATGGCCGACAAAACACAACTCCATTTGATTTAAATAAGGCGATTACATCATTTAACTAGTGGCCACGTTTGTTTTTTTTTTTTTCAATGGAAACTAGTGACAAAAGCCTAGTGGGTGACTCGATTAGGTACAATGACTTTTGGTGTCCACTTGCAATATTTGATTTCTTTATTTATACCACACACCGACACTTTCATGCCTAGATCATCTTACTTGGACTTCTCAGGATATAAACGAATTATCATCAAGGATATTCATGTTGGGACGTAAGATTCTTGATGTAATTTGGGCCAAAAATCCTCTAGTTATTCAAGTGGGTCGATGTGTTTATATTGATGAATTAAGATCCATATCAATTAGGAAACCACTACCATATATTTCTGTAAGGACTAAAATACGAACCAGGATGTTTATGATAGTTTTAAGATGATGAATTGCAAAGGGTTTTGAATGATGACGTTTAGGATGTTGAGATGATAATGATTAGGGAAAAATAAACGATGATGACTAACTGTGATAATACAGAATTCATAATGATGATGATTGGTTTCATAACTGATAATGATAATGATATGATGATACTAAGATGATGATGATACCGAAATTATGATGATACAGAAATGATGATGTGGAAGAAGAAAGAAACAGAAACGAGCTACCACAAACTTGATTATCGATCCATTTTTCTGTTTACTGGTGGGACGTTATAACTGGTTGCACTAGGCCGAGCTGCATTTGTCTATTGGGCCGGTAACTAATAGGATGGGACTTGGGTCGAAAAGGATAGATTAAGTATAAATGGATTCCATATTATATCAGAAAGAAAGAAATGGATTAGTGGTTAAGGTTGTTAGCAAATGCGCGAGAGGTCGCGGGTTCGAACCTGAACTGAGTCAGTTTGATATTTTTTTTAAGCTTTCCCTTTTAAGGTAGTTCTATTATTATTATTATTATTATTATTATTATTATTATTATTATTATTATTATTATTATTATTATTATTATTATTATTATTATTATTATTATTATTATTATTATTATTATTATTATTATTATTATTATTATTATTATCATGTTTTTATTATTATTATTATTTCATTATTAATGTAAAATGTATTGTTTTTGAAATTAACATTTTTTTTACCGAAAATATCATTTTTATTATTAAAACTATTATTATTATTATTATTATTATTATTATTATTATTATTAGAATTATCATTATTATTATTATTATCACTATTTTAGTATTATAAATATTATTTTAATAAACAAATGACATTTATATATTTTACCTCTATATTAATATTAGACACTATTTTGTTTAATAAAATGTTATTATAATTAAGTTACGAATAATATATAAATATGAGTTCTAATAGATTAGTTAATATCTTCAAACTTTAATAAATAATATTTATACTCCATAAATAACCTATATTATATCCTAATTAAAATACTTTAATAAGAATCTGTTATATAACTACTAAGCATCTAAAATATATAAAATAGATATAATCAATTTATTTATTAATATAACATACAAATTCTTAATATAAGAAGTATACTAATAATATTAGTATATAAACTTGTTAATTGTTATTATGTGTTTTAATATATATAAAACTGATATAGGTTCGTGAATCCGAGGTCAACCTTACACTTGTTCAATATAGTCATATGTATTTTTACTACAAAATACATTAGGTGAGTTTCATATGATCCCTTTTACTCTTTACATTTTGGGCTGAGAATACTTGCAAATGTTTTAATAATTGTTTTACAATATTTATATGTGTGAATTTCATATGATCCCTTTTACTCTTTACATTTTGGGCTGAGAATACATGCAAATGTTTTAATAATTGTTTTACAATATTTATATGTGTGAGTTTCATTTGCTCCCTTTTAATCTTTACATTTTTGGGACTGAGAATACATGTGCTGTTTTTACAACTGCTTTATTAAATGCTTTTGAAATATATTTTGAACTGCGAATACATGAAATGCTTTTATAAATGTTTGACGGGATAGACACAAGCAAAACATTCATCGAATGAATTATTATGCAGACAAAAGTTCTGCGGATTATTATTGAATTATGTGGACATGATAATTGCCACCATTGAATTATGTGGACATGATAATTGCCACCATTGAATTATGTGGACATGATAATTGCCACCAATTGATATTAATGTTATGTATCGAGTGAATGATTTTATACACAAGTTATGTGTATGTTATTTTTGTGCACGAGATATGTGTACGGTTACTAAAATTTATGAAAGATGATTTCGTACACGAGAAAGATGTACTGTATTTTAAAAGATATCGCATGTACATTACAGGTGGGTATAGGATTCGGGCCCATTTGTACCATGCAGGATTTAAATCTTGTGGTCTATCAAAATGATGAATTTTATTGTTTTATAATAAACCTATGAACTCACCAACCTTTTGGTTGACACTTTAAAGCATGTTTATTCTCAAGTATAAAAGAAATCTTCCGCTGTGCATTTGCTCATATTACATGGAGTCGTTCATGGCATATAGAGGTCAGAACCTCGCAATGGGACCAACTGTTGAAGACTTCGTCCAGATGGATTAGGACGGGGCATTTCATGTAATACCCCAAGCTTTTGATGCACCAACACAACCTTTAAATTGGTTAGGATTTAGAACACTTAATCACTTGATTTTACAAGCAAAAGCTCTCCCTTTTTGACCTCAAACATTTCGGCCAGAATACAGCATCAAAGGGAGCTGAATTGCAGTTTTTTTATCACTTATCACACTTATAACTTGAGTCAAACCTTGGTTTTAAAACCCTTGCATGTGTATAAGGAATATTGTATTAAAAGTAACCAAATTGGCATGTGTTTGTCATTCTTGGAGACACAAAATTCTGCCCATCTTTTATAAAATAACAATGTCTTAATATATATATAAACTTGTTATATATATAAAACCATGTATTTTATAAGTTACTTGCTTATTTTATAAACCTTTTATAAAATATAACACAATATAATTATTTAAACCTACAAATAATTAAATATAAATTATCCAAATAATTTATCTCAAGTGATAATATTTTAGAAAACCGATTTTCTAAAGTTCAAGTGTCACGTATTTATTTAACGATCCAACCGTTGAGATTAAATACATATAAAGTGTCGGTAAGCTTGTTATTGGGTATGACCCGACTTGGATCATAACATATTAGCCACATTGATTTAATATGTCTCTCGGGCATAAGAAAAACCTTCAATCTCCCACTTGCACGAGAAACGTAAGAAATTAATGCAAGTGATGGATACCACCTAACGACCGTCCATCACCCCCAATATGTTATGACTTTGTGCCATTCAATAACATCATCCCTTTCGAGTTCCCATCTCAAATATGATTAGGTGAATCTTTTCATTATATCCTTTCGTCCTAGATGTCATGTTAAATCCAAGAGATACAGAGTGATCACTCCCTTATAGATTTAACTTTATCAGGCCTTAGACATCTGACTCTCAACGAATAAGAGGGACAAATTCCATCTTGATTACATACATCCTAAATATATCCCTTGCATTATACCTGAGCTCTTCCTTATGAACTACCATATTTCAGAATAGCGAAGGAAAGAATCAAGGCACAATACTTGGTAAATATCCGAACCCAATATGTATCTCAGGTCAGAGGATACAATGATAATCACCTTTACTCAAGATTACATGTTATCAACCACAAAGGCTCCATTTAGTGAATCTTGAGGGCGGGTCTTCCAATATTTGTATCCCACAAATATCTATGAACCTTGGTTGCAACCTTGCACCACATTCATCCCATGAATGTACACACATCCAAGTTCATAATAGTCTAAACCTCACACTTGCTCCCACAAATGTGATCGACTACGGAATTTAGAATAATTACTTATTCATGGATAAAATATGCAAAATAGAAACATGACTCACAATAAATTAATACCATAATTATATAAATGAGTTTGAACAATTTCGTTCCATTACAATACTTAGAATAGATCATGACCAATCACTAGAATATCGAAGCCCTAATGCACATACATGTCTAGTATGTTTTGTTCCATGTAAGAGCTTCGTGAGAGGATCCGCTATATTAAGATATGTGTGAACTTTACGAATACATATCTTTCCCTTTTCAACTTCATCCCTTATGTAGTTGAATCTCCGCTCAATGTGACGGGTCTTTTGGTGAGCACGAGGTTCCTTGATTTGAGCAATCGCACCCTCGTTGTCACAAAAGATCTCAAGAGGGTCCTGAATGGAAGGGACAATTCCTAAGTCATCGATGAATTTCTTCATCCATGCAGCTTCCTGAGCTGCCAATGAGGCAGCAATGTACTCCGACTCTGTAATGGATAATGCAACAACATCCTGTTTTGAACTCTTCCAAGAGACCGCACCTCCATTTAATGTGAAGACATATTCGGACTGTGATCGAGAATCATCTCGATCAGTTTGGAAACTCGCGTCCACGTAACCTTTTACAGCGAGTTCCTCCTCACCAGATCCATATATTAGAAACATATCCTTAGTCCTCCTAAGGTATTTCAATATACTTTTTACCGCAATCCAATGACTGTTTCCTGGGTTATTCTGGTATCTACTTGTCAAGCTTAGGGCGCATGACACATCCGGTCTAGTGCATATCATTGCATACATGATTGACCTAATAGCAGATACATACGGGACTCTCTTCATTCTCTCTTGTTCATCTTTGGTGGTGGGGCACTGAGATGAACTGAGAAGCGTTCCTCTTTGAATAGGTACCAAACCACTCTTAGAGTTCTCCATCTTGAACCTTTTAAAGACCTTTTCAATGTATGCACTTTGATTCAAACCTATCAGTTTCTTGGATCTATTCCTATAGATCCCAATCCCCAAAACATATTGTGCTTCTCCAAGATCCTTAATGGAGAAGCATTTACTTAGCCAAGTTTTAACACCTTCCATTGCCGGAATATCATTTCCAAATAACAATATATCATCCACATATAGTACAAGGAACATGATAGTGCTCCCACTAGCTTTCTTATATACATAAGCTTCATCACCATTTTTAATGAAGCCAAATTTCTCGGCCTCCTCATTAAAATGATGATTCCACATTCTAGATGCTTGTTTCAATCCGTAGATTGACTTCTTTAACTTGCATACCTTTTTAGGATATTTTGGATCAACAAAACCTTCAGGCTGAACCATATAGACATCTTCCACAAGATATACATTTAGGAAAGCGGTCTTGACATCCATTTACCATATTTCATAATCATAATGAGCAGCAATGGCAAATAATATCCTAATAGACTTTAGCATTGCCACAGGCGAAAAAGTTTCATCATAGTCAACCCCTTGAGTTTGAGTGAAACCTTTTGCTACAAGTCTAGCTTTATATGTATCCAAGTTTCCATGTATGTCGGTTTTCATTTTGAAAAGCCATTTACAATCAACTAGCCTTGAGCCAGCAGGTTGTGCAACAAGTTCCCAAACTTGGTTGTCATACATGGATTGCATCTCAGCGTTCATGGCTACCTGCCATTTATCCTTATCAATCCTTGATAAAGCATCTTGGTAGTTTGTTGGTTCATCCAATTCAACCACATAGCAACCATCCATGAGAAACCCATATCTCTCAGGAGGATTACTAATCCTACCAGATCTGCGAACTCTTGTGTATTTTGATCATCTATTTGATCACTCTCAACATTTTCACGTTGAGTGCTAGTGTCAACCAATTATGTATCATATGTTTGATCTTGAACCTCTTCAAGATCTATCTTCCTTTCACTTTTGCCTTCCATTAGGAACTTAGTTTCAAGGAATTCAGCTTTCCGAGCAACAAATACATTCTGCTCAGAAGAGGTTTGATCACCCCACCTTTTAAGCACTTGCATTTTTTAGTTTACTTAAAATGTTGCTTTATTTACTTATAAGACAATTCATATTTCTTTCATGGTTGCAATAAGTTGTCATTTAGATGTGACTTGAATATTTGATTTATTTTGTTATGGATAAATTTAATTTTTTGAATAGAAGTGTTTGGTTACATTTCGACGCACAATATGATAGCAATTACGTGCATCCTGCCTCCTTAAGGGATGATCTTTAGCTTCTGTGTGGCAGAAGCCAGTTTGGTTACAAGGCTAGACTTTAGGGTGGGTAACATGTATTGGTTTTCCTAGACCAACACACTCTCGCAGACTAGAAGACTGCAAGTCATGACTATAAACAACAAGCATTGGGGTTGCTTGCCCACTAACCTAAGTGTTGGTTCATTTATAGGACTCTGGATATTTTACTTAATAATGCAATGAAACCTATGTGCACAATAGTATGGTGTCGGTTAGTATTATTAAATTTAGAGCATAAGTGAGTATACATTGGTTTATATGCAAATAAAATTTTAAGTTTTAAGAACTTGATACACCTAGTGACACGAACAATACAATAAGGAAAGATATTGAATTAATTTGATTATTTCAATATCTTTCCTTATTGCATTGGCTACATTATACTTTTACAAAAAGTTCTTAAAGCACAAAAGTTAAACTAGCACGCATGCCATTACAATTACAATGAAATTAAAATCTAAACTATGTGGCATATCTGGAACGTTGCCCTACACTAATGGTAACAATCCTTCGAACCCTCGCCCGTATCGATTAGGCGAATTGCCCCATGTAAACAGAAAATAAAAACTAAACTAAGGGAGGGGGTACACCCATGATGTTAAAAGCGCCTCATGGAGCACGCTAATAACGAGTGCACCCCCAAGGGCAGTGAACGTAAGGGGACAAAAGCAAAGTAAGCTTATGGCGCACCCAAGACCCCCACAATCCATACAAAAATGTTACATGGTGCCATAAAAAGCACACCCTACAACCCCCCCCCCCCCCCCCAGCGAGCGCTAGCTCGCAAGCTTAAAAATTCATCGACAAAAGATCCTGCACTGAGACTGCAGGATCAGCAGCGGCATCCACAAGGGTTTGAATTGAAATATTTTCCAGCGCTTTGCTGAACTCAAGAACTCTTTCGTAGGCATCATCTTCGAGCTGATCAACGATAATTTGAGGAATAAAAGCAGGAACTTCGATATTTTTTTAGATTAAATCCTAGAACCGCACCCGTTCAAGCGCCTTAGTAGCCTAAAGAGCTTCTGTATAAATCTTTGTTACAATAGAGGCGCCAAATGCATGGGTAGCAATGGTTGGAAGCGCAGCGCGTAGATCTGCATAAGTCCATTGCATGACGTCACGGCTCGCAGCAGCTTCGCTAACTTGGGTAGTGAGATCATTTTTCTCAAAAGTTAACAAGTCAATATTAGAGGTAGCAACAGCAAGCTCCTCCCTCAGCACCCTGTTTTCCTCCTCGTAATCAACATGCGAAGATAGCAACTCAACTTTTTCTTTCTTTAAGGACTCAACGGTGGCCTCAACTATTTTCAGCGCGTCATTGGCCACTTTCACCTGTGTTTTAAGAAGCTACACTCTTTTATGTAGTTGCCCAGATAAATGAAGATCAGCACGATGAGTACGCTCGGTACTCAACCTATTACAATCCCTCTCCCATGTCAAGAACAACAACTGCGTGTCAAAGTTCATCTTTTGGTCTGGTGTCATCTTCTCCAACTCTTGCCTTAAGACAGTAGGAGCACACCCCTGCATGTTCAAATTTTGCTCGAGCGTGACGTGCTTGGAAACATTTAACATGGTAGCCAAGTTGTCCACTTGAATATGCACATATTGGTTGTCATTCAAAATTGGCGCCCGAGTGGAAGTAGTGGTGCTGGCTCGGCTGGCAGCAGGAGTAGAGGAGGATGGAGCAATAATGGCAAGAGGAACCGGTGTGATTGGCTAAACATTAGCAGTTGGGGGCGCAGGAATTATAGGTGGCGCGCGTGTAACAGATGGAGTGGTGCTTTGACATAGCCTCATCTGCTACCTCCTCACTGTTCCTTGCATCAACATCCCTCATACTAGCATCCTGGTTGATAGTTTCTTTCTTGATGGTGTAGCCTTTGAAGTCTTCATCGAAAAGAATGTCACGAGCATTCATCACTGCCAAAGTAGCGCACAAAGGTTAGCATGCACTAAAGTAAATCATTAATGAATTGATTTAGGAAAATAAAGAATATACCCTTTCTCCTAAGCATGATGACCGGATTGGTGCCAATAAACGGCCAATATGATGAAACTTTGGTAAGAAACAAAACTTTGTTTGGATAGATGCAAAGTTTCAGCTTTTTGGTGATCAATGCCATAAGTAGGAATCACTCAAATCCCTTTTGAGCTTCTTGGTGTTTGCATGGTATATTGAGCTATTATATGATGTGTCATCATGAACCAAATCATAAATACCATTTGAAGGCGAAGCCTTAAAATAGAACACATTATCTAAAGAAACATGGATATCATCATTAATGAAATTAAGATTAAAACCACAATGTTTCAAACGGGATACAGAAATAATGTTTCGAGATAAATCTGGTGCATACAAAACATTTTTCAAAATAAGCTCCAAACTGCTTGGCAGCTTCAAAACAAAGTCTCCTTGAGCTTTCACTTGCACCCTTGCTCCATTTCCCATGAAGAGACTTGTTGTTCCCGTATCTTGATTACTTCTTTTGAACCCCTGCAAAGAATTGCAAATATGAGATCCACATCCTGTGTCCAATACCCATGTATTAGAAGAAGTAATACTAACCTCAATGTATACCATATATACATTACCTGAGGTTTGCCCTGCATCCCTCTTCTCTTTCAACTCCTTTAGGTAGACCGGGCAGTTGCGTTTCCAGTGACCCATTTCATCGCAAGCAAAGTACGAATCTTCCTTGGGGTTAGCTTTACCGATAACCTTTTGCTTCTTGTTATTATTGGTTAGGGTAACCACTTTACCTTTTCCCTTACCCTTGCCTTGGTAGGCGGGTCATTTCCTCTTAGCCGCCTTTGGCTTAGAAGTGTTATTGTTTTTGGACCCGCCTTCATTGATCATAAACATGGGTGAAGCCCTTTTACCCATGCTCGCTTCGGCCGTCTTAAGCATGGCATGTAATTCACCAATGCTTTTATCCCAACCATTCATGTTATAATTTAACACGAATGTGTCAAACCTCTTTGACAATGAGTTAAGGATAAGGTCCGTGGCTAATTCATTAGACACGTTGAAATTTAGACGATTTGCTCGATCAATCAGGCTTTTCATCTTAAGGACATAAGATGAAACGGATTAGGTGTCGTCCATCCGACATGCATGAAGCACTTAGACCGTTTCAAAGCGCTCAACACGAGCTTGTTGAAGGAACATCTCCTTCAACTATGTGATCATATTATATGCACTATGATGCTCGAAGTCCTTTTGGAGTTCGGGTATCATAGTCCCAAGCATGAAGCAAGAAACTTGCAACGAATTGGTGCAATATTTCTCCCAATAAGCCATGCCTTCCGTATCATCCTCATCCGGTTGATCGGGAATGGGGTCTTCCAACACATACGCTCTATCCTCAAGTTTGAGGACAATTCTTAGATTGCGAAACCAATCCATGAAGTTCGTATGGTTGAGTTTTTTCTTTTCGAGGATTGACCTCAATGATAGGTTGTTAAAGTTGATTGGTGCGTTAGGAATGTTGTTGTTATTGTCAGCCATCTACAAAATTTAACAAAGTTGTTTAAGTATCAATTTTAATTTAATAATCAATACCCTTTAAATCCAATTGATATTTATTAAATTTTAGAATCCAACGGTAAACCAAATTTCAGGTAGGTGACCTTTATCCCGTCATTTGATTTAGCTAGGTAGTCATTATATGACAATTGCAATCCTTTTGCAACTTCTAAGTTATGGGATCATGCAATCCTTTTGCATGGCATATTACCCCATCAACGCCTATTTGTTCATCATGCTTCGGTGACCCTAAGTTCATGATTTCCAAATCAAGTCATCCTACTTGTATAGACATGTAAACTTAACATACAAGTGGTTGGGTGACCTTTATCCCACAAGTGTGTGAAATTTACCTCAATCATATTAGTTTGCTCATAACGGTTAGGTGACCTTTATCCCATTATAAGTTCCCTAATACGTCTAAGTGTCATACAATAGGATGGCGTTAAACTTGTTAACCTAGTGTGTAAAGGGTTTTAAGTTTTCTTTAATTCTAGTTTGAGGAAACTTTTATACCATACACCAACATGCATTTAGTGTATGGTTTATTTGAAATCCATTTTCATGACATGTAATAAATCCAATTTTACTACTTTGATAATAAACCATTTATTATGTTTTAATAACCAATTATTAAATCCTTTTAGCTATTTCTAATTTAACCAATTAAATTTTCGCTTTGCATGTGTTAATAATGTCTAATTTAACCAATTAAATGTCATTTTGCTTGTTGTTAATTTGTGATTTACTTGTAGCAACCAAACATACAAACACAATGAACAACCACGCATGCAAATCAAACATGTTCACAATCAAGCCAATTTGGTAGACATTTGTTTAGCCGAAAATAAATGCCACCGGTTAAGGGTTATAACACAAAGTAGGAGATTTCTAATCTCCCACTTAATCTTGCATCCAAATACTTCTTCTTGTGTTCTTCAAGTCTTCATCATCTTCATAGTTTTTATAAAATATATCCCAATACATTTTTCTCTAAAAAATGAAATACAACCTAATTTATTTTACATGCCAAATATAAAATAAATTACATGACTAAATTAATAATATTACAAACCAATTGAATAATTAATATTACACCAAAATTAATGAATATTACAACCATATCAAATGAATAATTAATCAACCAAACAAATATCCATTCAAACACAAGGTCTTGGCAATGATTGTGAACATCAAAATATCATCAAATATTAACCAAATGGCAAGTCCAAAACCTCTTTTGGGACCCCAAATAATTCGGCCATTTCATGATCCTACCGAAACCCGAACATTTTTACGTTCTACTTTTATGCATGTTAATAGAATGCAAAGTTGGTGGGTTTTAAAGGCCATGTATGAGAAGCATATTTCATAGACTTCGGCTCTAGATACCATTGATGGAATTCATTATAATAACAAGTTCTTAATGGTAACATAATCACAAAACCAATTCTATGATAGTTAAAACAAGCGGAAGCAAAACAATTAAGAAAACAAGTTTATGTGTCAAACCATTTAGAATGAATTCCATGTTAATATCAAGTCTTGAAATATACTTACAAATAAGAATAAGGAAGAAGATTATACCTCCTCAATGATGAATTGAGGGCTGAATTGGACAGCTGAAAATAATGATGAAGATGATGGAAAATAGCCTTTAACTTGAAGCCTCAAGTGTGTAATACCCCAAGATTTTGATGCACCAACACAACCTTTAAATTGGTTAGGATTTAGAACACTTAATCACTTGATTTTACAAGCAAAAGCTCTCCCTTTTTGACCTCAAACTGTTCGGCTAGAATACAGCATCAAAGGGAGTTGAATTGCAGTTTTTTTTTATCACTTATCACACTTATAACTTGAGTCAAACCTTAGTTTTAAAACCCTTGCATGTATATAAAGAATATTGTATTAAAAGTAACCAAATTGGCATGTGTTTGTCATTCTTGGGGACAAAAAATTCTGCCCATCTTTTATAAAATAACAATGTCTTAATATATATATATATATATATATATATATATATATATATATATATATATATATATATATATATATATATATATATATATATATAAACTTGTTATATATATAAAACCATGTATTTTATAAGTTACTTGCTTATTTTATAAACCTTTTATAAAATATAACACAATATAATTATTTAAACATATAAATAATTAAATATAAATTATCCAAATAATTTATCTCAAGTGATAATATTTTAGAAAACCAATTTTCTAAAGTTCAAGTGTCACGTATTTATTTAACGATCCAACCGTTGAGATTAAATACATATAAAGTGTCGGTAAGCTTGTTATTGGGTATGACCCGACTTGGATCATAACATATTAGCCACATTGATTTAATATGTCTCTCGGGCATAAGAAAAACCTTCACTTGGTTTACGGTGGTTTGGAAGAAGAGTTAAGTATTAAGTTTTATACTGATTCTAGTTTCCAAACTGATCAAGATGATTCTCGATCCAGTCACGTTGTTTCTTTGTCATGATGTGCAAGACAGTTGATTGGAAGAGCTCTAGGCAGAGCACTATTGAATAATCTATAACAAAAGCAGAATACATTGTTGACTGAGAAGCTACTCAGAAAGCTATCTGGATAAGGAAGTTTGTTATTATACTCAGAGTAGTACACAACATTTAATCTTCTATAATATGTAATGTGATAGTTCAAGTGTTAATATACTTTTAAAAGAATCACATGTACATAAAAGTATCTGGCACATTCTTCAAAAGTTTGACTACATTCATTAAGTCATTAAGAGGAACGATATTAGTATCTTAAAGGTTCATTTAAATGATAATGTAGCTGACCCGTTCATGAAGCCCATGATGCACAACAAGCATGATGATCATTCTAGTAATACTGGACTTAGTTATGCTGCTGATTTTTTTCATTTGTAATTTAGTATTTGGATATTTTTGGAACATTAAGCAGTTTTATATTAATGATTTGATATATAGTTGGTATGATTGTTTTCATTTAAATCACTGTGTTCTATATTAGCATGTTTAATCCATGAGTAATTGTTGATTATTCAAAATCTCCATAATCGGTCATGTTATGGGAATAACATGAATTAAGATTAATGTGAAATTTTGGTTATATTCATTGATGATGAATAGTTAAATTGTTGAGACCAAAATTCATATGTATTCATTGATGATGAATATTGGAATGACCAACCATGAGATGTCACTACACGGATCGTAGTCAGTAGTGAATCTTTTAGTTATGTCTTTGTGTCCTTAGACTTGAGATGCACGCCCTTCTTGATGAGTGTAGCATTGTACT